>NW_025335505.1:25769874-25839549 GCF_004798865.1 Varanus komodoensis | reverse complement strand
GAATATGATTTAGGTCATACCTGAGTGGCCTAGTGCTTTTCCCTACTTTCTTCAATTTAAACCTAAATTTTGCAACAAGAAGCTCATGATCTGAGCCACAGCCAGCTCCTGGTCTAATTTTTACCGACTGTATAGAACTTCTCCATCTTTGGCTGCAGAGCACATAGACAATCTGATTTCTGTGCTGACCGTCTGGTGATGTCCATGTGTAGAGTCGTCTTTTGGGTTGTTGGAAAAGAGTGTTTGCTATGACCATTGTATTCTCTTAACAAAATTCTACCAGCCTGTGCCCTGCTTCATTTTGTACTCCAAGGCCAAACCTGCCTGTTATTCCGGTTATCTTTTGGCTTCCTACTTTAGCATTCCAATCCGCCATGATGATAAGGACATCATTTTTTGGTGTTAATTCTAGAAGGTGTTGTAGGCCTTCACAGAACTGGTCAACTTCAGCCTCTTCAGCACCAGTGGTTGGGGCATAGACTTGGAGTACTGTGATGTTGAATGGTTTTCCTTGGGTTCAAACTGAGATCATTCTGTCATTTTGGAGATTGTATCCCAGTACTGCTTTTCCTACTTTTTTATTGACTATGAAGGCTACTTCATTTCTTCTGAGGGATTCTTGCCCGCAGTAGTATACCTGATGGTCATCTGAATTAAATTTCCCCATTCATGTCCATTTTAGTTCACTGATTCCTAAGATATCGATGTTCAATCTTGTCATCTCTTGTTTGTCCACATCCAGCTTGCCTTGAATCATGGATTTTACATTCCAGGTTCCTATGGAGTATAGATCCTTACAGCATCGGACTCGCCTTTCACCACCAGATACATCTGCAACTGAGTGTCCTTTCGTCTTTGATCCAGTCGCTTCATTCTTTCTGGCGCTACTAGTACTAGCGCTCCACTCTTCCCCAGTAGCATATTGGACACCTTCCGACCTGAGGGGCTCATCTTCCGGCGTCATATCTTTTTGCCTTTTGGTACTGTCCATGGGGTTTTCATGGCAAAGATCCTGGAGTGGGTTGCCATTTCCTTCTCCAGTGGATCACATTTTGTCAGAGCTCTCTGCTATGACCTGTCCGTCTTAGGTTGCCCTGCACGGCATAGCTCATAGCTTCATTGAGCTACGCAAGCCCCTTTGCCACGACAAGGCAGTGATCCATGAAGAAGATAGTTGAAATTACAATGGAAAATTAAAATGGCAGTAGAGCCAGAAGCTCAGTGCTATTCAAAGCACTGATTCTTCTCACCAGGTAAACCCACCAGAGCCTAGCAGTGGAGAAGGGGGCATGGCAGAGGGCACATTGCCCAGGGCCAGCTCAGTCCTGGAGCCAGTCTTTAGAGGGTACATATAGAATCACAGAATTAAAAAATGGTAGAGTTGGAAGGGGCCAGAAGGCCATAGGATTAAACCCTCTGTTAGTGCAGGACACAGAATTAAACCATCCCTCTCGGATCGCTGGCCAGTTGCATCTTTTTTTTTTAATACATTTTATTGTTTTCACTACAATCTAACTTTAAAAACAATAATTATATAAGACATTGGATATACTGGGTTAACATCTTCCTCATTTTAACAGTCCATAATCATATTCAAATCTATGCATAGTCCAGTTTCTCTAACTGATAACAGAATGAATTCCAAGTTTGGTAGAGATATACGACCTCCTTCCTTCAGAGACGAGATCGATCTGTCTCTTTCCATGTAGTTCAAAATCCTTTTTGAGCTCAACTCTTCGGTGCATGGCTCTTCACTCCTTCCGTAGTGAGCATATAAAATCCTTGCCATAGTAATTACATATAAGATCAAATATATGGTCTGTTTATCAATATCATTAAGAATAATATCTAATAAAAAAAGAGAAAAGCCTTCGTATTTAAATTTGTGTTTACATTTCCAATGTCTAATTGACAAGTTTAAAAACATTTCTACTAAACTTAGCAATAAGAACTACCTATGTCATTTACTTCTATCTAACTATAAAACATTTGTATACGTTTTTTTATGTAAAATTACTAAGGTTACCTTGATATTTCTTTCTCACAACTTTTACTGTTTCTATAACTCAATGTTATGTCCAACATTTTGTGCCTGTATTATCATGATTTCCTTAATTCATTCATCTTTCATTTTATACCCAAAAAGAAGTTATACAATCCTGTAATCATTCTTTCATCCAGTTTTAAAATCATTTAATCAAATGTTACTAATCCCTTTATAGGATCATATATTCTATAGATTTCACATATCTCAATCCTATTTGAACTTGAATGCCACCAGGAAATGTCATTACCCTTATCACCTATAAACATGCCATCCCATTTATAAATCATATCCTTCAAGACATATAATTCCCTTAAAATTATCCATTCTCCCACAGAAATTTATGACTTCTAACATAGCTTAGGTTAACTCTATAAACCATGTCAGATTGTTTATCAGTCTCTTCCTTTTCCAAAACAGGAACATATGTTAGCATAGTGTTTATTAAACCACTTAGGTTTTCATTTTCTCTTCTAGTGTGTTCTGAGATCTCTCCAATATGGCAACTGAATCCCATAATAACTTATTTGTTTGTGTTAATTGTTGCTTCTCTTGAACCATCTTTTCAATTTTCTCTTGAAAAACTTCAGCCTTCTTTTTCACTTCTTGTATCTTTTGTTAATTTTGTTTTATTTTAACACCAGAACTTGCAAGTTGATTCATTATCTTCAAGACATAGCTATCCAATTTGTCCAATTCACCCTTTTGTTCCAAAGCAAATTCTTGTATAGCATTTTGCATAGACTCTTGAGATGCTTGGAAAGATGTTAAAGATGCTTGTATTGCCCAGAGTGTTGTTTGTAAGCTTTGAGAAGCAGACGTAGATGCCAAAGATGATAGGTAAATTTTATCCATGATGAAAGTAAAAGGTTTAATTAAAACAATTTTTAAATAACTTGTTGTGGTACTAGATAGCCACTAAATAGCAACAAAAAATCACAGAGAGAGGAAAATAAGGGTTTTTTTTTTTTTTGGCAAACAATGTATCTGTTAAAAAATAAAATGACCACAGGGTAGCAGCCAACATGTTATTTGTTTAACCATACAGAGGAGGAATCCACCATGTCTCCAAAATGGAAATAAAAAGAGAGAGAGAGAGAGAGAGAGAGAGAGAGAGAGAGAGAGAGAGAGAGCGCTTCTCGCAATTAATATAAAATAAGTTCAAATTTAATTCCTCGCCCTTGGGGAGATTAAACATAGAAAAAATCTCTTCTCTTCCAAGTCCCAAATTTCCCCAGTTTCACTTAATCTCCCCTAGATTTTCACCACTTGAACTCCACAGGGAGAGGTTCCCTCCCTCAGCCAAAGGGCCTTTCTTTTGTTATTCAGGTTGGTGGTTATCTCACAGGTTTTTTCATGGGCAGTATTTTAAAAGGTTTAATTGCTCACCCAGCAGGTCCGATGTCCACTCTTAAGCTTCTTTTTGTTTTCTTCGCTATTAATCCAACGCCGACAGCTTGTGAGGGGAAATGCACTCCTCTCTGCCCGTTCACTGAGAATTCCCCCGAATTTCTCTGATCGGGTGAGGAACTGCCACCCCCCACCAGGCAGAAGTATGCTCGGGCGACTAATCCCTGCCCCGACAGGGCTTGGATGGCCCCCCTCCCCAGGCCCCCTGTAGAACAGATTTCGACATGGAGCACAGAGCCCCATTTTCCACAGCCGTCTTGCTGCAACGTCAACTGGAAGTCCTATGTCCAGTTGCATCTTGAATGCCTCTCGTAGTGTGGGAGAGCCCTCAAACTCCCTAGGAAATTAGTTCCATTGCTGTACTGCTCTAATGGTCAGGAATTTTCCCCTGATCTCTAGCAGAATCTGGCTTCCTATAACTTGGGCCTGTTTTTCTGTGTCCTGCACTCTGGAATGGTCAAGACAGCCTTTCAAGTACTTGTAGAATGCTATCATATCCCCTCCCTTCAGTCTTCTCTTCTTGTGGCTAAACATGCCCAGTTCTTTCAATTTCTCCTCATAGGGCTTTGTTTACAGAGCCTGATCATCCTTGTTTAAATCAATGTGCTCACCCAACCTTCTCTATTTCCTGTTGTTCTACCCAACAGTTGTTGTGTCTCATGGGGAAAGAGTAATACAGAAAATTTGCCAGTTTGAGTACTATCTGCTACAATGAAGGCTGTGGCCTTAATTTAGGTTATATTCATACTCATAGGTTGCTTGTATCATGAGTTTATGTAAAACAGATGAGATTGTTAACTGTGGCAAATTGCTATATGTTAATCATCTGGGCATCATTAAATATATACAAAGACCTAAATCATGAGGACAGTCATTTTGCCTTGCTTTTGAGTTTGTCATAGCAAAGGAAATTATTCAAAGCAGTTTGTAAGCTGTTTCTGAACTGGACCACTTTCATTTTCATGCATGTTTTCAGTTAATCAGCACTGCACAAGTGGTTAGCGCTTCATCATATCAAACATCACAATGTGAATCTGATAAGCTTTGTTGACCTCTGTGATTTTTGAAGTTCAGTAAAACGACATCATGCCTCAATTGCTCCTTGTTATCAGACTGCATCTCTAGACCTGTGTGATCTTACTCATCATCACTCTTGCCAAGCATAGATGATTACAATTATTCACCAGCACATTCATTTGCTTAATAATTATTTATACTCTTTATATACTTTTTTCACTGGATTATGACTATAGTGTAAACTGTAGTAACTTACACTTGTATAATGACTTATATTGCTTCCTTAGTAATTTAGTCATCTACTAACTTAAATGTTTACTTAATGTTACTCATATATTCATTTTTTAACTTAATGCCTCACCTATTCACTTGCTTCCCATCACAGTTTGCAAATATGCACCATAAGTGGATGAAAACCTTAATGAACCAGAGCAGAGCCTCTTCTGCCTGGGCAATCTTCATCCTCATTCTTCTTTTATAGAATGGTGCCTGACAAAGACTATGTACTGCTCACATTTGAATCTGAATGCAATCCACCTGGCCAGAATCAAATCTCATACCAAAAATGTCTGGCTGTTTTCAGAGCTCAGCACTCTGAAAATAAGGTTCCAATTTTAGTTGAGAGGCTGGATACAGGGAGTGCTACATTTTGTATCTTCTTCTGATCCATTGGTTTAGCTCCAAATTATTGTTTTATTAGTGTTTCTATATTTTGTCTTTTGCACATACCAAGTTTCAGACAACTGCCCCTTGCAAACCAAGATCCTGACTTCTACTGGTCAGTTTTTAGCTGTTTTCTTTAATTGCTGCTATAGGCCTTTATTGTCCAAATCCTAAAAATAGACTTGAGTAGCATACTTCATCTGACATGAGGCTGTGGTAGACACTAGTTTATGTTCACTCAGCCATGCAAATAACAATTTGTCTGTGAATCATGAATGTATACTCTTACTGACTGCAGTGGAACTACTTTGATCCACTTAATCTAATGGGAGTAATTTATTATCATTATATCCCTTTTGCAGGAAGCACACGCAAATGGTTTCTCTGAGTTATCTGTATATCCATGGGTCAAAACTTCTCTTACTCCAACTTGGAAGAGATCAACACTATTGGTAGACTGGTTCTTTTGAAGATTATATCATCATTGAGTTGGCATTCATTTCAGTGGACCATTTTTATTCCATAACCATTCAGAGAGATATGGGATCCCCTGTTTTGTTGGGACATACCATGCAAAGTTTGGTGAGTACAATCATCACGTCATAAATAATAGAAATTATAGAAATCAATTAGATACTCCGAGGTTGGTGGTTCAAAGTAATTCGAGGTACTTGGTAATAACAGAAGAAAACTTCTGCAGAATTTAAAGCCTTATAAGTCACAGTGAAAATCACAAAACTAACCAGGCTTTCCCAGAAAGGACTGGGCATACTTTCTTGGAACCTGGCAGGCTGGGGAAACAAAGTGGTGGACAAAGAATTTGTCGGAACACTACAACAATATGATATCATTTGTCTGCAAGAGACCTCATTGTATGAGCATAGCTGATCACCATTCCTAGAGTTATATATCATTTAATCAGCCAGCACTAAAGAAATGTAAGAAAGGCAGAGGAAGTAGGGGATTAGCATCCTTTATCTTATTAGAATTAGCAGGAGATTCACAGCTAGTAGATGATGGAATGCAAAATAATTGCCTCTTACCTGTGCAAATTAAAACTATGGATGGAAATGTTCTTTTTTGTATAAATATTAATTTTCCTACCACAAAGGGAAGACTAGTGGTTGGTAAGATCTGGAAGGATTTAATATGTCTTCTGGATCAGATAACTCAGAAGTCACAAAATGCGTTCATCTTAATTTGTGGAGACTTAATGCCCATATAGGTGCAGCCTCTAAGGGGCTTTTGTTACCTCTGGCTAAGAAGATGTTTAGAAGACATTTTTCTAGAAGCTCATACTTCTATGAATAGTAAATACAATCAGCAGGAACTAAGATTTTTAGAGATTGTATATCATTGTAATCTATATACACTTCACAGAAGTCCAATGGACAAATCTGTAGGTATTATATTGATATTATTAGTGCATTATTAATATTTCAGAAGGCACAAATATGCTTTGAGCTCAAACACTGTTACAGATGGTAGAGAATCTGCAATTCTGTAATACAGATTAATTCTGATTAATTATACTACTCTGTATTAGGCAAAGATTTCCTTGCCTCGGATATGGTACAGGAATGACCATAAAGGAACATTTACTTGCATCTTTATTCCCCCTTTAAATCCACCGAACACAGTCTGTCTCAGTGGGATTCCTGATCTGCCCTTAATCACAAAATATCATATAGGGGAAAATTCAAAATACTGTCTATAGAAACTCTGGGGGAAAGTGACCATGTCATTCTTTAACTATTCATTGAAAGGAAGCAAAAACTGATTGTGGCCAAACTTGGAATGTAGGACAGCCAATTTTAATAAACTCAGAGCAATGACAAGGAAGTTCCCATGGCTAGTGACCCTAGTGAAAAAAAGTGTTGAGTGGGTATGTTAAAAAGGAAATTATAATGGTGCAATTATGAATAATTCCAACAAGAACAAAGGTGGAAGACTACATAAAAGACCGATGTGGGTTCACAAAAACCTTGGAGATTACTTGAAAACACAAAAAAGAGACATTTATAGGAAGTTCAAGGAAGGCCAAACTACAAAGGAAGAGTACAGGCACGAAGGAGTTGCAGGCAAGGCATCAGGAGGGCTAAACCTGAGAGTGAGCCAAGGTTAGCAAAGGATGCTATAAACAAGAACCCTGTCAGGTACGTATATAGAAATGGTGGTTCAGGTACTCGGTGAGGATCATAACAGATGGCAAAGAAAAGGCTTCTCCCAAAAGAAGGTCTTTGACTTCCTTGGAAAAAGTCAAGTACAAGCTGAAGGGACAGGCTTACAGAAACTGATGGGCAAATGGACACGGAACACTTATTACTTTGAACAAGATCAAATCTCCAGGGCCCAGTGAACTGCATCTGAGAATAATAAAGGTACTGGCAGAAGAACTGAGATATGATAGCACTATTCAAACAATGGAATGGTTGTCACACAGAAAAGAGCCAGAAATGATCTCTTCTTGATCATCCCAGAATACAGGATATGGAATAACTCAACTTGCAGGTAGCCAAAGTCCAGATGAATGTGAGGAAAAACTTGCTATAGAGCAATACAATAATGGAACCGATTACCTAGGAATGGGCTTTCCCACATTGGCTGCATTCAAGATGCAGCTGGACAGCCATCTGAGAGGGATGCTTTAATTTGGATTCCCGCATTGAGCAGAGGGTTAGACTTATTGACCACTTCCAATTCTTCTATGAGTCTATGATCGACACAGCCAAAAGCATAAGGAATCTCCCATAATTGCCTCTTTGAAAAATTCTAGGGCCAAAGTTACCTCAGAATAAAGGAAGGTATATGTAAATGCAAGCTGTTTCACTACTGTACACTAATAGTTTAGCAGTTCCTCACTAAGAAACTGCTCCTGATAATGACTTTGAATGCTTCCAGATGATCTTTATCTTCCACTTGTGGCACTCCTGTCTAACATGTCTATTTCTGTGGTTTCCATGAAAAATCCTGTTAAGGAAGCAATAACAAAATACCCTCCTTTTTAATTTGTTGTGGTAGAAGTTCTTCTAGGACCATCTATTCTGAAGAGCACTGCCCCTCCCACTCCGCTAAGGACGCGGCTAAATGGATCAGTTTTTGTGATCTAGTTGAGTGTTGGTCTGTGATCCCTGCAAAATCTTATTAATGCCCAGTACAAGCAGGGTAGCCAAGAGAGAAATTTGGACTGCTTCCAGAATAACTTCTATCTCCAGGCACTGTATCTCTGTTTCCACTTTATTGCACGGGTCATATAGTATTGGGTAGGATTTGGAAAAAAATGAAGATTTGCATTTGGACTGATGTGGATCTTAGTGGTCACCCTGCATTGGAATAAAAATCACTTGCTTGTTCCAAGAGTTCCTCCAATGACCCCGAACAGAGCAAACAAATGTGCTGCCAATCCAATCTAAATTCTTGTAGCTAGTTCTGAGTCATCAAGGTCAGACTTTTTCCTTGCATCATCTACAAAAGTAAATTCTTTCAGGTAAATCCTAGCAGAAACACTCTGCAGGTCAGAGAAATAGTATCTGCTGCATGGATTTGTTTGAAGCTGTACCCTTGCAGCTGCCAAGGTGGTGGTATGGGTGGGGCCTTTAGTCTGAAAAAGGTATCCTCTTCTACCTTGCAAAATGCTGTCCTAATGCCCTTTTGAACTCTAGGCTATTACCTGAAGTGGTCATATGTCTATATTGATGGTGAAATGCAGGGCTTATTCTAAGCATTTTCTTTAACTGCACAAGAAGCCAGCGTGGCCTCCCATTACTAATGCATGATCACCTCCCAGATTTTTTCTAAAGAGAAAAAATGAAAGAGGAAATGAGAATGATTAGAGAGATTTAGAGAGAGAGAGAAGAAGGAAAGGAAAGAAGAAAAGAAAAAGAATGGGCAATAAGAGAGGGGAAAATGAAGATGCCTGGCAAAGAATAGTGAAATCGTTTTTCCTTCCTTAATTATAGTTGAGGACCAAGACTCTATCCCAACGAATATATATCTGAGGGGCTATACTTCACAAAATGGGTTTTGGCCTGCAAGATAGGTTGAAGCTTCTGTATGGTATATGAGGAATAATAGGTTCTAAAGCTGTCACAACTTGGATTCTTCTCACAAAATGGCAGCTGCAAAGCTGCACAACTGCATATTTGCCTTTAATCTAGAAAGCCTTTAACCTGCAAGTCTTTTGTAAGGGTTTCAGGTATTTGTGCAACAGGAAAAGAGATCTGATATTCAGGTTATATGATAAAACAATTGGGGATGATTTTTTTAAAAAAAATCCACCAGAAATTGTTGTGGAATCTTCTGGAAGCTAGACATTTCACTATAAGGAGACTAGGTACTCTGAGGTAGGAGACAGGAGAGTTTTATCTATTTGGGAACAAAGCGAACAGGTACCATTGCAATGTAATAAGAATCTTCTGTCTTATGGAAAAGTTATTTGGAAATGCACCAACATATTACATTTATATCTATCTGTCTATACACAAAAAGGCATACTGAATTGGAACAACACTTCATGTAGTCCAGCGTGCCAGCAGTGAAACAGCTGCCCACAAGATCCCTCAAACAAGGTAAGTACACCTGCCCAAGCTCCCCAGCAATTGGTGTGCACAAGGCACACAGTCTCTGATACTGGAGGTGACACACATCAAGACTTAGTCAACACTAGTAGCTTTCTCCTCTATGAATTTGTCCAATCCCCTTTTAAAACCATTCCAGTTGGTGGCACCTCCAGTGCTGTGCCACAGGATGATCACCATGTGCTATGTAAGGTGGTCCATGTGCCATGTGAGATAATACATCCTTTGATCTGTCCTCAATCGTCCACCATTTCAGCTTCAGGGTGTGACTCCAGGTTCTAGTATCCACTTTCTCCAAATCATGCATAACTTTGAATACCTTGGTTGGTTGCTTGCTTTTTTTACGCTAAACAGTCCAAGCTGGATTTCAGTACAAAAGAAACATGCCATGTGCTGTAGCTACTGTTGTAGCTGAGGAATGATAGAAATGTAGGAATTGCAAGGGACAAGGATACTACACAAAAAGCTGGGAGTGGGGTTGGCCTCTCCTGTGTTGATCTGTCTGCTGAAAGGGACTAGGCAGCACTCTGCTGCTTAGGCTGCATCTGGAGACACTAGCTGGAGCACAAGTTGCTTTGGTATGGAGAACCCCAAACTTCACAAAACGGCTTTGCCTTTGGAAGGAGTTTCTTGCTGGCTAGGGCAAATGCAAGTCTTTGTTTGTTGATACATATTTAGACAGAAGAAAGAAGCAACTATACAGCCTTCTTTTAACACACATGTCTAGTCAGTTGTTAATCTTTTGTACATTCTTCCTACCTAATTAATTTTGGTAAATCAATTGTATTAGAATTTAAAAACATCAATGCACAACTGCTGGTGCAAAACCAAGCTCTCAACAATGCTGGCATGTACTATCCAACAGTGTGTTACCATTACCACCCACAATGGCTTTGCTAGCCAATACAGTTCATGTACCACCTGCCAACATATCACTCACAGCTAAGGTCTCATCTGCACCTGCTGATGAACTTCTAGCATTTGCTGAAACAAATACAATACTTTGTAATGCTCCAGCACTATTCTCAGATTCCTTTGTCTCTGCCAACAATCAGGAGAAAACTGGGGAGAAATGCTGTTGGAGATGCTGAAAGTACTGTGTTCAAGTCAACCATGCCCAGTGGAATTGCAGTTGTCAAGGGTGTTATAAAAAGAACTTCCAAATTAATCAAGGACCATCGAAAAGGAAACACATTTCAACATTTTCATCAATGTTAGGCATATAACATGTTTCAAGTTTCTTGGCACAGTGAAATTGTTTCAGACAGTACTCAGCCACATCCTTTTGCAAACAATTGTAGGACTATTTACAGGAAGGGACAATTCAGAAGCATCTGTAACAGTTCTAGTTAGTGATGGTCTGACCACCTTATGAGAAGGGAAATGCTGATACAGTAAGTATTGTGTTAAAGGAGCCTAAGGTTCATGGCACAATTTTATCCAGCAGCCCTACTGCCAACTTTGACACTTGTGGAAAGCACACAACTATTGGAAAAACAATATTGAAGACCAATGAAAATTAGCAGATAAAGTCTGCTCTCTTCACCCAAACACTTATGACATTCAAAGAAACTGTGTGATAATTTTCTGCAAGAGTAGTTGTGAGTTAATTAGCATCTGTTTTTTAGCACAAAATTGGTACATTGAACTGAGATATACTTTGAGTACCTGACTCCAAATGCACACAAACAACTTATGCAATGCATTGTAGAAAGTGACAGTTTTGCCAAGAACTTGGCTGAATACACATTGGCATTGTCCCTGAGGTGTGATTGCACTGTGAACCTTAACAAGAAATGACAAAGAATTATGTAATTGTGAAAATCATTACCAAATCTGGGGATGAAAACCAGTGGTTTCAAGATGCTGCTGAGCCCTGGTGTAGCAGTGCGAAAAGAGTGCTGGGTGTAGTTGAAGAGAAATGCAGCAAGACAGCTGGACTTGTAGCAGCCAGGCACAACTTTGCATATGTATATCTCTTCCTCAGTCACAGTTGGAGTATCTGTCAACATGGGCAAGAAATCTGGTTTATGGACTCTGTTCTACTATAAAATACTCAAAAATCTTTCGTCACTTATATAAAATTTTGCATAGTGATGAGCAAATAACTTGATGAAATTGTATACATGTTCCAGCAGCTTGTAGGATGAGTACATGAGGGCTCAGATATAAACTTATAGGAACTGTTGTCTTCCTTCTCACTACTATTTTGGCATTCCCTAGCCTTCTTCAAGAAGAAGCCTGAGGAGAAGGCAGAATGTGGTTTTCTTGCATGCCTTCTTGATGAAGATATGCTCATACTTCTGTCCCTCCTGAATGATATAGGTACTAGAAGCAGTGGTGGAGGGATGGAATCACAATCCTCAAGCTGACATAGAAGCTGACAGTATTGGTAAAGTCAAAGTTATTGGCACTGAAAGAATATTACTTGTTTGCTGGGTGGGTCGAAGCTTTCAGGGATAAAACTGTTACACAGTCAGGTGGAACAATGAAACTGAAAGCATTCAGCTGGTAACAAAGCACAAGAAACACTACCAGTATGTATCTGATGGTAGAGATACTGGCACTGTCAGTAATTGTCTCATGATTAATTCCTGAATCAATGCTTTGAAGTTAATGCTGGTTAGTGTCACATAGAAGTCCATAACCAGAAATGGAGTCTCAGCCGAGTCAAAAAAATGAATCATCTAATGTAATTTTCCACTTTCACTAAATGGAATCTTAGGGCATCAGTGGAAGACTGAATGAGGGCACAGAACAAAAGGCATGGCCAAAGCAAGACAGCAGATCTGGTTTAAAGCAATTTTTTCCTCAGAGACATCCCGGAAATACTGCTTCTTCCAGTCCCAGGTGGTGATGATCTGACCATCTTGAGACAAAGGAGCTAGCAATGTGATAGGCATTGTATAAGAAGTATGGCACATGGCACAATTATGTAGTCTTCTTTTTTGGGTCTGTGCTTCTATGTGCCACTGCTGTATACCTACATACACTGCTGATATTTACACAAGTGATATTTACATATTTTTACTACTCAGGTAGTTCGTCTCTTTATATATTTTTTACAATAAAAATATAAAACTTAGCTTCCCAGCAGTTTTCCCAACTTACAAAATGTGTCCAGTTGTACATTAAAATAAGGTACACATGTCAGGATCTCTAAAGTGAGGCAGCTCCCCCTGTTGGCCTGTTATAGAAGGCAACCTGTTCCAGTATTTGCAGGATTAGAATCAGATATGTAGGTACTTACAGGATTAGGACTAGTCTGATCATGCAGACCAGCTAGGAGCCCTAGGAGACTTTATAAAAGGCTTCTTAGTGATTTGGCCACAGCAGTATGATTGTGGGGAGGGACTTGCTTTGTGGTTCTGATTTGGTGACTGCAACTGAATGTCATAGAATCATAGAAGAGTAGAGTTGGAAGGCGCCAGAGGGTCATCAGGTCCAACGCCCTGCTCAGTGCAGGACTCCAAGTAAAGCCACCCCTCTCAGTTGGCTATCCAGTTGCATCCTGAATGCCTCTAGTGCAGGGGAGCCCACAACCACCCTAGGTTCCATTGTAATACTGCTCTAACAGTCAGGAAAATTTTCCTCATATCTAACCAGAATCCTATCTGGCTTTCTGCAACTTGAGCTGGTTATTCCATATCCTGCACTCTGGGATGACTGGGAAGAGATCCTGTATTTCTTTTTTTGTGACAGTCTTCAAGTACTTGTGGAGTGCTATCCTATTTCCACTCAGTCTTCTCCTCTTGAGGCTAAACATTCACAGTTTTATCAATCTCTCCTCACAGGTCTTTGTTTCCAGTCCCTGGATCATCCTCATCCTCCTTGCCCTCCTCTGAACCCTTTCCAGGTTGTCTGTGGTGCCCCAAACTGGACAGTTCTTTAGATGAGTGAAGGGAAACTAGCACTTTATGTGTTTTGGAAGTGATACTTTGTTAATGCAGCCTAAAATAGCATTTTCCCTTTTTGCAGCCACAAAAGGGCGGTCTTTGCTTGTGCAGTGACACCCACCTGTTCCTGACTTTGCCTTTGATCCTACTATACCTTTTTGACATCTGACCCTTGCCTGTTCCAACCTTTGTCCTGCCACACTCAGTGGGTGTCTGACTCTTTTTTGTTCCTGGCTCTGACTTCCTCTGGGCCTACAAATCATAGAATAGTAGAGTTGGAGGGGGCCAAGAAGGCCATCAGGTCAGACCCCCTGGTATTCCACGTCACCAGTTTACACCATTCCACGCAGATGATTGTCCAGTTTCTTTTTGAATGTCTCTAGTTTGGGACCTCACTAGGCGACTTGTTCTACTGTCGTATTGTGCTGACAGCGAGAACACTTTTTCTGATTTCTAGCCTGAATCTGAGTTGTCACAGCTTGAGTTGATTATTCTGTGTCCTCAGACTTTGAAGTACTTATAGAGGGAGAAGCATATTTGTGGCTGCATCATATTGTTGGCTCATACTTAGCCTGTTTTCCACAGTAACTCCAAGGTCTTTTATCTTTTCAGTTCTGTTGAGCCACCTATTCTCCATCTTGTAGTGATGCATTAGGTTTTTTTTTTCCTTGGTAGAGGACTTAGCATTTGTCCCTATAAAATTCCCATTCTGTTGCATTCAGCCCAGCATTCAAGTTTATCAAGATTGCCCTGGGTTTTCATGCTGTCTTCTAGGGTGTTCGCTATATCACCCAGGTTTTATCATCTACAAATTTGATTATTGCTCTTTGTACTTGCTCATCTAAATACAAATGTTGAAGAGCAGTGGGCCTAGGACTGAACCCTCTGGCACCTTACTAGTTACCTTCTGCCAGTTTAAGAAGGTGAGCATTCTTTGTGTCTGATTTAGCAGCCAATTTTGGATGCACCTAATAGTTTTCCTATCTAGTCCACTTTTTGCTAAGTTGCTCATGGGGCAGTATGTTGAAAGCTTTGCTAACATCAAGGTAGATTATGTCCACAGTGTTCCCTCTGCCCATTTGGGAGATTACCCTGTCAAAAAATTAGATTACATTAGTCTGGTAGGATTTATTTTTTATAAATCCATGTTGGCTTTTATTAACCACTGCATTTTCTTTGAGGTGCTTGCAGATTGAGTTTTTAAATAATTGGCTCCAGAATTTTTCCAGGGGTTGATGTTAGACTACCATGTCTTACCAAGTTCTCCATCTTCTTCCATTATCCCTGAAGGATTTCCAATTAGGATGTGTGCTATTTTTGTTCTGTAGCTGATACACGACTTTGAGATTTTCTACACAAGGCATGACATTTCATTTTTGCTTCTTTTTTATTCAGCACTTTTAGAGCAAGGAACATACAGTATTATTAATGAAAGTGAAAGAGAATGCTTGTTTCATTTGATGCCTTACTATAATCAACCTTGAGGTTACATTAGCAGAAACTCAGGAAAGAAAAATGCCTTTGGTGGAATGCTTGGATCTTAATTCTGTGACTTTCTTCTTTTGTCTGGTCTCCCTCCACCCCCCCCCCCGCAGAAAAAAGAGACTCCATTAAATGTAGACAGGGCAAAAAGCAACCAATGGGGGTTTCCCTCCTGGGGAAAAGCAGTCTCAAGGGCCAATTTTCAAAGGACCATGGCTGAGCATGTGGATCAATACCTCCCCCATGTATTGTGGTACTGATAAAAATCTGCCCCACTCAAAGCTGCTATAACTTTTTTTAACTAACTCAACTACAGATGACATCTTTAGAAGCATGCTGGATCTGGCCTTTAGCATATGATGATCATTCAAGACATTAGAACTGCAACAGCATGTCATGTTCTCTAAAAGAGCGTGATATCATCTGCCCTCAGCTAGGAATCTGCCATGTTGGCACCACAGAAGAGAGGTTTGCTATGGCACAATTTTGTCCTCTTCGCGTGTAAAAATTATGCACTTTCAGATGGTTCACTGCAATTTCAAAATTGTGTTTCTTTTCCAGTAGGGCAATTCTACTGCCCAATCTATTACTCCTGCTCCCACAAGCTTGTCACACAAGATATGGTCCTAGGCCTATTCAAATTACAAAAATTCTGCCAAATGGCATGGTTCATTTCCCACAAAATCAAACATTATTTCTCCCTTTGGCTGTCATCAGCTGAAGAAACTGAAGGACTGCATTGTTCCCGCAGGCTCGAAGTGCACATGTTGCTGTACTGAAATGCAGAATTCTTTCAAATGCTTTTTCCCTGGCTTTTGCAGCACTACTGGCCTCCATAACATGACACAAGCCTTTTGTTCACAAAGCAGAGATACTTCCTTCTCTGCATCTTCAATCCTGTTTGCATTCAAACCATATTCTAGCCTTTCAACATACCTTGACCAGTCATTTTAGACCAGCCCTAGTATTGTACCTGGAATACATCAACACTGAGACAAAACTCTGAAGTTTTACTCTAAACACCAGCATAATTCTTCTCAGGCACTCAAAGATAAGAGGGTGGAAACTTAACTTTTGAACCAAAGCAGGGTCTGCTTGGATAAAACTATGAGCCACAAAAGTGAAAAGTGAAACTAGATAAAAGTAGTCCTTTGCCCGTAAGAAGCTGTTGCAGCATTTCTACTCATTGCAACAGCAGTTACTCGACATGCTTACTAGTTTAGAAAGACTGTGGCCTAGTTCTCACAAACAAGAGGAATATAAAGTGGTAAGCCTCTCTCTGGACAGAACTACTTTAGATGAGAAGCTGGGGCTCATTTGAGTGAATGCTCCTCTATATCAGAAGACAAAACCAACTTCAGGATGACAGAGAGAAGCCTCCCCAACATTTTTTCTGTCTCTGCATAGGGAACTTTATCCATGGGGTATCATGGCATTCAGTACCTGTAGTAGGTTTGTTCAGACACAGATTTATCTCCGTATCTGCTATATGTAAGAAATAGACCTTAGAGCAGCCTTCCCCAGCTTGTTACTTTCCAGATGCTTCCGACTGAAACTCCCAGTAGTCATAATCATTGGTCATCTGGCCTGGACAAGGGGGAGTTTAAGTCCAAAACTACTGGAGGGTACCAGGAATGGGAAGGCCTCTTCAGTGATTAGTCTCTGTTGTCTAAAGAAGGCCAGTTGTCCAGCAGAGACATATCTGGACAAGAGCATCAGGAACTATGCCAAATGATTTCTGTATAACCACAGATTTGAAAGAAATGCAGTTGCTTCTTGATAAGTGTGCGCTGAGCATTTGATAGCTAATGCTGTCATACTAAGCATAAGGCTGTGCATATATATTCTAGCCAAGAGGAGCATCAAAACTAATATATGAAACTAATATATGAAACACGTCACTGTAATAGACCATACATTTTTCTGTACTCTGAACATCAGTGAGCAGTGATATCCTGCTGATGATAAATCACATTTTAGATAAAATCTGATTTTTGTAAAAATGATTACAAAACATAATATATGTAATTATACATATCAAATGCTTCATATTAAATCACATTAAACAAGGTTTACTCAGGAGTGCTAATCTAAAAGCTCATAGTAAATGCTTTTCCTGGAAATCCTGTATGTCAGCATTCATTATGGTTCTGACTCTGAGTAAAGGTTAGATTTCTCTTTATTCTGTATTTTCATTAAGGTTAATATTTAAGCCGTGCTGCTGGTGTATTCAAGAGAACAGTTGGTCCTTGTACAGCCATAAATGGCAGAGTGAGCTGAGTCTGCTAGAGCATGTCTGTCAGCTGTTTGAACAGGGCAAACCCCCGAATTTTGCTGGCCTTGGAGTGTGTGCCCTTCCACAGTTCTCATGGTATTCGTTTCCACCAGCTCTGTGATTGGCCGAGATGCCGTCCTCCCTGCATCCTCTAGTGACTGTTGCTGACAGGGTATCTTTCCTCAGCTGAGGTTATTGCTGCACATGACCTACTTTGAAAGTGGTGTGAACCAAGGTTCACAAAGTACCTTGGAAGTGTGCCGTGGAGCTGGTGTGCAAAGAGAAGTCACCTGGGAAGCAGCTGCCAGGACAAAATGAAACACATGCACAATTATCTATATCCTTCCAGGTGCAATGTGTGCATTCTTTTCCATGGGGTCATCTCTTGACAGTTTATCCTTGTGTTCTCCATGAGTGCAACACATTGATTTCCTGTGCAGGCCTGCAAAATTACAGTCTTGGGCCAATTAAAGAAAGGACAGATGCTACTACTTTTTCCTCTCGGAAATCCAAAGCACCGATGAAAATCAATGCAAGCTTTCAGACAGAACTACCTGCACATGCTATTGCTGTAGTTTATCAGGAACCTATGACATCTTTGCTGAAAACTGTATTGTTACATACTTGGCTCATCAGATGACTAAATGGTGTGTTTTGTTCCATGTAGTAGAGTTGCTATCAGAAGAGATCACTTGGACATCCCAGTTGCTCCAGAATACCAAGTGTTATGAAAAATGCAAAGTGATTGCTTGGAACATTCCTAGCCAAGATTGCTTTTTCCTCTTTTCTTCTTTGTGAATTGGTTTGCATTGAATCCAAGGGCGGATGGAGTTTCCTTGGAGCTGTAAATCAGCTTTAAAAAAGATTTGTACCCAATCCTACTTTGTAAGGCTAACACATTTCATACAGAACAGAGCCACATTGTGTTTGCTATCTGATCAGATAATTAGCATCAGTTACAAGGTAAAGTAGCTGTATTTGTAAAGGGCAGTGCTGCTGTACATCAATAGAATCAAATAGCTGGCTTATCAGCCTGTTTCTCGGAGAGAAGGATTTTCTTTTCTGGTCTTTAGGTCATGAAGCTCTGTAATAAATTAGCAATGCAAATTAACTGTGAAGTATATCCTCACAATATGAAACATTTCATGGCATTTTGAGCTTTTCTGCCAATTTTGCTCAAGAAATCATGTTTTTGTTTTGTTTTTGTTAGTGTCCAACATCCTTCACAGACCTGTCTTTAATAATCTTACAATAATCCTGTATCAGGATTAGAGTCTTCATACTGAGATGGGAGAGGCCTGGGATTTTCTTAAAAATGTATTTATATCCTTACATAGACATACCTGTACACTACTCAAACATTTAGAAGTTTAATATTACATTTATAATATGTAATATTATAGGAAGAGATCTGAAAGTCTTCAAAGCCTGCATGTGTCTGTGTCCCTTGGCTGGACCGCTAAAATTATTATACTAAGATGGTTTTTGACCATTTCTTATGTTCAACATGGCTATATTTAATAGTATTTATAAACTGCCCTGCTTCCAAGGAGCTCAAAGTGGCATACAAGGTGGCATACATCTTATTCTCTCAAAAACTTTGTGAGGTAGATTGTGCTGAGGTAGACTTCAAGGTCATCCAGTAAAGTTCATGGCTGAATAGGGAATTGGACCTGGCTTCTCTAGCCCTTTTCTGGCTATCTTGCCACAGTACTGCACTGGCTCTTAACTGACTTGGTTGAGAGATTGTACCTTGTCTGAGGCCACTTAGGCTGTATTCCTACATACATTTTTCTGGAAGTAAGTCCCATTGAATTCAGTGTGTAGACGTGCATAGGATTGGCTGATGTGAATTAAGGTTTGGACCTGAGACTTACAGATGTACAGTTCACAGTCTTGGCTGCTACATGACACAAGTTCCAACTGCCAAGCAACTGGAAAAAAGGAAGTCATACTGTTTGGTTGTTCATTTGTTTGCTTGTTTAACCTTTAGGCCAGCTTCTAGACACTTTCGTAAAAAACCTTGATAGCCAGTATTTATTTCTTCCTCCCTCATACCCTTAAAGCTGGACCTTTTGAAGTCAAAGTCAACATCGTCACATTGCTTGCTTCAACTGTTTCACTTCATACACAAGTCTGAAGAATCCAGGACATAGAGTTCAGTCCCAGCTCACCAGAGGACACACTGAAATATAAGAGACTTCAGAGTATCTGCAGTTGTTTCCTCTGTAGCTGTCCCCATAGATGCTGATGAGCTAAGAGAGACAAGATGAGTGGTGACAGAGCAGTTTGGTGATTGATGGATGCAGCTGTGGGGGGTTGCTTCTTACGGTTATTTTCATGCGCAGGTTCTCCAGTCTGCACAAGAACCTAAACATAAGCTCAGGCTCCTGTATCTTTCAGTACGTGTCACAGAAGTGGGATTATTTGTTATATCTATTGCATTTATATCGCAGCTTTTCTCCAAGGAGTTCATCCCCCATCATTTTTGTCCTTACAATATGCATATAAGGAGGTGGGAGTTTGGTAAAGTCAGCCAACATACTTGAAGGGTGATTGATGATTTGAACTTGGGCATTCACAGGCCAAATCTAATGCTCAAAAAATAGACCACATTAACTTCTGCTATTAGCTCTTTTCTCACCAGGATCCAACAGGCATTTCCCAAATTTTTCTATGGATCCAGCTCATGGCCCTATCATCATGCATAATGTGGAGAAAGTGGATAGGGAGTTTTCCACCTCTCTTTCATAATATTAAAAACGAGTGTCACCCCATGAAGCTGATTGGTAGAAAATTCAGGGCAGAGAAAAGGAAGAACTTCATAGCATACAGTTAAGTCATAGAATTTGCTTCCACGAGAGGCCATAAATCATGATGGCCATCAGCTTGGTTGGCTTGAAAAGGGGGTACACAGGAGGATTAGATTATCAATGGTTCTGATCCTGATGGCTGCCTATTGCTTCCAATATCAGAGGCAATATTACTCTTTATACCAGTTTCTGGGAAGCAGGAATAGGAACGTGAAATTGAACACATTTCCCTATTAAAACAACAAAAAAGCCACTGTACTCAAGTCCACTGCATTTCATCCATTCTTTACTATCTTCCCTAGTTGCCAGTTTACTTCTGAGCTCAAGCTGAGGTACTTTAAACAGGCTGAGATCAGAATATCACAGGAATGGCCTTCGCCCCATATGATATGATTGGCATATACAACGCTACACTTGGAAAGCCCATCACTGAGTTTCCCTGCTTTCTGAGGTGTGATGGATGGATACTATAAAGGGATCACTCCAGATTTGGAAAGGCTACATGCCTCATCACAGTCTATTTTCATATTAGAGGAAGTATAGACAGAACCTTTTGCTGCTGTATTTTTAATCTGCTGTTTAAATCAGTTTTAGTTTTAAAATGTTTTCCTGGAAGGTTGTTTTGTTTTGAAGTATGCAGCTTTATATCAAGGGTGGACACAAGGCACATTTTGATCTGTTGTAGGTCTTTGGATTATATAGAGTAGATCTCCAAGTATATTTTACTTGTAATTGTTCAACAATAATGGTAGCTCTCCTCACATACTAAATTATATTACTGAAAGAAAGCTAGTGATGAAAACTCGGAGTGGATTTTTGTGTAAAATGCTTGTCAACTTCATTAATTTCTGGTTCTCAAAATAAGTTTGTGGGCTCAGAATTCTGTAAATTTGATCAATAAGCTCTTGTTGGTAAATCTTGAGGTTCTAGGGGGAAAAGTGAGTAGATTCTATGGGGCTGAAGTCTACCCACTTCTGCTAAACACTGCATATTCATTTGTGTTGTTTTTAAACTTTTGCTGTAAACCACATTGAATGGCCCAGTAGAAGGGCAGATACAAATTAATGGATAAAAATGCAAAATAATTAAACCATATTTGCAGCCTAATTAAAAGTTTAAAGAGTTTTTCACAAAGGGACATCTTAGAGAAACCTGCTTTTAATTGGCCCTTGAGGGAAGCATACCCAGTCACTAGCACCCGTTAAAAAATATCAGTTGGTCTGCCTTTACCATTAGCAAGTGACCCACTTAAACAAAAGATTATCACTCAATGGTCTACCTTTTGGAGACCAATGGCAATCACCCTACGAACATCAGTTTAGTAGTGTGGTGTCAGTGCAATTATAGTGCTTAAAGCCAGGCTGTGATGGTTTAAAAATAGGGGAAGCTGAGACAAAAGACCTTTAATAATTCTACTATTGGAGTGTTATCTGTTGCAGACAATATTGACACTACCATGTCAGGGACAGTGTCTTTGGCAGTTGCTAAACAGCTAAATGCCTCACAGAGGTCATTGGTGAAGAAGCAGGGTGGTGGTTGGCGAGGTGGGAGATATGAAACAGGAGCCTAGCTTTTGATGATTGTCAGCCTGGCTCATTAAGTGACTGGCTCAGAACCAAACCAGCTTTGCTATCACTGACCGATCAGCCTCTGACGCCACTTGCTGAGAAACTCTGCTGCAAAGGATACTAGTCAAACAGATGCACTAATATAAATTGCCACTATGTTGACAGTGTGGCCTGGCAGAGTCATTCATAAGTCTCATATGATAATTTACATTTTAACGAAGCCGTTTGCTAAAGTGGTGGTTTGTTTGTTTGTTCATTTATTTTGGTGCGAGAGAATTGAGGGACAATATGCGAGGGGATACCTTTGTTCCCCAGCATGTGTGTACATTTTTAACAGAAGCTGGAAAACAAAAAGTATCCCCTTATTTCAAGCAGGTTTTCGTGTTTTCTGCGCAAGCTTCCAGACTCTTTCATGTGAATTCAACTTACTGTGAACATAAATAAGACATCAATACCTGTTAAAAAAGGTACCTGAAGCCTAAAAGTCAGAGAGTATTTTTTATTTATTTATTTATTTATTTATTTATTAAAGCATTTTTATGCCGCCCCATTCGCCGGAGCCTCAGGGCGGCTTACAACATTAAGTTAAAAAATACAAACATTAAATTACACCATTAAATTAAAATGTTTGTAAAATACAAACATTAAGTTAAAATGCAAAAAATAACAATATAAAATAAGTTGCCCTGGCCAGATAAAATCCAATAATATTAACAATTAAAATGCCGCTTAAATAAAAAGGTCTTCGCCTGGCGCCGAAAAACAAATACCAAGCTGTGATTCTTTAATTTTATCTGTCTGTCTGTCTATCTATTATGCATATAAAAAGAACTCTCTTGGAGATTGGGATGAAATGGAGGCAATCACAGCTTCATGAGGGTAACAGCCAATAGTTCCCTCATCCTAAAATAGCTTCCAAAGTAGCTGCAACTTACTTTTTGTTACTTTATCACAGGTAATCAGATTCTCAGTTAGCAGTAAGAAATGCAGAGTTGAGGAACAATTCTTAACAAACAATAGGGGAGACCCTGTTCTTCCCAAAGCATTGCTCAAAGCACTCACACCCCTTCCTCCTGCAAAGCCATGGGCAGAGAACTGGTTCCTGCTGTTCTACTGGGTTAAAATAGCCCTACATTTGGCCCCTTAAGTATAATCCATTGAATTATGACTCTGGGTGCTATGGATGGGGCCCTAAGAGAGGGAAAGATGGAAGAGAACAGCGGTGTCAAGGGCTGGTCCCCTGAAAGACTAGATATGACACTGAAAGATGAGCCCCTCAGGTCAGAAGGTGTCCAATATGCTACTGGGAAAGAGCAGAGGGCTAGTACTAGTAGCGCCAGAAAGAATGAAGCAACTGGGTCAAAGCCGAAAGGACACTCAGTTGCAGATGTATCTGGTGGTGAAAGGAAAGTCCGATGCTGCAAAGATCTATACTCCATAGGAACCTGGAATGTAAAATCCATGAATCAAGGCAAGCTGGATGTGGTCAAACAGGAGATGACAAGACTGAACATCGACATCTTAGGAATCAGTGAACTAAAATGGACATGAATGGGGAAATTTAATTCAGATGACCATCAGGTATACTACTGCGGGCAAGAATCCCTCAGAAGAAATGGAGTAGCCTTCATAGTCAATAAAAAAGTAGGAAAAGCAGTACTGGGATACAATCTCCAAAATGACAGAATGATCTCAGTTCGAATCCAAGGAAAACCATTCAATATCACAGTAGTGCAAGTCTGTGCCCCAACCACTGGTGCTGAAGAGGCTCAAGTTGACCGGTTCTATGAAGGCCTACAACACCTTCTAGAATTAACACCAAAAAATGATGTCCTTATCATCATGGGGTATTAGAATGCTAAAGTAGGAAGCCAAAAGATAACTGGAATAACAGGCACGTTTGGCCTTGGAGTACAAAATGAAGCAGGGCACAGGCTGGTAGAATTTTGTCAAGAGAATACGATGGTCATAACAAACAATCTTTTCCAACAACCCAAAGACGACTCTACACATGGACATCACCAGACAGTCAAAACAGAAATCAGATTGACTATGTGCTCTGCAGCCAGAGATGGAGAAGCTCTATACAGTCAGTACAAACTAGACCAGGAGCTGACTGTGGCTCAGATCATGAGCGTCTCATTGCAAAATTTAGGCTTAAATTGAAGAAAGTAGGGAAAAGCACTAGGCCACTATGACCTAAATCATATCCCTGATGAATATACAGTAGAGGTGACAAATAGATTTAAGGAATTAGATCTGATAGACAGAGTGCCTGAAGAAGTATGGATGGAGGTTCGCAACATTGTACAACAGGTAGCAACTAAAGCCATCCCAAAGAAAAAGAAATGCAAGAAAGCAAAATGGCTGTCTGAGGAAGCTTTACAAATAGCTGAGGGAAGAAGGGAAGCAAAAGGCAAGGGAGAAAAGGAAAGATACACCCAATTGAATGCAGAATTCCAGAGAATAGCTAGAAGAGATAAGAATGCCTTCTTAAATGAACAGTGCAAAGTAATAGAAGAAAAAAACAGAATAGGGAGGAGCCAGACATCCTGGAACATGAAGTCAAATGGGCCTTAGGAAGTCTGAGCAACAACAAAGCTAATGGAGGTGACAGCATTCCAGCTGAGCTGTTCAAAATCTTAAAAGACGATGCAGTAAAAGTCCTACACTCAATATGCCAGCAAACTTGGAAAACTCAACAGTGGCCACAGGATTGGAAAAGGTCAGTTTACACTCCAATCCCAAAGAGGGGCAATGCCAAAGAATGTTCAAACTACCGCACCATTGCACTCATTTATTTATTTATTTAAAACGTTTTTATGCCTCCTCCATCACAACAAAGCCTCGGGGCAGCACACAACAGAAACAACATACATAAATAAATAACAATATAACAATAAAAAAATTATTTAAAAACCTCTGGTGCATCTCGGCTAAAAATTTAAAATCCTATAAATACAAATAATTTAACAATTAAAATAAGTTTTAAATAAAAAGGTCGTAGCCTGGCGCCGAAAAACAAATAACAGCGCGAGGTGGACCTCTCTGGGGAGTGCATTCCATAGATGGGGCGCCACCACAGAGAAAGCCCTCCTCCGGGTAGTCACCCTCCTAATATAATTCACAGAGGGTTCCTGGAGAAGGGCATCGGTTGCTGATCTCAAGGGGCGGGAGGGTAAATATGGACGCACCAACTGAAGTATCCGGACCATCTTCAAGGGTAGCCCCATGTAGAGTGCGTTACAGATATCTAATTGGGAAATCTTCTAGAGACAGCTCAGGGTCGAGGAGCACTCCTAAGCTGCGAACCCTGTCCCTCAGAGGGAGTGCAACCCCATTTAGGACAAGTCCCAAGTCCCCCATCCCAAGGCCCGAGCCACCCACCAACAGGACCTCCGTCTTGTCTGGATTGAGCTTCAGTTAATTGGCCCTCATCCAGCCCATTACTTCGGCCAGGCACCGGTTCAGCACAGCCACTGCCTCACCTGGATTGGTGGAAAACGAGAGGTAGAGCTTCACATGCTAGCAAAGTGATGCTCCAAATCCTACAAGCTAGGCTCCAGCAGTATGTGGACCAAGAAATACTAGAGGCACAGGCAGGGTTTCGAAGAGGGAGAGGAACTAGAGATCAAATTGCCAACATACGCTGGATCATGGAGAAAGCTAGGGAGTTCCAGAAAAACATCTACTTCTGCTTCATTGACTATGCTAAAGCCTTTGATTGAGAGGATCACAACAAATTGTGGCAAGTTCTTAAAGAGATGGGAGTGCCAGACCATCTTATTTGCCTCTTGAGAAACCTATATGTGGGTCAAGAAGCAACAGTGAGAACTGGACACGGAACCACTGATTGGTTCAAAATTTAGAAAGGAATTCGGCAAGGCTGTATACTGTCGCCCTGCCTATTTAACTTATATGCAGAGCACATCATGAGAATGAATCTCCAGTTGGAATTAAGATTGCTGGGAGAAATATCAACAGCCTCAGATATGCAGATGATACCACTCTCATGGCAGAAAGTGAAGAGGAACTAAAGAGCCTCTTGATATGGGTGAAAGAAGAGAGCACAAGTTGGCTTGAAACTCAACATTAAGAAAACTAAGATCATGGCATCCAGTCCTCTCACTTCCTGGCAAATAGATGGGGAAGAAATGGAGGTAGTGACAGATTTTATTTTCCTGGGCTCCAAGATCACCGCAGATGGGGACTGCAGCCAAGAAATTAAAAGACGCTTGCTCCTGGGGAGGAAAGCTATGGCAAATCTAGACAGCATACTAAAAAGCAGAGACATCACCCTGCCAACAAAAGTGCGTATAGTCAAGGCTATGGTTTTCCCACTTGCAATGTATGGCTGTGAAAGTTGGACCATAAGGAAGGCTGAGTGCCAGAGGATTGAGGCCTTTGAATTGTGGTGCTGGAGGAGACTCCTGCAAGTCCCTTGGACCACAAGGCGATCAAACTGGTCAGTCCTAGAGGAGATCAACCTGACTGCTCTTTAGAAGGCCAGATACTGAAGTTGAAACTCAAATACTTTGGCCACCTAATGAGAATGAAGGTCTCCCTGGAGAAGAGCCTAATGCTGGGAACAATAGATGGCAAATGAAGAAGGGGACAGCAGCGAATGAGGTGGTTAAATGGAGTCACTGAAGCAGTTGGTGTGAGCTTGAGTAGACTCCAGGGGATGGTGGACAGGAAGGCCTGGAGGAATGTTGTCCGTGGGGTTGCGATGGGTTGGACATGATTTCACGACTAACAACAACAGATTTACTTTTGGAATGTCCTCACCATCCTCACCATCCTGAGTTTCTAAACAATAGTTGCATATAAGCAAGCCACATCCATCTATATGTAAGGCTCATGTAGACCGCAGCAGCTCACTTGTCAGGAACGGTTGCTTTTCAGTGGGCAATTTCTTTTCTGAGAGAAACTTCACCAGCTACCTATTCACTTTATTCACTGCCAGGTTTAAGGTTTTGGTACTGCTGTATAAAGCCCTGAACGGCTTGAGAAAACACGGTCCCCCTTAACAACTTTGCATAGTCATGGAAGTCACCCCACTGTTTTGTGGGGGGGGCACCTCATGAACCTATGGCCTGATTGTAGTCGAGCCAGAGAAAAGCCTTCAGCACGATGGCTGCACTTCTTTGGAACTCATTGCCTTTGGAGGCCAGGCCAGTGCTGTCATTATATAGCTTTTGGTTCTTTCTGAAAACACCTTTATTTCATGAACCAGCCATGATTTTATTGATATGATTTTACAGATCTTGGTTTTTAGCATATTGTTTATTCTGTTTTATTTGTTATTGTTCTCTACTCCATATGCTCTCTACTGGAATATGAATATGCTATATAAACCTTGTAAATAGCTAAATAAAACATATGAAGAGGAGGCACTGCTTAATTA
Source organism: Varanus komodoensis (assembly GCF_004798865.1). Taxonomy (NCBI): domain Eukaryota; kingdom Metazoa; phylum Chordata; class Lepidosauria; order Squamata; family Varanidae; genus Varanus; species Varanus komodoensis. The sequence continues at coordinate 25,812,397 of NW_025335505.1, read as the reverse complement.
CACATTTGAAAACTATATGGACTCATGTGTCTGTACCTGATTAAGTCTTATTGTAATAAAGAATGACCTCAGGCTTGAAATGTTGATCTAAAATTGCTGCTTCATTATGCGTTGAAGAAAAGAGACAGACTTCCCTTCCTTTCTTTAGTTTTTAAACATGCAGTTTTTAAACATACAATGCTTCACAAGCATGAAATATTATTAAAAAAAAACACTGTTGACATTTCTGGATTTATGGTGCAAGAGAATATTAGGATTTTCTGTTTTCTGTTTGTTTGTTTGTTCCCATTGTGCTGAATCATCTTTTGTTAACAAATGGAATTCTGTGGCTCCTTTCCTCTCCTCATTTCCCTCCACCCTGGATGCTTTTTTTCTCCCCTCATGGAAAGAACAGGTTCTGGGCTGTGAGCAACTGAAGAAGAAATTTTATGCATGTTTAAACAGTAAAAGGCACATAGCTCCCACCATGCTGGAGGTTGTAGGCCCTTTTCCTGCCTAAACATACATGGGTCTGTGCCCTAATAAATGAAAACCTAATTTTGTGGAATCACAATGACCCATAACTTATGTACATGGCTTTTAATTTGTCTCACTTTTTTCCGATAGCCAAGGGATAGAACTGACCCCAAAAGCTGTAGGAATAAAAAGACTGTTATGATTTCTGCCCACCCATACTGTTGGTTTGCTGTTTGAGCCCACCTTTTGACATATGGTTACATTGGCATAAGTACAGTGAAGAAGGCTTTTATTGCTGATCAGCCCTAACTCCGGTTGAAAAGTAGAACTTTGAAAAGTACTGGGTATCTGAGGCTTGATTATAAAAGCCCACAAAACTATGGCAGTTGAAAAGTTATGAGATGTGATGTCGTAATAAAATATAAAATAAGCTTCCAATGTGCTTTATTTTGTGTCAGGCCTCTGGTAAGTGAAGGGCTGCCACTTTTTTCTTGCAAAATGACATGAAGGCCTGAAGGAGGTCTTCCAGAGATCAGTACAATTACATTCTTAACAGCAGCCCATACTGGCCCTTTCTGACATAACTGGTTCTCTGATTGCCTTTCAATTTGAGGAATTCTCTAAAGCTGGAGGTAACGGCAACAATTGCAGCATTTGATCTCTCATTATTTTTGATGAAATATTGGCTATTAATCTGTAAGCATAACTATTTCCTTGCCTACTAGAAAGAGTGAGTGTGTGATCTTACTATGATTACAAATTTATATTTTACATGAAAATACACCACAGTTTCCAAAGAAATGTATGTTTTTTTGTTTATGAAATATCCTTTGGAATCTCTAAAGATCATCTTTATTATATGTCTTGTTTGAGATTGTGCACTATAATCAGCTGCAAGGCTCTGGAGATTCCTGAAGTCTATAAATATTGCTAGAAACCATCACAGCAAGATGTTATGACTTAGCTGGCAGCCCTGTTTATATTATCCTGCAGGGGAGTAGATGACAGAGGCAAGCCTTATTAGACAGATCTATCTAAAGAAATATTATTTTATGATTGGAACTTGTTTCAGAAGGAAATTAAACATTGCACTGACTCGGTAGATTTATTTTTCCACTGTGGTTTGCACAAATTTTTAATATTCTGATCACTTTTTTTAAGACTGGAAAGTATGTATTTCCTGCAATGCATTCCATTTACTTTTCTAATTGTCACTGTTCTGAAATAAACAACCTGGGGTGCTTTTAAGCACCAGTTATTCCAGAGTTATGGCAGATGCTTTGGGGTCAAAAAAATAAATAAATGCATATTTCAAAGAGTCAGGTGGTTTTTGACTGTCCCCCTTCCTCCATAAGAGCTTTACATTCCATTGAAGTCTCCAGATGTTTTGGATACTAAGTCCTCAGCCCCAGCCAGCATAACTAATAGTAAGGAATGTTGAGGCTTGTAGACCAAAGCAGGGTTGGGAATGCTGCTTCTGAACTAGCCCACAAAGTCAGAAGATCTAATACAGCATGAGGAGTTATACTTGAATGAGAAAATCCAAAAAACCCCAGTTTGTACCCCCCCCCACAAAAAAAAGCTTGACCTGGGCCCTTTGATTCTTTTCCAAGTCTCCACATTTCTGTATATTAATTAATGTGAATGATGAATCATTTACATCAATCTAGTGGCAGCTCAGTCCCCTCTTCCAAACTGTAGCATTGCATTCAAGTGTTAACCATACTTCTGCTGTTCACATTCTGATATTTCACCAGTCTGACCAGAACATTCACCTCCAATAGACCAGTCACAAACCTTTTGTAACACTAGAATTATAATTAAATGCTAACAGAAAGCAACCCAGTTCATTTTTTTTATGAAACCCTGCGTAGTCATGAATGACCAGGAGAGAGCAATAAGCTGGTTCCAAGTTGCCTAATTGTTCCCACTGAGCCAAACAACCCAGGAACATCCCATTCCTAAGTTGTTCAGCATGATATCTGGCTGTGGAGCTCTGTGGTGTTGGGTTAGGGAACACTCAGAGCTGTAAACTATGGCTCTTTCTGGGTTCCCCCAACAACCCACAGGCCGGTGTGCTAAATAACTCAGGGATGGGACATCTGAGAGTTGTTTGCACCTGGTTGCCCCAGGAATGGCTGGCAAACAAGATTCAGTATGCTCACTTGCTCCTACTTGTCCCACAACAACCCAAGGTTTTATACTTTTTAAAATCATTATTATTATTTAGTCATTTCATTTCTATACCTCCCCACACCTGAAGCTCTCTGGGTGGATTACAACAATCCATAAAAACAGACAATAAGAATGCAAGAATAATGCAATGCCTGAGCTGGGTCTTTGGCCAAGTTCCTTAAAACAGTTACATACTGACAATGAGAGATTTCAGACAAGGCCAGGAATCCACACAAGAAAATAGGTGCATATGATCCAGTATGCAGAATGTTACAGATTCCTCATACAAATGAATTGTGGTGGCTCTGGAGAACAGCTTAAATAGATTCCTTCTAGAACTGAAATACAACTGTGTGTATTCTCCTGTTTCCTATGTTAAGCTTCTGGTGTGGGATGGCTCTTGTTGTTGTCTCTTGGACAGAAAATACATTTATTTTCATGTACTACATGAGTAGTACAGTATTGTTTGTTTTCAGTGGAATCCTTTCGGATATCCAGGCTGATCTAACAGCAGAACAGAAAATCCATTAAAAATGTAGTAAGTTCTCAATTTTTAAAAAGAGTGTATGTGGGCGAGATAGTGTGATAAAACAATGGCAAATAGAATTAATGAATGAAACTGTACACAGCCAGAAAAAGGGAAATGGTTTGAACTGAAAATTGACTCAAAATTAGTATAAAATGTGCACAATGAATATGAGATTGCAGAATGGAAAGCTATGTCAAATTATCATCCAGCTCATACTGACAAATTGCTTGTGGTTAAAATGTCATAGAAATCATATGTGCCCACACCATCATACATACATTATCAGAATATGTCTGCCTTTTTAAAGCTTCTGTTTTGTCCTGCTCTGCAGTGCTTTCTCTCATGCTAGCTCATGTGATGTAACCCAGATGTAAAGCCCTTTAAATTGCAGGAAGGAATGAGAAGGAACACTTTAAAGTTGCCGGTGCTCAGTGAAGTGTTGATTTGTTTGAATGGCCTCCTTGGAATGGTTTTGTCACTTTGTATTTGATGCTGATGGAGTTGTATAGAGGAAGCACCTGAACATCTTTAGGTCCAGAACATCTTGATTTAGGTATGCTGTATGTTCAGAAATCTAAATACTGTAGGATAATATTTTTAGTGCCTGTTTGAGAAAGCATGTCTTTACAAGTGTTGTAGCTTTAATTGTTGCCTGGTATGTTCTTTTACCTTGCATCTTCTTGGCCCACTGCCTTAAGAAAAAGTGTGAAATGTGTTTTTACTGTGTTTTATTGGCAGTGATTGGGGACTTTTAAAATTATGTTCTATCAGGAATGACTGGGGATTTTCTGGGTCACATATGGGCAATCTGCTGCCGTTGGGCTGCAGAGTGTCCTCTAGGGCCTCTCCGGCAGCCCACCAAGTATGCTAGCTTCCCCTCAAGCTTCCTCTGCTGTTGCCACAGATTTTACTGCCCCTCCCTGTTTTACCTTAGAGAACATGGGGAAGACAACACTGTAGCAGCCCTGCCCTCTGTGTTCATCCTTCTGTGCATGATGGCTAAAGCATCTCTGGCAGTCGCATTTAGATGGCTAATTGTTAAAAAGTATGACTGCTACAATGTCATCTTCTCGATGCTCTCCAAGAGAACACCGGTGGTGATGAGAAGTTTTACTAACTTTATGGAGTGGAGGAGAGCAGTTTACCATAGGTATTGTGGGGGTGAGGGATGTCCCCTGGGTGTGTAAGAGAGAAGTGTGTGCTCTGAGGGAGGGGAATGTTGTGTGTTTATGTGTTGCGGTCCTTCAGGACACCTTGCTATCAGGAGAGTGTTCATAATTATTGTTAGTGTGTGTGTTCATGCTTCTTCTCCAAGTGTCTCTCCAGTCTGCTTTGATAGTATTCTCTTTGACATTGGCCGAAAAAAGAGACATATGGGCAACTATATGTCTAAGGACCCTTAGGAAAGGAGAGCCGACAACTATATAAAAGTTAGAATTGGCTATGCTGGTTAAGAACGATAGAAATTGTCATCAAGCACATCTGGAAATTATCCAATCAGTTATCCATAAGTTCATCTAGAAGCCATTTCTGCTGCAAACTGCAGCTGTTTACAAACAAAACTATAAAAAATAGGTCTCCAAAGAAATTAACCGCATTACTTATTTTGGTCTGTAGGTGGCAGCAAGCCAAGATTGCTTTGTGCATAGTTGAGTAATCAGCACTCTACTGGCAATATGTGTTTAATATTATATAGTGTTGACTATTGCAGTCTCTTATGATCACTTTGTTATCTTGTCTTTAAAGTTTAAGCTTAAGGTTATCTTTTATCTTGCCTGCAAGCCCTTCATTATTTGCCTCTTTTTAATGTTGGAAATTCTAGTACATTCTATAACACTTTGAGTCACAGATTTACCTCTGAAAATATTAGTGACATACTACTTTCTAGCATTCACTAGTTCTTGTCTGATCAGTTGTAAAATTTATCATGTGTGTTTATTTCTGCTTATTTTTCAGTCAAGTATTAGTAAACCCTGCACTGAATTTTTGAGGTTCAAATTCAGAAAATTTGCATTTCATATATGAAAAAATCATCTCAATGCTTCAGTGAAAACCACATAATTTTGAAATACAATATTTGAATTTTTCAAAGAAAAGAAGACATGTGACTGTTTTTTCATACTGAGTGATTTAAAATTATCAAAGTAAAACCATTAGCTTCTACTAGTTATATATACTTAGTGTTCGGTAGCCTTTAACTTACCCTGGAATTTACCCTGTTACCTAGAAGTAGGGCAATAGGTATTCAGCCTATTCATGTAGTTTAGTTTTAATGACAGTAGATACCCATGGTGTTGTAACTCTGTTAGCCAATCAGATCATATCTCTAATCCAGAGCACTTTTATTAGGTCTAATAATAAATGCTGAAATCTAGAGTTAGGCAGCATACAAAGATACTCTTCAATATGTACAATCTGGATTATATTTGGAACTCTGTATCCCATCTACAATGACTGTATTGTTTCCTTCCCTCATTTTCCTCCTTCCTGGTTATTTTTAATTCCACAAAAATATAAAAGAGCATCATGCTAGAAGCAGCAGTTTCAAGTGGAACTGCAGAGGATTTCAATGGAAGTTGATTTATTTCAGGGGATTATGAGAGCCCAGGGATAAAGCTGGCACCCCGCCATAGGGAGAGCCCTTGACCTAGAAGCCAGGAACAGTTACAAAGCTGTTCGTGTACATAACTGAACAGAACACTTTAATTTTGTGCAGAGTGTAACCTGAATTCTTTCTCCGAGGGAAGATGAAAGAACCAAGCTCTGCTGCTTAGTAAAACATTGGACACTGTATCTAAGACTCTTTGCCTTCTTTACATCTTACTTGGCAAGACTGCAAGAAGCAATTGTTTGTGACAAAGGGCATCTTGTTATCTTTTTCAAAAAATGGTGGAAAATTAATTAAGATGCCACTCATAAAACCAGATCTGGATGCAGAATTCATTCAGTGTTCCAATGGTCAAAAGAAAAACTCACCAGCTGTAAAGCCAGCTGTAAAGGTAGCTGTGTACTAATGCATGAAGCCTAATTTCTCTCTCTTTCTACCTTGAGCTGTAATTGTAAAAAAATCACATCTCCCTGGGGATATCAGATAGTTAACAAAATGGGAATTAGGGAAGGGAAGCAACCAGTAGTTTCCTTGCTGGAGCTTTGTTCACATTTCAGAAAATACTCCCCCACCCACCCCAGCCATAAGTTATCCAACTCTATGACTTGCTACTTTTGTGACTACTTTTCAGTAAACTTCACCTTAGGATTCAAATAAACGTTCTTATACCACAGACAATGAGTGTACAGCTAAATAACACAGTAGCAGGCTGTATTCCTGCAAAATCATATCATGGAACATTTACCAAGGCCTTTGCAATAAATCAGACATGTCACAGTAATTATATTTATAAAGTCTATATTTATAAAATCTATATTTATAAAGACCTTTCTTAAATGTCTTTAACATCTTTAAGATTAACATGAGCAGTTTTTCCTTCCCTGAAAAAATGCTTTCGCAAAATATGGTTATTATGTCACCACTGAATGTTGTTCCAGTAAAAGTTAGTTCACCTTAAAACTCTTGAAATCCCATCTTCTGTCAACCATCTAAACCAAATGTTTCCACCGTGGAGCAGTGCCTCCTCCAACAAAGCAAGGAGACAGGATCGACCTTGTATTTGGAATACACTGTTGTAAAGAAAGGTGCCTGGCAGCCCTGTAAGACAGCCTGCTAGCTGCTTCTTAATAACTGCCGCTATCCCTTTGGCTTCTTTCACGACTTTCTGGGAGAACAGAATCCCAAAAGTTGTGGGTTTATATTTGGAAAGTCAGCTTTAGTAAACTCTCCTTTTTGCCATCTGGCAGAGCACAGTTGGTCATCTTTTTTCACCTGAATGACCAAGTTTATTTATACATTTATTATATTTATATCCCACTTTTCCTTCCAGAGGCCAGGGTAGCATACATAAGTCTTCTCTTCCTCTCCATTTTATCCTCTCAGGTGATAAAAGTAGCAGTTGTATGCCACAATTTGACATGCTTCCCCCCACCCCCATTCCCACACACTTGCACTGTCTGGGTTACACTACCTGTGACAGGAATGCATGGATGGAACAGAAGTGCCAGCTAGTTGAGAGATGGTGAAAGAGACAGGGCCTGTGTGGTCAGCCTGACTTCACCACTCTAACATGGAGGGAATATGATGCCCACAGGCACAAATGCGATCCCAGACACCTTCCATTTAAACAGCCTAATTCTCCTAATTATTATTTAACTATCTTGGTTTAAACTGCTGTGCTGCTGGGCTGGTTGATCGAAAGGTCGCTGGTTCAAATCTGCACAACAGGGTGAGTTCCTGTTGCTCCATCCCAGCTCCTGCCAGCCTTGCAGCTCGAAAGCATGCAAATGCAAGTAGATGAAAAGGTACCACTACGGTGGGCAGGTAACAGCGTTCCATGCACTTCGGTGTTTAGTCATGCCGGCCACATGACCATGGAGACTGCAGACAAACGTCAGTTCCCACGGCTAGGAAACGGAGATGAGCACCACCCCCTAGAGTCAGGCATGACTGGACTTAATGTCAAGGGGAAACCTTTATATTTACCTTAAGCTTGCAGCTCATAGCCTGCAGCTGCTATGTACCATCCTAATTTCTCCTGAATGCTTCTGGGCAGCACGCCTGTCCTTTGTGATTAGCCATTCCCACTCATTAGTAGCCATTTTATGCTTTTGACCAGGGCAATTTCTCAAATTTCCATTTGTATCTATGAGTCCAAAAGGTTGTGTTCCTGACAAGGATCAACAAGGCTGGACTTTGAAATGTTACTTCCAGTTTGCTGGTACCTCATAATGGGGAGTTGGTGCAGTGTGTTGATTAAGAGATTGAGATACAGGACAGCAAGCCCCCAGGTAAGGAAGTTACAGGGGTGGGGGCACATTAGACAGGCACCTTCTCCTCCTCAGCATACCGACCTGTAATTTGGGAATAATTATACTGCCCTACTTTATAGGTTTGTTTTAATGCTTGTGTGAAGTTCTTTGAACAGTCTAGGCTTTAAAGTATCTATTTAACTATAATTCTTATCACCATGTAAATTACCCTACTGGTGTTAGTAATTTATGTTGGTTCTTAAGTTTTATGATTAAGAATAGATACAAATGTGGATTCAATTATGTTCAGACATAATGAAAATCCTTCCAAGTTAGCTGCCTCTCTATAAGGAAATGTTTGGTTGTGATCATAAATAGTTATGAATGTAGTTATATCTAATTATAAGTGCTTAAGCATGTTAAAATCAACTCCAGAAAAGAGAGTAAAGATCAACTTCTTTTGTGCGTAGCATGGCTGTCCCAACTGAGGGTGTCCAATGTACCAAAAAGAAAATAGAATGTATTATCTTCTTTCATTAATCCTCACTTATGCACTTCCTGACATTGTCTAGGCATATTGTTGTTACATGCCATTAAGTCATCTCTGACTTATTGCAACCATATAAATGAGTGTCCTCCGAAATGCCCTGTCCTTGACAGCCCTACTCGGCTTTTGTAAACTCAAGACTGTGTCTTCCATTATGGAATCGATTTGTGTCATATCTGTCCTTCATCTTCTTCTTCTGTGTTTGAATTCTCCTAGCTTTATTGTTTTCTCCAGTGCATCTTGACTTCTCTTGATGTGCTCAAAGTATAATAGCCTCAGTATCATCATTTAGCTTCCAGGGCAAGTTGTTGTTTATTGTACTTCTATACTGCCCCATACTCCATTGGGCTCTCTGGGCAATTTATAAATTAAAAAGACAGATAAAAAATAATAATATTTAAATAGACAATAGACAATGAACCAGTACAGCAAAACATCAACAAGCCATGGAGATGATAGTAAAATCAATCACAGCAATAAGAACACGATTAAAACAAATCTTATCTATTAAAATATCTGTAAAATAAAAAGGTTTTCACCTGGCTCCAAAAGTGCTGGCTTGATTTGATCCAGAACCCCATTTCTTCTTTCTGTCGGTCCACAGTATTTGCAAAGCTTCCCTCCAGCATCATGTTTCAAACAAATTAATTTTTTTTCCTACTAGCTTTTCTTCAGTGTCCAGCTTTCACCTCCATATATAGTGCTGAGGAAAGTGATAGCATGGATGATCTTGGCCATGGTCTCCAGTGAAACATCTTCACATTTGAAGATTTTGTCTAGTTCCTTCATTGCAGCTTTTCCAAGTTTCAGTCTTCAGATTCCTTGGCTGAAGTCTCCCTTTGAACTGATGACTGAGCCAAGGTATGCAAAATCTTTCACAGTTTCAGTTTCTTCACTGTTCACATTAAAGCCATGTAATTCTTTTTCAGTTATGATTTTTTAAAATATTCAGCTGCAGTCTTGCTTTTGCACTTTCTTATTTCACTTTCAATGTCTTATTTCACTTTGGTATATGACAAATACCAAAAATTTCATTTTCAAACATTGGAATCCAGGTTATTTTAATAATCTAGAATTTATCATTCTGTAAATCTTTTAGCAAATTAGGAAGCAACTGAAGGATTTCCTAAGGGAGAAGAAGGAAAAAGTTCGTTAAAAGATCAGTTTAGACTTGTACATTGAATGCATTCTGTGGCTGGGGGAATTGAGTGCTTTTAACTTTGAAACAGCCCCCTTGACATCCATATTTATAAGTTTCCTTGCTTATACAAGGCAGTTTTAAAGTAATTTTTAATGCATGCCCTTATGTGATACCTCCTATATATAGTATTTTGGGAAATGCTGTTATTAGACTTCTTAGGTTGCAATAGTTTACCCACATACCTTGGGGTAAGCCTCGTTTAATTCCATGGGACTTACTTCTGAGTAGGCATATATAGGATCATGGTTGGTAGCTGTAAATATGTACTTGACATCTTTTTATAAATTAACAAAAATAAATTCATTTTCTCTATAACTGGACCCCAGATAGCCACTTTATGCGGTGTACACATGAGTAGTCTAACATTACTCAGCCTGCTGTTGTTGAAACAGACAGTTGTCAGCTTTATATGCACCAACTCTCCTTTCCCTTTTCCTACAATGCAGGAAATGCTTTCTTTTGTTAGTTAACAATAACATCTGTTTTAGGTCACCACTTCTTTCTCATACCTTCATTCATTCCATTTTCAATGAGATCTAGGAGCTACTTTGTTATGTAAATAGAATTTTGATTCTGTGGATTTGTGTTTATTTTAATTAACTCAACAGTCATATTCCATTTCCTGGCCCTTCACCCACCAAATCCATGTGGTTCACAATGTGAATTAAAACATTTTACTGTAATTAAAACAGTAGAATTCAATTAAAAAAAAACAAAACTGCAAATCAGAAATCAAATATTAAAATGACAGAAGTGATGGGAACAAAACCAAAGGCATGGTTGACAAAACAGGGGGTGGCACTGAGGTAGAACAAAGGGCTAATTAAGCCTATAGATGTTTGGGGACAGGGAAAGAAAACTTAAGGAATACATCTTTTCCAAATTTTTCTCCCCTCTCAGCCAAGTTTACATATTTCTAAGTAAGCCTTCTGGATGAGCAAGTTACTGTTGAGCCTGCCAAGACAGGCTGCTGCGACTGAAAAGGTGCTGTCATATGTCCCACCTAGACACTCAGTCAGGCCTCTAGGGACAATCTCATTGGGTGAACTGGCTCATGTAGGAAAAACCACCACAATCCTCAGTCAACATCTTTTATGGCTTAACACATAATAGTAGCACTTTGAATTGTGCTCTGAAATAAAATGGTAACCACTGAAGTTTGAAAAATATTGGAATGTTAGGCCCAAAAAACAGGCCAGGGACCTTTCTGAAGAATATATTTTATGCTCACGGTTCCTTTCATTGTAGTTTGTAGATGCTTTATGCAATATAGCCATCCCCCAGGACTTCTTCCATTCCTTACAATCTTCTTGTTGGCCCAATGCTTGATTGTGGGTTGATTTTGTGTCTTTGAACTCTCTGCTGTTCATCATTGGTCTAAACTTACCTTGTATCTTGCTCTGGCCATTATAAACAGGGTAACTACTCCTATAACCAGCCTTCCCCACCAGTCCCAACTCTGCAGTCACCAGTCATTTTCTCCACTGAATTTGCAAACTTTCCTGGCTGCTAAGACTTCCCATTCTGTGCATCCGTTTTCTACTTAGGGAAGAATTGTTTGTAATTTACAGTTTAAGTTGGCATGCTGTTATTTTATGCTGTCGAAAAACCATCTGTTGCAATTGCCTTCTCCTTGCATGTACAGACTTAAAATAAATCAGCCCAACAACATTAGCTGCCAATATTAGGAACACCAAAGGCTTCTCAAAAGATTGCTAGAGCATCTCTCAAGAATGACCTACAAATCCATGCAGCATTACAGGATTCTATATATGAAACTTGCTGCCCTGTAAGCAGTTAACTTATACAGCCATGTTCCTGTATCAGCTCTGTATTCATCCTGATTATCTGGAACTGAGCCTGAACAGACACAATTATAGCAAAGGGCTCATGATGGTCTATACAATGTTCAGCATTGCATTATTTTCACATCTCTTTCAATTAAAAAGGAGTTATTTTGTTTGGGGGTTATGAGAAGCTCTGGAGTTGTGGTTTAAACTAAAAAAGCCAGTCCCACTGATATATATAACTCTATAATGACATGAATTGAGGCCAAATGTTTTATGTATGCCAAATAAGATAAACTCGGGGGCTTCTGAAAGTCCAAGCCCTGCTCTGCTGGTGCCAGGAGCATGGAAGAGGATGGAGGCAATTTCATGTCCTGTCCTTTTCCAGGAGGAAAAGCTCGATGAGCCTCAGGGCCTGCCTAGTTCGCTTACAGATGATGGGCAGTGACTGGCAATGGGAAGGCTACCGCATTCTGCAGAGCCTGGCCTCTCTTCTCCCGTCCTTCTGGCCCTTTCAATCTCTGTGAGGTCAGCCTTAGAAAGCAGCTGGCATAGTTCTCTGTATGATGGCTCTGTGGTGCTGGGGGAGATAATCAGAGGAGGGGTTCAATTCGGAACCCCCCTCTGAAGGTCATAGGAGTGTCTACAGCTCTGGGAGAGGTTCATGGACTCCCTATAAAGTGCCATGAATGAGGCAAAGTAATGGTGCCAGGTAAACCTTATCTGGAAGCACTCTGGATCTAAAACAAGTAAGGACATGCAGGTTCCTCCATTCTGTTAGTTCACATCATTTTTTCCTGGAATTTTTGGCTTCCACTATTCCTACAGAAGAATGGTGTTAAGTACATTGGTTCTGCTGGAGCATACCATTTTTTCCAGTGTTATTTATATATCAGTGTACTTAGTTTACATTGCTTCTGCCTCCAATTTTAAAGTTGGCTTTGAAATTCTACTTATTGGGATACATGCTCAATTTAAAAATGGATCCCTTATTTATTTATTGTTTCCTGCCTAACATTTACAAGTAATACATCCCAGCCCAAGATGTATTTTTATGTGTATTATTTGCAAAAGTGAAAGAAAATAGATTTTTCTACTTCTATTATCACATTATTTCACTATAGCACAAGCCACATTAAGGCTATGTGGTGAAAGAGCAGGAAGAAAAGTGCTTTGTATAGAGGTGGGTTGTGTTCTCCTATACAACCAAATAGCAGATAAACAGCCTCATGTAGGAAGGGTGAGGATGTGGAGGGAAGCATATAAGTGCTAAGAGGTATTTACTATGGTCAGCTGTTGTGGCCTGATTTGTATGATTTCAGTTGAGATACTTTTTAATTGTTCAAAATTGCCACCATGTGTCCCTTCAGAGCAGTACAGCTTTCAGCATAGCAACACCACACTGACATGGATTGTTACAGGCTACGAAGAATCAAGTCCCATGGAGTTCTGTGGAACTTATTCCTAGGCAGCTATGTATAAGATTGCAACCTTAGATATTTTCATTGCTGTGAGTACAGAACAAGTCTATAAAATTATCTAGGAATAACAGGTAGTGCATCATAACTGGGGATTTGATAATTAATGCTAAACATGTGCCCTGTTTTTACAAGAGGCCTTCAGGTTACTGATTATCTGAGATTGTCACATCAATCAGCTACAGGATTCAAGGCTGGCCCCCAACATAGACTGCTGAAGCAATATGTCCATAATGTTTCATGATACTATCTCTAGCACTGCAGGTGGAAACTGAACCCAACATTCATAGGCCAGAAAGCATTCTCTTGAGCAACCCACATTGGCTGCTTTATCACAGCCAGACTTTTGCCCAGACTTGGTTTTCCTGCAGAGTAGCATACAGGAGAGAGAGCCATGTTATCTAGAAGGCTATCTAGAGACTTGATTTGTTATCTCTGTGTTCTATGGCTACTCATAAAATCTTCATGTGTAATTTTGTTTTCATTATCTTCTCTCTCTGGTGGTAGAGGATAATTGTCCTGTTATCATGGATACTTTTAAATTTGTGCAGCCCAGGAATGTTGACAAGAGACTTGCTGGTGCGAGGGTAATGCTTGAAAGCCTGATTTTGGCTGGTTCAGGAAGCTCCATAACAGTTGGTTCAGTGGGTTATGTATGTGTTTAATACCTATACACCCTGCAGGAGAACATAGTTCTGTTCAGACTTACACTGGATGTTTACTAAAACCGTTAATAGATCCCACTGTGTTGGATAATTGTGGCCAGTCTGTAATATTCCTTTTTTAAGGCAAGTTGCTATGTGCTGGCAAACCAGCTGCAGGTGTTCTTGGATAAAATAGATGAGCTAAACCCATTTCTGTCTGATTTTCAAAAAGGCTTCATGTATTATTTTAGGAAAGAGACTGCTTTACCTGCATCAGTACAGTCTTTCTCTGTTGGTTCTACTGGACTTCTCAGAAGTTTTAAATATTATACACTATGGTATTCCTCTAATTAGCTTTCTGTGTTTGTATATGGAGACCCTCTTTTCAGATGGTTCTAGACCGTCCTGATGGAAGTCATAGAAAGTGGTGCTGGCTCAATATATATCACTTTACACAGGGCTGCCACTGAGCTACATTTCCCATTTTAATGCTTATTCTCCCAATCTGGAAAGATCCTTCTGGAGATTCTCATAATCTTTTGTTTTCACAATGCTAAATTGTTTGGCATTATCAGTAAATTTCACCACCACATTGCTCAGTTGTAACACCAAAACATTTAGGAACAAGTTAAAGAGCACTAGTCTCAATACGGATGATTGAGTAGCCCAACAATTTACACTCTCCATTGGGTGGAATAACTGGTGAATACTAATGCAGAGTTGGATTCTATCATAGCCTGGCTGATCCAGGCATGCTCTTTATTAAGAGGATCTTTTCAAGAAGGGTGTATGTGAGAGAGGAAGGTTTAGTTTATGAGACCTCCCCTCTGGTTGGTCTTGCTCTTGTTTTGTGCATCTAGGAGGTATAAGCCCTAAAAGTGTTCATCCATTCACCATAGGTAAAAATGTAAATATTCTGCATCCATTTATTGCAGAGGATTGATCTAAGAAAAATTATTTAAAGGCATGTTTTTTGAAGCTTTCTGTGTCTGTGCCTAAATCTTTAACAGGACTGTCTTACTGATCTTGGGCTGCTGTATTTTCTTCTTCACATTTCATCTTCTGCCTGCCCAGTTTTAGAAAGGACTGCCATTTTGTTTTCCACGCACATTCTGGCATGCTGCTGTTGTTTTACAACATATAGTATGTAGAAGAAAACACCCTTCTTATTATAGCATAGCTGAGAGACCTGCCAGTGTTTCCATTTGAAATCCCTGTTTTCAGGAACTTGCTACAGAGCTGTAAGAAATTGCAGGCAGGATGTTTGGCACTCCTTGGCTTAGGAGCAAATTCTTTTACCAACTCACAATAAATAAAATTAATTAGTATTAATGGCATGCCCTTCTATTAACCAAAGCAAAGGAGAGATATATTTCTCAGAATCAAATGCTGAAAAATAAGAAAGATGCTTTAAGTATATATGAACACATATAAGAAGCAGGGGAAATAGGCCAAGAGTAATGCTCCTGATTGGGGAATGTTATTATTTATCCTTTCGACATGACTGAAAGAAGATACACTGCTTCTTGTAAGAAAGATATTGGTATCTATGGACAGTGATCAATAGAGAAGATACATGAAAAAGGGAGGTCTGTTGATCAGAAATATTTCTAATGCCAGAAAGCAGCGTTTGACAATGAGAATGAGTGAACGTGAAAGTCTTTGTATGAGGTTAAAAGAACTGAAGAGCAGTGAAGAATGACTGTTGTGGATCAGTGTAAATAAATAATTTTGCATTCCAGTATTCCAAATCATGGGATATAGATGTACATCTATTCCCACATTGATGGGATAAATACATGTTCCAGGTCTGATAAAGAGGTTGCATTTCTGACTGTCCTTAATGACTGTGCCCTAGAATAGCTGGTCGTGGAACCAACCAGAGGGGAGACAGTGCTGGATTTAATCTGGGAGAAGAGGAGCAGTGTTGTCAAGGATCTAATAATAAGATGTACATGTTGTTGAACCAGTTAAAAACATTACCTACTGTGCTGCCAGATTTAATATACATTTAAGTGGAAAATCACCAAAGAGGTCAAACACAGCCACATTTGACTTCAGACAAGTTCCTTCTAAAATGAGGGAACTGGTAAAAAGAAAGTTAGAAGGAGCAGTCAAGCATGTTAAATCCCTTAAAATGCTTGGGGATTCCTTAAGAATGCAATAATATCAGGCTAGTATGCTGCAAGTTAGAAGAGGCAACATGGTTAAAGCGGAGCAAGGTCAAGGAAGCTATTAAGAGAAAAGAAAGCTTCCTTCAGAAAATGAAAGTCTTGCCCAAATGAAGGAAACGAAAAGGAGCACATGGTTGTGCAAAGATGTAAGCAGACAATAAAAGAAGCAAAAAAGAAAGAAAGGAGAAGAGAAGAGAAGAGAAGAGAAGAGAAGAGAAGAGAAGAGAAAAATGAGGAGCATAGTGCTAATGATAAAGACTTCTTTAAATATATCCAAAGCAAGAAACTCATTAGAGAAGCAATTGGACCACTGGAAGATAATAGAGTTAAAGGAGTACTGAAGGAGGATAAGGAGACTTGACGAGAGAAGCTGAATGAATTCTTTTCATCTATCTTCACAACTGAGAATACAAGACATATTCCTGTTCCTGAATTCATGTATTCAGGAAGGAAGTTTTAGGAACTATGGCAGATAGTGATGACAAAACATGAAATTCTCAATCAAAGCCCCTCACTAAAGGTTCCTGAGCAAACTTGGTAGTCATGCAATAAGAAGGAAGATTCTCTTAGGATCAGTAACTGATTAAAGAATAGAAAGTATATAGTAGGACTAAAGGCTAATTTCTCCCAATAGAGGCACAGAAAAAGTGAGGTCCTACACAGATCTATATTAGGTCCAATGCTTTTCACTTTAGTCATAAATAATAATATGCCCTAGACAAACAGAGTATTTTTTGTGGGCACCCTACCTTTGATCTCCCAAGCTCCTAAGTTTAGTCCCCTAATCTTTCCAGGCTATTACAAGATAATAGCCTTTAAAATAAAATCAAACATTGGCAACACCTTTCAAAGCCTGCAGAAGCAAATGTAAAGCTTTTGGTGAACAGGATCCCTTTCTGAATCTCCTGCCTGTTAATGTCATGTGACTGTGATGTTTCATTTTTTGAGCTTGCTGAAGACATTTTTAGATAAACAAGCTTTTCTTGACTGACCAGTGACAGTTCTTTTGGTATAACTTGTTTTAAGATTTTGATTATTTCCCCCTACTTCCTTTTTATAGCTTACAGTTCAGGAATTTTATTACATATAGATAGTATGCATAAATATTGCAAATAAAATAAATTTAGAGGGAGCTGTCTCTGCTTCCTAGATTCACAGTTGGGGATGACAGGAAAATAAGAGGCGTTGTTACTGTGACCACGAACTGTGAGTTTTGCAATATTATATGCACAAACTCCAACAGTTTAGTGTAATACCTTACTGGAAATTAAATTATGAGGAAGTATAATATATAAATAATAT
Source organism: Varanus komodoensis (assembly GCF_004798865.1). NCBI lineage: Eukaryota > Metazoa > Chordata > Lepidosauria > Squamata > Varanidae > Varanus > Varanus komodoensis. The sequence continues at coordinate 25,795,244 of NW_025335505.1, read as the reverse complement.
GAAGGGACATGTACAAAAATCCACTGATGTTTTGCATCGATAGTAGGCTTTTAAATCATGATTCTCAATAGTTTGATCTATAGCTACAGAATGGCAAAATGTTTGGGCCACTGCTGTTTCCTGACACTAGAATAATGATTCTTTTTGTTTTCCTATCTTCATACTATCTTCAAAGGTAAATGTACTGGATCAAGCATATTGGGTGATAAGACTTAGAAAGGAGTAATCTTGCCCACTAATCTTACTCACAGTGACTGAAAAGTATATATGGAAACACTGGGGTATTTCAGAGACTGAAATAAATTTGAATGCAGAGGATGTCTTAGAAAATATACTTGAATATATAAGTGGGTGTAGGTAGGAGTTCTTTCATAGTGATAGGAAACCCATTTTAAGGGGGTGGAGAAAAGAGAGGACAGGTAAACAGCAACATGGGAGGTCCATCAAGATATCTACAGTGAAGGCTTGGTTTTGTATTTTCATGAGAGAACTGGGAAAGCTCTTGGCTGAACAAAACAATGAAATGTAGAGATAATGTGAGGATTTGAAAGACCAGTGAAGATTATTCAGCCAAGCAGAAGCAAAGATACACAATGCAGCATGATGAATTACATGATCAGCTTTTGTACCAAAATGGGCTGAACTATACAATCAGTCTTGACAACCAGGTCCATTATGTAGGGTAGACATAGTTGGACACCCACTGAAGGTCCACACACATGGACAGAACCCCCGTGGCTTGTACCTCAGGTTGATACCGACAACCTGTTTGTGCACTTGCCTCTTACTGTGGCTCACACAGTGTTAGCAGTGAGACACAGGAACAGTAAATGCCACTGTCTTCTTGATCACCGGTCCTTGCAAACAATTGCAAGCAAGTGGTGACAGTGCCGAGAAAGAAGATGAAGAACAGTAGCAGCTGGTGACAATGACGGTGAGAAGGTATGTTGCTCAAGGGTCCTCCAAAATCTGGAACCAACACTGAGTACAATGAGGAGTCTTGTGAAATCTTAAAGACTAACAAATGTATTCAAGCACAAGCTTTCACAAAGTATAACCCACTTCATCAATTACACTGAATATTATGCAGCGTTTCAGTTTTTCATATAGTACATTTGGCTGCATATGTGTGTGAAGAACTGTAAGCAGTGAAGTCAGAAAGACATTAAATGTGAAAAGTACTAATGGTAACACTGACATTAACATTAATCACATTATTTAACAAGACTGTCAGCACAGAATAGTAGAGACAGTGAGGAGAGAATTCCATTGGTGATAACTAGGGAAGCTGAGAAGAGATTGCTGGAGAGGAGAGGAGAGATAAGAGCACAAGCTACAGGAAGTGGATACTGAACTGTGCGTTGCAATTAAGTGTGTTTTCAACAAATGGAATGAATTCTCCAAAGAGGATGCAGGTAGATGGCTGCTTCAGCACAAAGAGAGCCCTGGTAAACAGAAGGGGTCTAGTGAAGGTCAAACAGAAGTCCAAGTTACAAGGCTTTTGAGTGATTTTGGTGCAGCTAGAGGCAATGGATGAACCCAGGACTAACAGGACATGCCATACAACCAAGTGATTTTGGAAAAGGGTGTCTGCCTTGTGTGGTCAGAACTTGAAAGATTTCAGCAGGTACATAGTGCCTTGCCTTGGTATTAGGCTCAGAATAATGTGGATGTGAATTCCAGGGCGTTAATAAGATTCAACCAAAGTTTAAAAAGGGATTTTGGTCCAATGAACACCATAAAATAAAGAAGGGAAAAGACAGTTGGCAGGATCAAGATTATTTTCAGACAACCATATGGAAAACTGAGCTGATTGATTGAGAGAGCCGTCAAGGATCCTGAAGGGCTAGCCAGGAATGGGCAAAATCTAAGCTGTGCCCAAAATTGCAGTGCTTGAGATTGGGAAATGTCCTGTAAATGATTGTCACATAGGAAGGGAAGACACTCTGATCCTGGGTTGCCTGTGTATTTACTTCCCTGATTGTTGTGGCCAACCTAATTATGGTGCACTTAATCTAGTGCTGTTTGATCAGATGGTATTGCTAAATCTGGACCTGGGTATGTGACTCAATGTTGCTGCATTTATGTTTGAAATATTGTTTGCTGAACTGCCCTGTACTGTCTCCAAGCTTTGACTTGCTCGATTTTAGCTTCCTTTCCAAAAGTGAACAAAACACATTCTGCCAAACACAGCGCAGCATGCATGTTGTGTACTATGCAGCTTGCCAATAAGAGATCATGGACACTGCACTGCATTCATTGAGTTGTGACCACAGAGCGGCAGTTGCATATGAAAATCAGTAGTGCTCAGAAACAAAAGGTGTCCAGAAATCCAAGTTTGCTTGCTTTTCTGCTTTTAATGGATGGGAATTGCATATGACAAGGAAGAGGTGGACCGTGTTATTTAACCATTACTTGGCTGCACCCTTACTTGATAGGCTGTAGGAAATTATCTTCAAAGCAGCTAATACATGTGTGGAGAGTATGGCAGAGATATAACTCTACCATCTAACTTCTACCCACAGTGGAAACACAGCTGCTGCCCTTTTGCCTCTCCTCTCTGTGTCCCATGAGGTTTTCAGTCGGGGTGCCCAACCTTTAGTGCTTATTGGGTGACTGTTGAGGTGGCGGGGGCTATGTTAACACAGCTGTGCATGCGCATTCACATACAGCACACTCATGTTATCTCAGATATGCACATTACTCACTTATGCACTTGTGATGTGTATATGCTAATATTTAAACACCTTCAGGTAATGGAACACCACGACTTTAGATTTTTTATAGGTAACAACCAGGTGTTCTTCATGGCAATACTTGGAGAATGTCCTCAGTAATCTTCTTAATCCCATTGTGGGTTGGGATAGGAGTACAGCATCATATGTGTTTTGTAGCCAATTTAGCAGCATGGAATGCAGGAGAAATTAGGTTCCTAGCAATGTCATTTATCTATCGACTAAACAGTGCAGGAGCCAAAATGCTGCCTTGCTTGACTCCTTTTGAAACAAGCACAGGTCAAGTGAGTTGTCTATCTTTGGAGCATCACACCTTCAGCCAGGTGTTGTTGTATAAGCATACAATCAAAAAGAGAAGTCTTTTGTTTGTAGTTAGGAGATTTAATTTTTTTCAGAGCCCACTATGGGAAATTGAGCCAAATGTAGTCAGTGGATCAATAAAAGCTGCATACAACATACCACCTGGTCTCCTAGCATATTTATCAATTAAATGAACTAGGACAAACCAGTGATCCACTGTGGATCTACCTAGTTTGAATCCTGCTTGCTTGTCTGTCAGGATAGTTTAATCAGTTATCCAGTTATCTAGCTTGTTATAAAGATCCCTTGGTTATGATTTCCTAATTACACATAACAAGCTAATTGGGTGACAATTAGCTGGCTCCAGTGTGGGGCCTTTTAAATATGGGGACAACTACCACAGTATTCCAGGCTTCTGATAGTTTCCCTTGTTGAATCAATAAATGTGAACAAAATTACCTGGTGAGGGGTACACCAATCAAAGTTGCATTTCAGAATTTCTGGAGGTAGAAAATCAATGCCTGGTGCTTTGTTACTTTTCAGCTGAAGAATGAGGTTCTTAACCTCAGCTGATTTTACTGGGGGCCACTCAGGTAGGTTTCGTACAATTCTCATTATCTGGGTGGTATCCTTACTGTGCCCCTGTTAGAATGGCCAATAAAATTGCATCTACTCACTAGGTCCACTAGTGCATTCAGGGACTGTGCAACCATTTCCTAGCAAGCCTGTTATTATACACCAAAAAGACAGGTATCCCTGTCATGAGAAGCCTCTATTAACATTTGCCATGCTTGCTTCTATGCTTTGTTTTTCCCTTCTATCAGAAGTTTATAGTTTTGTCTAAAGGAAACATATGTATTCATTAGTCAAAAGGCGTGAATTGGAATACCTATATCCAGTACTTTTTTTGTAAAAAAAAAAAAAAAAGGTGCCGGAACTCACATCGCCGCCGGCAGTAAGCATACACACCAATCCCAAGCCAAGCAGCGGAGCAGTGTCCTGAGCAGCTATCTCTCACTAGCAGATCGCAGACACAATAGCAGCCTGTAGGCACTATGTTAATGATGTTTGCTGCTGATCTGGTACGCCAAAATCACTTTGTAAAATCCATTGAAAAAAAGGTGCCGGAATGCTGTTCCGGTGCATTCTATGACAAAAAAAGCCCTGCCTATATCTATGACAGAGTCTTGCCAGCTGTCTTTTAGCCTCTTTACACTCACTGTTGAACCACTGGTAAGGTGCTTGAGTATTCCTTGAGCCATTATTCTTCCTATTAAATCTCAATTGATATTTCAGTCTATCAGTCAGAGTATTAAATAAATTTATGGTCTTAGGAGCAGAAGTAGTAGAGAAGATTATAGCATTGGAAGCTGTTAGGTCCTCCATATGTAGGAGGTGAGTTATAGCTAAATTCATTTTCTTCTCCTGCCAGTAGTTACATCCAGCTCTGCTTTAGAGATATGTTAGGTTTTCAGGTAAGATTCCTTGTTTGGGCTATGATAATATCATTAATGGAAGAAAAGCACTTTCTATATTAAAACAAAGCTTACACTCAGTGGCTTGCTTATACACAAAGTGAGTGATGGCAGCATAATCAATCACACGACCCCCCAAAACTAGTAAAATGGGTATATTTCCCAGGTCAATCACTATCTGCCATATCTAATACCCTCGGAAGATTGAGAGAAATCACGTTCTGGGTAACCATCTCGCTCCAGAATCTGATCATAATTGTTATACACATCATCAGCACCCAACCAAGCATTTAAATCTCTATCAACAGTAAATACTATGTCAGTTGACAGTTCAAGAGATTCAATATAATTCTGAAATTCTACCCAATTAGCATGCAACAGTGATATTTTTGAACAGGGTGGTATATACACATTGACCAGCATGAGATGAGTTTTCAGGAAAGTAAGATAAACAACCATTACAATAGAATTGCATGGGCTCATAGCTGTTGTGCTTACCTCAAACTTTGTCAGAATAAAGCAAACTAGTCCACCGCTGGCCCTACTACCTTTCTTAGAAGAAATGGTAAAGAAAAGCATTTGTAACCATTAAGTGTTACAGGTTCACAGTGCCAAGTTTCTTGCAGCAAGATGACATCAAAGCATTCAGTATAATTCAATAATTGTATGTTATGCTGCTTTGAATGCCACCCTGCTATATTCCAAGACAACACATATAGCCCAGTGTCCTTTAGGGTTCTGGACATGTACTTCCACTCTGTTTAAATGCTCTGTCTTGTTTAAACAACAACAGCACTACCATTCTTCATTTCCATAGGGGCCCAGCCTATGGGTTTTTGTAGCTTTTCCAGTCCCAGGAGGGGACTGCCCATTCCTGGAGTGTCTAATGCCTAATAGCTTAGTCAGGACTTTGCATTCTTGTGGTCTAGGTTGTGACTGACTCTGTCATACTCCATGGGTGGTGGACTTTGAAGCTTGGCATCTACAGATTTAAAAGTTCCTGGGTGGCCATCCTTTTAGCTGTATATACAACAGGTGAAACCATGTATGGGTCGAGGTGTTGATTAGCAGGTGAATCCAGTATATTTCTTTGATTGGGTTGTTGAATTTGAATCAACCTGTATTCTAACTTAGCTAATTTAGTGATGAAAATGCATTGTTTCTTACTGGGAAGTTTGGTGAAGATGCTTAAGAGTTCTTCTGACATTGACCAGTCAAATGAATCTAAAGTACAGTTCTACTTCGTGGTCTCTGTGCATCACACACAGGTTGTTGGGAAGATTCTACAGCCAAGTGTTAGTTTGGGCAGGAGTCCCTCCCCTTCCTGTTCTCTGCATCCATGGAAAGGCTCCCACCCATTCCCCCAGTTCCTTTTTGACCACGTCCATGCGGAGATTGGGAAGCACTTTTCTCCTCCACTTGAGTATTATTTTCAGCATTTCTTACCTTTTCCTCTCTACCACTTGCTACTCCTTCGCTCCCCACTCAGCCACCACCTCTTAATGAACTTCATGTTCACTAACAACCACATAAGCCTCAACATTCATGTGTGAGCAACAGATTGCATTTTGTTAGACTTCTGTGCTTCAGCCATGGGAAAGTCCTCTGTTTCCCTCACAGTCCAGGCCGGATATCACGAGACCAGGGCTAAATCCTCCACCCTGACATCAACCCTGTCAGCCTTATGGCATGGCACAGTGCACCATAAGCCCATAGCCACAGGGTGTCAGAACCATCCTTGATGCCCCCTTGAAATGATCAATGAGAAAGCCTTACCTAGTCAATGTGCAACAGGAGGCCTTTGACTCATGGGACACCATGACTGAGCACATCTTCTGATCTCTACATACGCTCTTCCAAAAAGGGGCTAAAGTCCTCCTTTACCTGTTCAGAAAGAAGCACCCTGGTCAGTCTACAGCTCTTAGCCTATCTCAGAGTCCACTCCACATGAGCAATGGAGATACCCACAGCCTTCCTAATGGGAATTTCTTTGCAGGACCTTTGCAAAGCAGCTACATGGTCCACATCCTCAGTGTCTGTCAAGTGGTACAGGCTAAACTTCCAGGCAAGGTCAGACTGTTCCTTTGGCGGGGCAGTTCTCTTTGCAACCTTCTGGTGATGACACCATCCCACCATCCTCTCCAGATTAAGCCTACTAGTTGCACATATGTGTGATGCACAGAGACCATGAAGAAACAAGCCAGGTTGCTTACCTGAAACTGTTGTTCTTTAAGTGATCATCTGTGCATTTATACTACCCACCCACTGGTCCCACTTGGTGTCAAACTGAAGATAGCTAGCTCCCTTCCATAGGGGACACAGGGGCCATACAACACTCCTCCCTCAGTCCTGGGACCTATAGGCAGTCTCAGTGGAACTGAAGGAATGGGCCTGATGGATGGCCCGTGGATGCAGGGAATAGGAAGGGGAGGGGTTCACACCCAAACTAATACTTGGCTATCGACTCTTCCTGACAATAGGCTGCATGCAGGCACAGAGACCGTATGTGTGAATGCACAGATGATCACTTCAGGAACAACAGTTACTGGTAAGCAACAGGACTTTCTTCTCAATTTCCTTACTCCATGCACCCATGGTTTGTTTTGATTTATTGGGTTGTTTCCTCTACAGTTTGTATACCTCCTTTGGGTACCATTGATTCTCTACACTGAGATCTGCCTTTTTCAGCACTTGAGAAAATTTTGGGTTATGTGGAAGGAGCTGACTCCTCACATTCTCCCTTTCTGAGGCAAATAGAGGTTTAATGACTACATCTTTGAAATGCTGGAATGGGAGCACACCTCTCTGAACTACTTGGGTCTTCCTTTTCATAGTTAGAGCTGGAATTCTATGGCTAAAAGTTAAGACAATCTTCTTACAGTATTCATTGCTAAACAGACCTTGGATTGATTTCAGTTCTATGTCTCCAACAATAGGATGTAATAATACTTTTTGCTGGTGTTTTGTTCAAAAGATAGAGCTCTAGTTAGGGTGTGGCCCCAATAGGGAAACAGGCAATACACAACTTCACAAAATCTCAGTACAAAGCTTTTTGCATGAGCAAACATTCTTGTTTCTTTAGCTCTCTCAACTATTTTGTAACACATAATTAAGCTTGCTCTGCTCTTCCTTAGGTTGTGTTATTGGAGGTATAAAACTGTGTTAGAGTTTGTATTCCAAATGAATCAACTTCTTAAGAATGAAATCCAAATGCTCAAAGACAATTTAGACTGTCTGGCTAGTTAGCACACAGCATTCCCCCAGCAGCTCCACAGTTCTGTTTGGCAGTCTCTGTTCAGCAGCTGAAGGATTATTAATTTTATTAGCTTTATCCTTCATTTTCAGTCCAGGGAATATTTGCTCGGTTACTTTTGTGCAGAAAGGAATGAAACAGTTCTATAGGGAAATTGTGGCTCTTTTGGAAAGCAAAACATAATTATCTATACTACTCTGTTTGAATGTTACTGGTTCTGAATTCCTTTCCTTATCCGGACACCTGTATCTTTTCACTCCTTGCATCCTCACTTCCCACAATTAAATCCCAACACATTGTCCTCGAAAAGCAATTCTTTATAAAAGATACCTTGAAATATAGTGGTTTTGTTTTGATTTATTTTGGTATCTTCTAAGGAGTCCACAGAACATTCAGGGCACAGGAGAAGGAGCTCAGGAAATCAAAACACATACTGCAGCTTATTCCACCATCTTCCCTCCACTGGAGGGCTGAATTCAATTTTGGAGCTCTCAGTGGCAGAAATTTAGTGTTAGTTGTACCAAGCAGTGAAGCTTTTCCTGGATAATACCACTCCAGACTGCAGGCAGGGGTCTGTGTTTGAATGTGTCACTGCAAAAACCAAAACCCAAATCTTTGGCCTTTTGGTTAAGATCACATGTAGTGTAGCCTGGCATGTCATTAGAACCCAAGAAACTGTGGTTAGACTCAGCTATGGTATATCTGAAACAAGCCACCTTCAAACATGGGCTGGAAATCTGTCTACATTAAATTAACTATAGTGAATATTGGCTACAGTTTAGAGTTTGGGTGATGGGCTAAAGCATGCTTGTTTGAAATCAGAACTAAGACTTCTGAACTTCTTCCATAGCTGTGTTGGAGAATGGGAATGGGAGAACACCCAACCAGAAGGCTCATTGCAACTCATTCTTGCTGTGATAAACTAGTCTGGTATGGCTGAACATAACCCCAGCATATTTTCCCCTCTGTTGTCAATTTTCATTCTTCTCTCTGCCTCCAGAAATTGGAAAGGCAGTTTCATAGATTTGTGGAAGTTCCTGGCCACTGACAATGCTGGCAGGACCTTCAGGGAGTTGAAATCCAAAACTTCTGGAGATCTACTTTTTGTTCATCTCTTATCTAGACCAACTTCCTGCTTCCCAAAATGGGAAGTTCACAACAGGGTATGACTTAAATATTCTTCCGCTTGCTCTTCAGAAATTGATATTTAAACCATGTTACCTTGGAGGACAGAGGTTCTATAGTATGCTGGTATATGTTTGTACTTGAAACATTAACATCCATGTGTTTTATCAGGGCTTTACCCCAAGTAAAACAACAGTATTTAAAAATAAAACAACCAGCAAAACATTAAAGTCAGTAAGTTTAAAATATTTTAGGGAATAAATGTTTTGAAATGCTTGGGTGAATGTTCTGGTTTGGCAAAGTGAGCACCAGCTATACCTCCCTGGAACATTTGTCTTTAGCTGGGCTGTTGTTGCAAAAAACAAAACAACCCACCCTCTTGTTTTAACAAACTTCACCTCTAATGGAGGTGGTTTCTGGAGAAGACCAATCAGCCCAGTGATGCTATCTGGGCATGTTGGTTTAAGAAGGCAGTCTTAAAGCATTTTAGTCCAAAGCTATTTCAATCTTCAAAAGTGAGCACCCATACTTTGAATTGGGTCCAGAAGTGAATAAACAGACAGTGAAGTTCTTTTAAAACTGGCAAGATTTGATCCGAACAAGCTGTGCCTGTCAAAATTCTGGCTGTTACATTCTACACTAACAAGAGCTGCCAAATTGTTTTCAGAGGCAACCCTCTGAAATAATGCATTACAGTAATCCAGACAGGATGTTACCAGAACATGGGTATCTGTAGTCCAGGGAATATCTATCCAGGAGAAGTTACAGCTGAAGAAACAGTCAAAAGCTAGATAAAGACAGTCCATTCTATAGAGGTAATCAAGGTCTCTTAAAAAATAGACTGGGTTGAAAAGCACCTGCAAGTTTTGATCTCAGCCCTTCAGTGGGTACAACTCCATCCAAATCTATTCAATACCATATCCCTGGAAGAGATGAGAATGAGCTGTGCAAGATAGGTCTTTCTTATTAATATTGGACCTCACTTTATTGTCCATCATCAAACCATTATTGTCCATCACTGAACCATTATTAAATCAAGGCACTAGTTCAGTACATGTGTAGCAGCATCTGATTCTGATAACAAGAAGTTGAAGTAGGTATCATTTGTATCCTAGAGTTATTTTATGTTCATATCTCCAGATGATCTCTCTCAGTGGCTTTGCATAGGTGTTAAAACCCTGAGGGAATAAGAAAGAATCTGGTGGAATCCTATAAGCCAAGGAATGGAGTAGTAATCCTTCAATTAAACTTTCTGGGAATTACCATGAAAGTAAGAACAGAATGCATCATGAAACCAAAACAAACTGTCATGGTTAATGACATTAGAAACTGCTAGGAAGTCAAGGGGAATAAAATAAATCTCATTCCCATTTTTTCTTCAGTAGGCCTTAATTTCTGGGTGACTAAAACTGTTTATGTATTGCAATTAGGGTCTGCATAGTCTGGAAGATAATATGTCAAGATCAGGGGTTAGCATTTTGAGAAATTGTTATGCACCACTGCAAAATAACTGCCATGGAAGGTATGACAAACTACAAGTCATATCTTCCCAAAAGATTAAAAATAGGACAGAGGTGAGGTTTGAGCACAGCTAAACTACTGAACCCAACTTTTGAAGCACCAGCATCAACCTACGTCACAGTAATCCCAGCTGTCAGTAAGAAAATGTGTCAATTTTTTAAAAACATTGTAGAGCATTTGGTGGGTACCAAGAAAAATGTGCCAGGTGTGTGCTGGCATCTGCAGGCACCATGTTGCCTAGCTGGTATAGATAATGTCTGCTCCATGACAGCTAGAAGATGGACTTTTGATGCCAGCTAAATCCACTCCATAAATTTCCTTGGGATGTTAGATGCAACCAGCCAGTCCATTCTCATTTAGTGATCTTTGACTATTGCAACAGCCTCAGTTCTGCTCATCTGTTCTCAAAGCCCTGTATTGAAGAGCAATGTCCCTGTAGCCGCCTTGCAAATTCCTGTCCAACTGATCAGTACATCGGTTATCATAATGTTAGGAGGACTGTCACTCCTTTATGCTACAGAATTTAGAACTGTTCTGTCTATCTTGCCAGAAAATTCAAACCACTAGTTGATATTGAACTAAACTCTCATAACCTGTGTTTGTCAATGTTATTGTCAAAGAAATAGAAAGTAGGAATGAAGAGAACCAGACAAACTCTTAACAAACTTATACTGCGACAAATTTCATCTTTGGGTCTTTATGGCACTGGATTTCTTGTCCTAATCAGTAATTAAGACATACTGGGCACAGAGTTCGTCGTCTATTATTCTGAATCCAGAGATCCATTTTCAACCAACTTTGACAGGCTGGTATACATGTAGGCTACTCACACTCATGTGGGGTAGGGGAAGCCTGTTTGCATGTAATGTTGGCAAATCATAGGTTAATTAGTCAGTGATCTGCTGGATAACTTGCCACTCATGTTTTGAATATGCAGCCTCCAACTGGCTTAATCATAGGTTGTTCTGTGACATAAAGAACTGGATGCTATGGGTATTATTTGTGGATTAAACAATCAAGTTAACCTAAGAATTATTTGTAAGTTCATTTTGCATTGTTTAACCCATGAATAACCCATAGTGCCCAGGTTTATATGTACTTGGGCAACCTATGAACAAGCCAATGGTAGCATATTCAAAATGGCAGCAGCACATGGACACATAAGCTATGATTTGCCACCATTATGTACAAACCTGGTCATTCTCTGTGTGTGTGTGTGTGTTTGTGTGTGTGAGCGAGAGAGAGAGAGAGAGAGAGAATATTCCAACCATACACTGGCTTTCTGTTTCCTTTCAGATTGAGGAACCGTCCTAACAAACATAAAATGGCTGCCACAGGTGGGCATTGGTAGTTACATAGGTCTATTAACTTGTCTAGAGATATCATAAGAAATTAAAACAGGAACATCTAGAATCTGCCATTTTTCTTTAAAACTATGTCAGCTGCCAGTACAAAATTATAAATATATTCTTTAAATAAAAATCAGAAACATGACCCAGCCATGCTTAAGTTAGATAGGAACAGGTGCCTTTGATCTTTGCATTGTGGCAGTTTGCACTGACAGCAAAGCCTTCTGCAGTTGTGATAATCTTCAGAAGCGTACATGATTGCATATATTTAGGAAAGATGTTTTGGATTCAGATCCCTTTAAAAATAAGTTTCATTTCAATATTTTGCAATAAAAATAATCAAACGGGGAAAACTAAAACAATGGACACTCTCAAACATGTAGTAAATAAGTCATTTCTGTTTTCTTTCTGAAATAATTTTTATTTAAAAACACTTTATTTTAAACAAACATGGGATTTTTCACCAAAACAAATAATAAATATTAAAGGAATGTATAGATTCAAAATGGCTGAATTGCTCTACTTGTAACAGATGGAAAATCTGAAAATCCTCTTGCCACTGCCCCCAAATGTGTCTTGAATGCACATATTTGGTTTTGTGACATCAATTCTGTAAGCAGAATCTCCTGAGAACCGCTACCCTTTGAGAAAGCCTGCTTTGATTGAAGTAGGAAAGGGAAACTGCAAAAGAATGTGCTCAAATGTTGATAGTATAGACAGGCTAACCTTCCACAGCTGAGCTCAAGGGTGGTGTCCTGAAATAAAGTTGTGGGTGTGTGAATTGCCCCAAGTAGAACTATTCCAAAGGTAGCTGGCTGGACTCCAAACCACTGCTGTGAGATTTCTGTAGCGACAGAGCAATGTGTGATTGATTACTCTTGTCCACTAGAGGCAGTGCTGAGACTACTGATGTTATTTTTATGGCAGACCTGAAAAGCACACAATCATCAATTACTTCAGAATGCAATACTCAATGGCCATTGAAAGTAATTGTTAAAATATTCATATTCAGTGATCTGCCATTAAGATAGCACATTTAAATTTGAAAATATATTTTGTTTTTCTATTGTCACAAACAGAGGTATGATACATGTATAGTAGGTGATACATTTTACTTTATTTTCTGTATTGCCCAGTAGCTGAAGCTTTTCTGGGTGGCTTACAACAGGACCCCAGGGGACTCCATGGAGTAACTCTGGACATTTCTTTGTGTGCATTTACAGTGTCAAAATGATTTTTTTTAATGCTAATCATTCACAGAAGAAAAAAATAGCTTCAGCAACAGAACATACACAAACTTAAGTTGATGCACCTTTTCAAGTAACTGCTCTTCTCCTGGCACCTTAAGCTTGTATCTTTGTCAATGTCCTGGATAAGTCACTGAGACTTTTGCTGCAATAAAGGCAAAGAGAATTAGCTCAGATTTATTAAAGGACAGCTAAGCCTTGTATTAAGCATCTTGCATGCCTCAGACCTCTAAGCTATGTTTTCCTAACACAAAAGTTAACATAAGGAAGCTAACACATGTTGGCACAGGGTAGCTTCAAGTAGCACAACAGAATCCTTGGGAAGTATAGACAATACATCCATTTTCCCTACCTAGTATAAGGTTCCAATTATTGTTTTCTCACTGGTGTCTAGAAACTCCACACATATCCAGCAAAGGGGTGGGGGGTGGGCTGAGGGGTCAGTGTGGCATGTTCATGCAAGTCAGCTTATATCTTGGAGTCTTCTAATGGGCTATAGAATGGTAGTGGGACAGTTGATCTGGGTACCTCCTTTTGGGGTACTGCTTCCTGCTTCAGTTCTGAACTGAAATACCAGTAGCATGGAAAGTGCTGGACCTCCAGGAGACAAGTTAGCATTCTATCAGTCAGCACTGATAGGAATTATGTGTGTTAGAAATAAGCATCCTACTTGATGGAGTGGCAAGATGCTACACTTTACCAGTGATGGTCAGCTGATTTGTCATTGTTTCGGTTTTCCTCCTCGAGTATTCTAAGTCATAAAAATGTTAGCAGTTGTCAGTGATAGTCGAACTTTTCCCCTTTGGGGTTTTGCAACATACTAAACAAAAGTGTATAATGGTATGTTTTATTTACTTTCTGTGAATAATTTTTGTTGTGGTTATTAAGGTTATTTGTATGTTGCTTTTCAAGCCTGTCAGATTCCCAAAATCTAATCTATATCTAATCAGCTCTGACTGATGCAGAGAGGGTGGCCACCTGTCCTACTTTACAAAGGACCAGCTTGTATTTGAAGGCATCCTTTGTTTGAAAGGCTGATCAGCCCAAGTTCATTATAATGATAAGAAACCATCAGAAGGAAGAGCTGGGCCTTGAAATTGTCCAATAAGAGCACCTAGACAAGCACCTGGATGGGGCACACAGGTCACCTGCTCACAATTTTTCTCACTATGGTGCAATGTACTATATTTCTATTCAAATTATAGCAATTATTTCTAAATTTGCATCTCTTACTTCTAAATGAGCATATACAGGTGGGTTTTTTAAATGTAAAGCAGTGTCCTCTTTGGGGGAATGTTGGTTTCCACTCTATTTGCAGGTTTGGGACTATTTATCATAGTGGCCTATCCTAGGCAACACACAATGCAACACGGGGTCATACATTGTGTGTTACATAATCTTGTCTGCGTAACTATACATTGAGCTAGAATATTGAGTCACCTTTGCTGAGCTGGAAAAGAGCCCTAATGTGGCCAAGTGGGTGACCACATGTGGAAGCAGGGCAGGGGTTTGGACTCAATGACCATATAGGCCTTTTCTAGCTATACTTCTATTCCATTCCATTCTAAATGGTTTCTGGGAAGAACAAGGGGTAGAGTCTGTATTGTGCAGGAGGCCTATAATGGTATGCAAAGTTGCATTTATTTATTTATTAGATGTATACCCTGCTTTTTTCTTACAATGAACTCTAAGTGACTTAAATCATTTTCCTTCTCTTGCCCTCACCACAACAACAACCCTGTGAGGTAGGTTGAGCTGAAAGTCTGTGACTGGCCCAAAGACACGCAGTTGGCTCCATGGCTGAGCAGGGAGTAGAACCCAGATCACCTGAGTGCCAGTCCCATGCTCTTAACCACTACACCACACTGGCTCTCATTTGTGGGCTAGAGATGTTTTTAGATAGCTATTATCACAGGGAAAAACCCTACATTCTGTGAAGTTCCCCTGCCCCAAATTTCTGTTTAGGTGTTGGGGAGCAGAAAGGGCAACACAAACAAATTTGTATAGAATCTTTTATTTATACATGTATTTATGGGGTGGCTATAACTGCCAAGTTATATATTTATTTATACCAAATAAAGAAATAATGATGCATAAACACTACTGAATTCATTGGGACTTATTTCTAAACAAAGATGAACAATTTTCTTTCATGTGTCCATAATCCTCCAGCCACAATGGCAGTCAGTCTGGTTTGGTGGTTAGACTACAGACTTGGGAGATCCAGGTGTAGTCACCACTCAGCTGTGAGGTTCACTGGGTGACTTTGGTCCATTCATGGACTCTCAGTCTAACCTACTTCACAGGATTGTTGTGGTGAAGATAAAATGGAACTATGTGAGCCACCTTGAGTTCTTCACAAGGGGAAAAAGAAAAGTTATACATGCAATATAATAATAATTAATGCTCTAAGATTCAGAATACCTCTTGTCATCTTTGAACAAAAAGGTGACTTCTCAAATGCAATGATTTCCAAATAATTATTTAGCTTCATTAGGATCATTAAGAAGCATTAAGGTAAACCCCCCTCAAAATATGGATTAGCAAAATAGTGGGTGTGAGTATCACCATCTATCAGAGACCTCATGCTTTCTCTCTTGTGTTTGAGAGAAAATTCTCCATCCTAAAGGCTTCAAACTCAAGCTGACAAATGGAGGATCCAGCCCCACTTTGAATCCTAGACAAAGGAGGTTATGAAAATGGGACCTTTACTCCTTTAGGCTTGTGAAGCAGAGCAGGCTTGAAGCGGTATTTTGTCCCCTAGTTCTATGTTTCCTGGTTTTGCTCTGGAAAAGCAAATGGGACAGGATTGGTGTTTTCTTTGCTTCAATTTCATCTGGCAGCTATTGCTACTGTTCATTGCCCTGTTAACAATTGCATAGTGTTTACTGTATGCAGTGGTTAAATGGTTAATGAATGGTTTGTTGAACTCTAACCATTTTGGCCAAACCTGTCCATCACTGTTGACATTCCTGTGATTGATGGCCCTTCAAACCACTGGCTACTCATGATGTCTGTTCACCTTCAGAGAGGCCTTCCTTGTGGCTATTCATTCCTACATGAAGAACTAGTACGCTCTTCATTTTGATCTGTACTTTCTGGTGTTCTACATGAACCCACTCACTGAGCCTGGATCCTTCACTGTATATGCTGGATACATTGCAAGCCTTGGCCTTTTACAGGATGCAACAGCTGGATTCTGTCACAACTGGTCTCTCTTCATTTCCTATGACAAACCTGAGAAGG
This sequence comes from Varanus komodoensis, assembly GCF_004798865.1. Lineage (NCBI taxonomy): Eukaryota > Metazoa > Chordata > Lepidosauria > Squamata > Varanidae > Varanus > Varanus komodoensis. The sequence continues at coordinate 25,778,993 of NW_025335505.1, read as the reverse complement.
GCCAATCAGTGTTGATGTACAGTTTTTGTGGGTGGATTGGAGCACCATTAAACCATGCTTCAAATGGTCTGGTTTCTGATAAATCCCACATACTCAGTGAGGAATGTTGCTTTGTATCTGGTATGCCACAAGCACATCTTCAGCCTCAAACACTGTCATATGCCTATCTGGTTACGGTTCTCCATGTTTTGCATGCTGTATGCTCTGGATGATTGGACACTTTTGCATAGTCTGTGCTGAATCCAGTGGTTGCCTGATGCAACCTGTCCTGCTTCCAAGTAAGTTAGCTCGAGCTTTTCTCACTGTGGGCCAACAGCTTGCTTCCCTGAAACTATGTTTTTTTTTAAAGGCTACCTGTACAATCACATAACCTACCCTCCTTCTCCACTGCAGTTATCTCTAGTGCAGCTCTTGTGCTTCTTTGCATAAAGCCTGCTTTGATGATCCTCCAAGGTACCCAGTCTTCCTGAAAGGGGTTTCAGGGTGAACATTTGCTGCGTGAATAAGTAGAGGATGGGAAAATTGCCTTTGGCCCTCTTTGCCATGACATTCATTTTTTCCATAGCTCGCTCGCTCGCTCTCTTGCACTGTCCCCTGGTAGCTTACCAGGTGCTTATGGAAAATAACCAGAAGTCCTGCCATCAATGATCTTAATTTGCACAGGCTGTGTCTAGGCCCATGTGGGATCTTACAATGTAGAAATTAAGGTGGTGGGCTGGCCTTGGGAAGCATGTTTCTTCACAGTGGAACCAGGCCTCCTAGAAAAATGGGGAAGCAGCAAGAGAGATAAAGGGTACTGTGATAGGGATTTACAAATGCCATGTTAGGAAGCTTGAGCTGAAGTCATTTTATTCCTCAACTTCTGACCCCATTAAACTTCCAATCTCCATCCATTCTATTTGCCCTGTACCTGTTGATGCTGTTGCTTGATTTTCTCTGAAGTCATAATGGCCCTGCAAGACCATCCACACAAGGCAAATTCCCTAGTTTATATATTGGATTGCTCCCTCGTGGATGCTGTTGGCCTAGCTGCTATGAAGGAACAGAGGGGCATGTATGACTAGATCCAAATAACTGGACAATAACTTCTCCAAGATTATTCATCCTATAGGACTGTACCATGCGTTTTCTCAAAAATCCCTTCCTAGCTTTTGTTAAACTCTACATCAAGTTGCCAATCCTTGAAAAATAATTACTGTTGTTACCTGCTTTCAAGTAATCTCTGACCTTATAAATGAGTGCTCCAAAATGTTTCCTCCTTGGCAGCCCTGCTCAGCTTTTGCAAACTCCTGTACAGAACTGACCCGTCTCATATTTGGTCTTCCTTTTCTTCTGCCTTCAACTTTCTCTAGTGTTATTGTCTACTCCAGGAAATCTTGCCTTCCCATGATGTGTGAAAAGTATAACCGCTTCACTTTTGTTATCTTTGCTTCCAACAATTATTATTATTATATTGCAGTTATATCCTACCTTTTTTCTTCTTGTAAGGAATCCAAGGTGGCTTGCATAGCTCCATTTCATACTCACAAAAACAACCCTGTGAGGAAATAATGACTATATGGCTTGAAATTCTATTACATAGGAGGCAGGCTTTGGAGAGTAAGCCAGTTTTTGGAAAATGAAATGCCAATCAATCATTCACTTGGCTCATAGCTAGGAACTGGTTCTCATCTCTGTTTTTTTCTTGGCTAATGCTCAATTTCAGTTATAGTTACCAGATCAATACAATAAGGGAAATTGTATGCAGAAAAAATCCCACTTATAATTTGCCCCAGCCAATATCCCCCATGGCTGACTGGGGAATGCTGGGAATTTATTTTTGTAAAGTAGACTTTTTCCTATTCAAATATGCATAGGATTACATCCAGAGAAAGCAATCCTATGGCCTTTAGACATTGTCTGATGGGCCATAGGATACTGGGAACTCCTGCCTGTGAAGTTGTAGACAACACTCTGAGCTTGGAAGAGGAACTGGTGATTGTTCCCTCTCCTGCACCCCCTTGTGGCCAGTGTGGAAGCAACTGCAGCATCTGCTCTCAAAGGTCCAAAAAGTCAGGTTGGAAAAGAGAAAAGGGGGTACTTTGATGAACAAGGAGCAGAGGAGACTAGAGAGACCATGATATGAATTGTCCTGAACACCTTGCAGCCCCCTTTCCTCCCTCACTGAAGAGCTTTTGTGAAATGGGCAAAACGTTCCTTTCACAAAAAATGCCTGGTGGGAGGATGGAGGGGTAAAATTCGCCTCCTTCACCATGGCCCACTGGATAGTCAGAAGCATTGGATATCATTAAGGAAGCAATTAATGATGCCGCATCCTAAGTAACTAAAGAGGCTTCCTCCTGTGCATATATGTTCTTCTGCTCTTAAAATGTTCAGAGAGTGAAACTGCCTCAGTATGCCACTCAAATCTAGCAAGTAAACACAGAGTTTATGCACATTTATTAAGAGCAAGACCTACTGAGTTCAGTGCGAGTTCTGAGTAAATATGCGTAAGAATAGGCTGTAAGATATTTTTTTAAAATCAGATTGGTATACTATAGAAAGGCCTTTACAGTGCAACTAATAAATGACTACTAGTCTCACTGAGTTCAGTGGGACTTACTCCCGAGCAAGCAGGGTACCGGATTGCAGCCTGAAAAAATTATATATTTTCCTGACATCTGCGACCAAAATAAGGGTGGCATAATCGTGCGTGAGCGCGCGCCCGCGCGCGCCTGCATGAGTATGTTTAATGCGGGGCGAGGTGTGCTGATGAACAGTCGCAAAGGTATCTTGTGATAAAAACAAAAATCCAAATTCCTTCATGGGAGCTGAGATGGAACTCTGGAAAGGGTTAAGGCTGGCCGGGCTCTGTTGTGCGTATGCAATAATCTGTGTGGCTCTCTTGGCCGCCTGACAAAGTGTTGCCTCCTTCTCCTCCCCACCCCCACTCCTCCCCTTTGCATGAGGTAGGATCCTTGAGCTGATGCAGAGACAGCCAACTGCTCCATATTTGGCTTCTATTACACATTTACATACAGGAGAAGAGAGGAGCGAGCTTCTGTACCGCAGACATCATTTCTTCCACCGTTGGTGAGGAGGCATTCGTATCACTACGATGGGGAAGAAACATTAAAACAAACAAACAAACAAACCTTTTTTAAAGCCTAAGCAGCCCTTGCGATCAGCTGGCAAGACCTTGTGAGTCTCTCTGTCTCTCTCTCTTTTCCCCTGCCCGCACCCCCTCCCTTTCCTCCACTGACACTTTATACAAAGTAAGTGGCTTTTAAAAAATCGTTCGCTGCTTTCGCTTCTCTTTCGCTCCCCCCCCCCCAGCTCTTGAAAACCTCCAGCGATTTCCAGCTGGAAAAACACATGTAGGACTGCTAGGGTGGAGGAGGGGGAGGGTAATGGTAATGCCATGTCCTGTCATCTCTTTAACGGTTTGAAGTCTTCTTTACAAGAACCCAAGCATTGCATCTTTTCTCAGTCTCTCCTCCCCCCGTCCCCCAATCCTGTGCTGAGGAGGCTGGAGGTGTAGGAGGAAGGGGAAATCAGGCCAGGAAATGGTGTATGTGCTTTGCCATGGGGGTGGTGCTGGCTGGAATTCTTTGCACTCTGTGTGTGTGTGTGTGTGTGTGTGTGCGCGCGCGAGAAATGTCCTCCTTATGCAAACACATAAGCACAAAGTAAAGACAGGGAGTTTGTAAGCGTCGCCCGTCGCCCCGAGCGCGCGTATGTGGCTTGTTTGCTTGCTTTTCTCTTCCTCAGACAAACCGGAGCACCCCCGCTGCCTGCCGGCTTGCCTACGTGCACTGGTGTTGGGAAGGCTGGCTGCGCCTCTCGCGCTTTGCCATATTGCGTGGCTGCGCCCTGCAAGAGAGACACAGACAGAGAGAGACACGAACAACTCGGGCGACAGCGACCGTATGCAGTTTGCCCAGGCCCCGGGTTTTTGTGTGTCCCGAAGCAACGCCCTCCGCCGGCTGCGCCGCCGCCGTCTGGCTTGAGCTGCGTCCGCGCTGCCGCTGCTGAAGGCCGGCTCGGCTGCTGGGGGCGAGCAGAGCAGCGCGCTCCCTGCTTCCCCTCCCTCCCCGACTTCATAGTAGGGAGGGCCAGTCTTCGCTGCACTGTGTAGTACGGGGCTGGGTGGTTGCCGAAGGGGTGAATGAAGCGAGGAGGCGGCGGCGGAGGAGGAGGAGGTGGAGGCGGCGCTGGGACTGGGATGTGCCCAGAAGCGGCAGCTCCTCCACTATGCTCCTACGTTCAGGGCCCAGGTCGGCTGCAGACTCCTCCGGGCACTTCAGCAAAAAGTCAGTGACGGAGTGAAGGCCACTGCTGGGCACCAGGACAGGAGGTAGGGGGCCCATTGGAGTGGGAGGCCTGCGCTGCCCCTTCACCTTGACACCATCCTCTCAAGCTAGCTTCTGTTTTTTTGCCTTCCTCCAATCCTTCTCAGCGAGCAAATATGCACCGTCCAGTTTCTCCAAGGGATCTCCAAGAGTCGGTTTTCAGGAGCTGATGGGCTTGTCTTCACATACTACAGGATTCCCTGTCGTGCTTTTTTCTTCTTTAATGGGGAGCGGAAAGAGAGAATTCTGAGACTGACACTGTTTTTGTTGCATGCCTCCAATGTTCTCCACCTTCCCCTCATTCAAAATTATTTTTCAGAGCTACCTTATTTTAATTTCCTGAAACCTTGCTAATCTGCATATACTAGATAATTGCATATGTCCTAAGAACGTTAGAAGAATTTTTTTAAAGAAATGTTGACTTCTACTGTAACACTGTATTATTATTAATAATAATAGCAACAGTAATAATTATAACAACATAGTGTTTAAAAGGCAGTACTTGACGGTTTTTCGAATTTTGTAAAAGAGAGGCACAGTGATCAGAAAATAATCATAGAAAAGAGAGCAAACTGAAAGCCTGTTATATAATGCCACACTATGTGGATAACAAGAACAAGCTATTTTTATTTTGTTTACCGTATGGTATGCAATAGGGACTCCTCCAAAATAATATTTCTTCTCTGTGATCTTGGACCCCATTACAATTAGAGGAAGAAGGAAACCCACAAGGTGGCACATTATTCATAATATTGCTCTGTACAATTTTCTGTTTATATGTGTGTATACACATACAGATACACACATTCTTATGTAAATGCATGCTTTGAGTTTGTAGATTATTTTTGTAATATGCAAGAAGAGACCTGTCATGATGCAGCTGATTAAATATTGAGTATTTAATGTTACATGTTTTTGCAGTTAATAGTTGCATATGTTCAGATGACGCTAATTACATTGCTAACGTTTTATTAGACAGATAATTTCAATTGCTGATGAAACCTTCAATAGCAAATTCTGATTTCATCTGTGAATGTGGAATTGTTTGTCTGGCTGGTAGGGACAGCCTAGTTTCATTGCTCTGAGGAATAGGGCTTATGAATGAGGAAGAGGTAATTGAAAGAGGGGTGAGAGACTGCTAGAGTAATGGGTTATTATGGTTTATATTTTATCTCTTTGTTTTTTAAAACAATATTTTACAGGTCATAGTTCTGTTGAATGGGTAGCTTTAATCTCCTCACCTGTGTAATGTAGCCTAAAATACTGATAGTTTTTCCACAGTGCTATCTCTGTATGTGTGTGTGTGAAAGAGAGAGAGAGCGAGCAAGCGATCATGTAGAGACATGTCAGTGGTGTAGGTTTTCAGTGCACTCACTCTAGCCCTGATCAGTCATGTAATTAGATCGGGCTGCCATGGTAACAGACAGTATTCATCGTCCATTCAGGTGCGTTTTTCTTGTGACTGGGATGCCTCAAATGGTGCCCTTGCTGCAGGGATGGTCAGCTTGTTAAGCTGTGTGTCTTGTTTATTGAGTGCTGCGGCTTGTTTGCATTTGATTTATGTAATATGCATGTAATTTGAAATGGAAGATATCAGTGGCAGCTGCACATAGCAGCACTTTTGCGATATCACTAGCACATTTTCTACTGTAGAAGTTGTAGTTCGTAAGATTCTGTTTTTGTAACTGATTAGGAAATGTTTTAGATTTTTGTTTACCGTGCTTTAGCAATGGTTGGTGCGCAAAAGAGAGATAGGTTAAGTTTTTTTTGTACTGAATTTACTTATTATTAGTTCTTCTCCGAAACTGGTAAAATTGTGGGTGGAGATGGTGGTCTCTTCTTCCAGCTTGCCCCCTCTCATTAGCTTTATGGATCAGTTGGTTCCCTTTGCAGTAGATAACATTAGCTAAAGTGTGTGTTAAGAACAGATAACATTCCATGTTGTCTTTTAAGTAGCTTCTTTTTAACTCCACTTTCTCAGCAGTTGCTGTCTATTTTTCATAATTGGAATTTTACTTTGAAGAAGCTCTTCGTGGCATCTCTGGAGGTGTGGGAAGGCCTTCCTTGTTGCTTATATCTTCTATTCAGTGGGGCCACTCAAGCATACTTCGAATAACAGCAGCACTTTAATACAATTGAATATGTGACAAGAGCTCTTTGATTGCATGAAATTTGAAAGCAGTAAAATAGAATTTTAAAAATTTGACTATTTATTTTGCAGTATTAAGTTAAATGCTAGTTAATTATGTTTTGAACTTCTCCTGCCCAATCTTGGATTACCCTCACCCTGAATATAATGTGAGATTATTAGGACTTTAACTAGATTGGAACAAGGAGAGGTAACCTGATGCCCTTCCAATTTTTATATTTCAGCTCCTATCATCCCCAGCCAGCATCTTCAGTGGCTAGATAGTATAGGAGTTACAGTACCAAAAAACCCTGGAGGAAGTGATGTTTCCTGCTCCTTACAGAACTGTCCTGGGAAGGGCCAGTGGATATCTGGGGACTATTATGCTAAGATGGCATAGTTTGTGTGGGATGTGTGCATTTCTCTTAATGGATCTTTGCATTACAGTTGTGCCAAAAATGTTCAAAGCATCTAACTACTGTAGAATGGAAGGGTTCCAGTTCTCAAAAATCCTGCAAAGGCATTCATTTCCTGCAAGAAATCTTCTGGCCATGCATTGTTTGATGAATGGCTGCTAGTTCCAGTTTCTAGAATTTGTATCATTTTTGACAATAGCTCTCAGACTTTTAGGCAATTTGTGCTTTTGATATAGCATACTGCTTGTCTTTACTTCCTGATCACTTAAACTCAAGGAAGTTAATAATGAATCATATAGTGTCAGTAGATTTTCACCACAAATAGATAATGCCTAGATAGTACAACTTGCATACAAATAACTTGGGGGGGGTGTTATTTGTGAGCCTGCAAATGTTTAGCTTTAAAGCTGCTTCAGAGTTTCTGTTGAAGAAGTCCTATTATAATCTGGTGCTTTTGTTGGGTATTTAACCATTTGCAAGCAAGAACTGAATGTGAAATTTCAAAATTATTCAAAAATTAGCGAAGCTGATATTTTAGTTTGTAAGTTGCAAAAGTTATGCAAACATTTAAGCTTAACTTTATCAACCAGTGCATTTCAAAATGGCAGAATTTAATTATCAAGCATAAAGTTAACAGTATTGTGGCATTGATTGATTGATTGATTGATTGTATTTGTATGCTGCCCCATAACACATAGGTTTTATTCTGGATATTTGTCATCCTAGAAAAGCTTCAGGAAAAAATAAAATAAAACCAAAGGCACTTAAAAACTGTATTCTCATTAATGGCTTAGGTAATTTAGTCAATAGTTTTTTTATTTAGTATACCTATTTTAATGAAAGTGAAGGAGCAGCAAATGCCTCTTACTGTTAATGCATTTTTATGTACAGTAAAAACACTTCAATATTGTAAATAGCTTATATTTCCATTTCTTGCATATTTTAATAAATATATTTTACCAGATTAAAAAGTTGGGTTACCATTTTATTAAACAATTTGTTCATTAGTAAAAAGACAACAACCCACCAAACTATAAATAATGATGGGACTCAAAATTTGTATTGTGCATGAGTATTATCTATAAGTATTTTTGATCATGTATTGCAAATGTTTTACTAGTATCCTGTGTAGTGTAAATGAACTGGCAGGATTTTCTCTGTTAAGCCTCAGCTTCTCTTCTGATGGGTATTGGGGGCAGTTTTTCACAAACTAAGAAGGCCAAGCTCTTTCATGCAGTGAACCAGCCTGGAGAGACTGTAGTTAGTTTCCTGGCTGTACCACCTTCAAAACTTTTGTCTAATGCGGGTTGGAATGTGGTGGGTAAATTGAAACGGCTACATATAGTTTTACTGTATGTGAGTCTGTGTATCAAATCATGGTCTTGGTACATACTGTTATATGCCGATTTGTTTATAATTTGAAGTTCTGTGTGCTTCCAGGAAAGCGTTGGATGTGTGACTGAGATGTCTGAAGAAACAATTTTCCCTCAGGAATTCATTATATACAAACTTAGCAAAGGGGCTAAGGATATTTTATAAAACAGCTTCCCTGCTTATGACTTCTTAAATCATATTAAATGTTCTGTATTTCAGTATTTTACAGTAGAATAAGCTACTTTGTGCAATAAAACACATGATCGAGCTCTTTGCTCTCTGAAAGCCAGAGGCAATACTTACTTATACTGGTGTGTGAGGGAGCGAAAACAGGCTTTTCTTTTTTCTTTTCCTTTCCTTTGGTGCCATACTACTAAGTGTTGTCTGAAATGTTTACTGGTTTCAGGCATAATTTGGTAAAATACTTTTTTAGGAAACATACATTGAGAAAATCCTCAAGTTCCTAGCTGATCCTAGGAATTGTTGAATAATAAGTACAATTCTTACATTTTAATAGATTTAAGGTGCAGTCCTATGCATGTTTAGATAGAAAAAGTCCTGGAGTGCCCAGCATGCCCAAGCTAGAATCTGTGTTTTGTAGGACTTTTTTTCTGTCTAAACATACATAGGATTGTGCTCTGTATACAGTGTCAGGTGGTGCTTTTGAGCAGACCTATATAGGATTGTAACTTGGCCTGCAGTTGGGGACTACTATTATAAGACAAGCATAAATGCTAATTTTACTATGTGTTAAAGTATGTGTTTTTCTGCATTATAATTTATTTATTATACAGTTATTTGTAAATATAAACACACCATACCAAAACTGCACTGATATGACTGAAATATTACATAGGCACTTTTCATTCA
>NW_025335505.1:25732083-25769774 GCF_004798865.1 Varanus komodoensis | reverse complement strand
TGAATGAAAAGTGGATATGTTCCGCATTTTTTGTAGTAAGCGATGGTTTATTGATCCAGTGAGTTTTTCCAGTATGAATTTATTGAGAATACCAGTAATTATGGGCACAATCTACTTGATAAAGTTTTATTTAAATAAAGATTGCACAGGAGATCTTCCTGGTAGGTTGTTCTTTATGTAGTTAATCTGTCTGCTTGATACGATTTAAGCAAGGGTGTAAAAGGTGGAGGAATATGTGTGTATCTACAATATGTGTGTATCTACAGACATATGCATACATATATGCAAACACATAACTATTTCAAAAGCAAAAGCTTTAGCATCTTTTATGCTTATGTAATTGTGATAAACGGTGTGTTTGTTCTAAAATAGTGTGGTCCTGAAAAAAAGGAGAAATGTTTACATTTCTGTGAGTTTGTTCTGTGAATGTTGTGTGTCAGGAATAACATGGTAAATTGTAGATATGGGAAATAGATGATAAAGCTTGTCAGTTGCTCCTTGACCTTCTCTGGCAAAACATTTTTTTCTGTTGTGTTTTTTTATGCTAGAGTTTGAAAAAATACAATTCCAGCTGAAAGATGGGCAAAGAGTGCAATCCAGCAGAGAACCAAAAGCATTTTATTTTGTTGTTGTATTTCATTAACTGCTCAGTTACTGGGGGTTACAATTATATTTTCAGATAAATTGGTTATGATTTTCAAACGAATACTTATGAATATACAGTTGTACTGTACTGTGAAGGCTTTCCTTGTTTCCCTGTAAGTGGTATCCTGCAGCTGGTGCAAAACTTTTCTGTTAGGCTCTTCGTTGTACACAATGCCATCATAAATCATAACTTAGAGTAATTCAGGCAGATTAAACAGGTATATATTTATCAGTGTAGCTAATTCTGTGTTGGCCAAAATGCCCCCAAGAGAATGGGTATTGCCTCTACTGCAGCATCTGCCATGACCCTTCTTTGTCTGAACACAGACAGTTCATGTTTAGATAATCATTGACTGTTGTGTCCTTTAAACTTGGGTTGTTGCTGAAATATGGAGTATTGTGTTGACTGACCATGCTAACAAATCATCACTTGTTAACTGTGAACAACCCACAGTTCATGATCCAACAATAAACCATAGGCTCTCTTCATGGAGTGTTCATGGGTTGTTAGCACTGCTTGGTTCAGACAACAGGATAGTCCATGCTTCGACAGCAACTTGTGGTTCAACAACAGCACATACTTTTAACGCTTACTCAGTCCTTGAGTGTGGATATTATGCTTTCTGAACTCAACCAGTGTCTAACAAGCACGGCAGTGCTGTGTAACTTCTGGCAATATTGGCTGCTGTTTGCTGGGAGAATGTCAGTGTACCTCCAGTGTTGTAGTCTGACATGCAGACCACTTTAATTCGTACTTTCAGCCCTTTATGATTGGGCTTTGAGGGAGATGAGAGAACTACATTTTAATTTCATTACAATCAGGATAATAAAGTATGCCAAAGAAGTCTGACATGCCTCTAAAAATCTGACTGGTGCAAAGGCAAGGAAATGAGAAGTGAATATAGTGTTCTGCTTATCATACAATTTTAGTTTCATTTGGCTTAGGATTCATGAATCATAAAGGTTTACAGTGCAATCTGGCTTCTGAGCCACCTTCTTTTAAATATGTACAGAAAAATGAAGGTTGGTTTTGAATAAAGTTTTAACAGTTCTAGTCCCTCCCTCCCTCCCTCCCTCCGTGTGTGTGGGGGGGGGGGTAGAAGGGAGACAATTTTCAGAAATATTTTATCACTTTTGAAAGTGAAATTTATCTGACACATTTAATTACAAAATAATAAATCATATCATAGAAGAATAGTAATGAAAATGCCAGTTCATTTTCAAAAAGGTTAGCTGTGTTAATCTGTTGCAGCAAATACAGCAAAGAACCTTGTGGCACCCTTAAAACTAAGAGTATGTTCTTAGGAACAACTAAGGGTGTGTTCCTTTGTATATCTATTCAAAAGTAAGCCTCTGAGTTCAGTGGAACTTACTCCAGAGTAAGTACTGTATATAGATAATGAGCTAATAGACTTGCAGTGGCATAAAGTTTTGTGGACTACAGCTCACTTTGTCAGTTATTCTTACCAGTTCAAAAAGGCCTTTATGTTTTTCCTAGCACTGTTCTAGAACTTTCTACGTGAGTGGCAAATTAACAATTTTTTGTTTATTTATTTTTCCCTTCTCAGTTTTTGGATCAATAATCACATCATCCTTAACAGAGAGTCTAAGTACTGAATTTCTTCTTGACCTCTGTAAGAGAAGCCACCGTCACAATTTTTATTTTCATTGTTGAAAGGTGCTGTGTAAATAAGGTGAGAATGTAAAACATTCTGTCTCTTTCTGTTTGTGTATTGTATCTTTTAGTTAAGTTTGTTTTGAGGTGGGCTTGGATACACTTTACCTCCTATTGGCAAGGGACTAACTACTGTGTACACAAAATAATTTTGGCAACTCAATCCTGAAGGCCCCCCTCCCCTCCCCCTCTCAGAGGGAGGGAGGGAGGGAGGGAGAGAGGAGGACTACCACCTATTTTACATGCTTCTTTCCAGCTCCTTCCCAGCAAATTTAAACTTTTAAGATTTTGGTGTTTCTGCTGTTAGCTAATGTTCTGAGAGTGGGGAAACTGATTTCTCTTCTGGCAGTTAAGCTACAAACTCCCCCATAATGGTAGGAACCATAGAAACTTCCTCAGTCTCACAAACTAAAATATGACTTGGGTGATGGTTGGAGTTGTTTCTTGTGTAACATGAAACATGAAAAAACAAAATCCTATCTGTTGCTTTTAAAAATAAACTCACAGTTGTATAGATAGCACAGTGAAGAACTGATCCAACTTCTTGTTTTGATTTATAATCTCATCAGATCAGTAGCTGTTAGTGGACATTCCTCTAACCCAGTCCTCCTACCCACCCTTCTTTAATATGGTTTAACATAAAAAATTGAAATTTAGAATATTTCTTGACTTTCAATTTCAAGTATGAAGAGTTTGCATACATTCAGAAGTTTATATTACTACAGCATTCAGCTTTTCAAAATCTGATAAAGATGTCTTTGGAAGAGCTTGTTCTTATATACACGATGTCTTAATGAATTATACAGTACATAATTTACATTTTATTGCGGCTTTGAGCTTGGGTGTTGCAGTTCAACAGAGAATAATTTCAAGAACTCATTGCATGTAAAAACATGCAACCTACAGGCCACATTAACTTGCTAGAATGGAGAAGACTTGTTTAAATTGCTATCACTTTGCAATACTACTTTTTTCTGAAAGGTTAATGTCAGACAGAATACTTTAATGCTCGCTCAGTTATATCCTTTGTTGTTCTTGGAAGGAAAAGTATATAACGATCAGGTGGAATAAGTTGTTTTACAGTAGCACTAATGTTTATCTGGAGCCAGTAGTGGTATGTGTATTATGTGCACTGTAGTTAGTAGCCATAAGTACTGTGTTAGGTGGAGTGGGAAGGCCCTGGAAGCACTGCTATACTGTACCTGCACAGTCTTATAGTAGCTGACATAGAATGATGGTGTTGGTGGTTCTTGTTCTAAGTGGTATAGAGCTCCGTATACTTCCATACATATTAAGTGTGAATGCTTATTCCCCCAATTCCCCAACCAGTTGATGTGCAAGTTAGTATTTTACACAGTGTGTGCTGTACAGTAAGTTGTCTGACCACTCTGAGAAAGAGGGCAATTGCAAACTTTAAACAGGACTTTGTTTAAAGTTAACAGGCATCTTCTTGGCACAACAAAAACAGAAAAGGAAACAGTAGCTCCTGTTGCCCTTAGTACATTATCCATTTAATGGCTTTCCAAGCAGTTATTGCCTGCACATTCATTGGATTTTAACTAATGGCTGTTGCTTTTTACAACAATGTGCATCACTGCACAGGTTGTTGCTTGGAACATATATTTGTGCAATTATCATCACAATATTTTTGTTTATTGGGGTGGTTGCTCTGTAAAGTACTAGTATTTGAGCGATTAAATTATTTTTGATAATCAAACCTAAGTGAGTTGAAAGCGCCTACAGCATATTGGAAATATATCACATTTTCTGGATCTTAAGTCAATATTACAGTATTAGGAAAATAATTTGAAGGGATGATTTAATACCGTGGGTCAACCCATCAGTAGTTAGGATGGTATTTCTAAGGAGGTGGGTGAAGTTGGGATTGTGGCTGCACAATCAATAATGATGTTTCTACTAATTGTTATAGAGAGTTCTGAGAAGAATATCATAATAATTTGTACAGTTCTGGGTACTCCGCAACTCTTGAAAAATTTCTGAAGCCCTTAGTGTCACTGTTGCTCTTATCTAGGAAAGTGAAAGGCAGTTTCTAAAAAAAAAACAAAGCTTCCAAATGTGTTGTTTGAATGAAAGAGATTTTTGCAACAGTAGGGAAGATATTAGTGCCCCCTGCTGTCTTTATCAGAGCAGTATTTGCCTTTCTTAGCAGCATTATTTTATTAGGCTGCTTTGCATGCATAACTTTTTGAACGGGAAGTATGAAAAACAAGCTGAAAAAAATAACTGAAAGTACAAGGATAACAGATTTGGATTTTAGTTCAGATTATAAGCAGAGAAAACACAATTCTTTTCAAATTATATATTTAGCATTTAAGTATAAAAAAACTACTTGGAACTGACATAGTGTTGCTACTGCAGTTCTGTACTTCATGAAATTCAAATTTTTAATCATTACTGGCTTTAAAATAACATTTTAGAAAAGTGTCTTTATTTTATGACTTCAAGTTCTTAACTACATTTGGTTTGTGTATCTCTATGCCTTCATCCATCCTGTAACATTAGGGAGTGACAGTAACCTGGTTATATAAAACAATTGAAATTTTCAAATAAATATTTTTAGAGTATTTTTCTAGAATGGAAATTGTGGGGGGAAGGGCATCCAGACTTCTCAGCTCTCTAGAGCAAATGCTATCAGTGACCATCTAACTGAACACCCCTGTTTTCCTATGTAGCCTACTTCTTTAAGATGAGTGCACTTTTCATTGCAGATTTCCCACAAAAGTAGACCTACAGTATAACCATTCCATAATATTGCCACCTACAGGGTCATAAACATTGTCTCCAAATTTGAGCTACTTACTATTTGCATATTATATTATTTATTGTGGTTTTCTATCTTGCCTTTTTTCCTGTAAGGAGCCCAGGGCAGCTTAAACCCTCATCCTCCATGAGGTAGGTTGGTCTGAGAACCAGCAACTGGCCAAAATCACCCAGTGAGCTTCATAGCGAGGTGAGGACTAGAACCTGGAATTCCCAAGCCCCAGTCCAACATTCTAACTGCTACTCCAAACTGCCTCTCAGTTTTCTTTCTAATTTACAAAAAGTTTCTGGAACAAAAAATAGAAACCACTAACAATGGTGGTAGTTGTGGGTTTTTTGTTCCAGCCAATGGAATGTCTTGGGAAGAAAAAAATTTCAGTGAAAAAATGGTTTCATTGGGTTAGAGAGGGGAAGCAGGATCCTGTGATACATGAAAGAAAACTTAAGTGCTGTCTGTAACCACACACATGGTTTTGTGTTTGAGAATTTTTACTATCTCAAGATAAATAGTTGCATATGAGCTAGGGTAATAGAATACACCAAAAAACATGCGTCAGTTTTGTTGTTTTTGTTTATAAGATAGGCACATACGTTGTACAGAAGGAAATTTCAGCATCTGAAGCTGACTTTGGGTCTCTCTTTCTCTTCTCTATACCATGTATCACTGGCTGGAACATAAACATATTGCAAAGAAATGAAAACTGATCAAGGGAATTTAATTTATATGACCAGCCAGGGTTTTCTTTCTGAAAGCCAAAAAAGGTATTTCTCAATAATGCTTTCCATATCCATGTCACATAGAGTTAATCTGGCAGAGTTTCTTTTGAAAAAGCAATGTCCGTCAATTCTTAAAACTTTTGGAATCCTGAGTTTAGAAGTAAAGGCCAATTTATCCTTACCAATTTTACAGTGTAGTGCAAATACCCATAAAGGGTTTATTTAAGTTTTCTTTATGTTCTAGTATTGGCCTGGTGAGCATGTAACAGTAAGGGAGAATCTAGGTTAAATGCAGATTGTTATTCAATTATGGGTTGTCATTATGTGAGAAACATGTACTATGATTGAACTCTGGGTTATTAACAATGAACAACCCAGGAACAGAATCTGTTATTTGTTGAGTTGTATTGATAGCTAACAATGCATTGTTAAACCATAGTGCAGAACTTGTACATCACAACAAACCATGATTCAATAACAACCCATAATTCAATGACAACTCACAGTATGTATGCTCAGTTGTTGTTACCTGTGAACCGGGTCATTGTCTTATACTTAGGAACACAGTGTTGTATCCATTGGTGTCCTGACTAAGTCTCATTTGTTTAAGTTGGTGTATTCCAAATTGGACTAGTATAAGGCACAACCCATGAGACGAGCCTTGCTGGATCACATCAGAACATCTGTGTACCCCAACAGCTTGTTTCTTATAATGACCAAGGAGATGCCCCAGTGAGAAGCCAGCAAGTAGTTCAAGAATTCACTAGCCTCCTCCTGTTGTTACCCCACCCCCAGCAACTGGCATTCAGTAACATGTTTCTCCTGAACATGGAGCTTCCACATAGTCACCATGATTAATAGTCAATGATATCCTCCATGAATTGTCTTATCTCCTAAGGGTAGTATCCAGTGCTATGGGTCTGCTAGTGGGAATAACTGCTAGTGCGAAGGGAAGGTACCACTGGAATCTAACTTTTGTCATCAGTTCTGGCAAGAGGCAAGTCAGCGGGATGATTGCAACAATTCTTAGTATTTTTAGTTTGACCTAGCTACCTCTACAGCATCAGAGTTGTCATTATTGCAAGTACTTAATGAGGTTTTACAGGCAAAGCTGTGAATTAATACAGGCACTTTTGGGTCATGAACAAATTCCGTTCCTGAGAAAACAGAAATTTGTCTTTAAGTCAAATTTGTATGTTGGATCATGCAAGTTGGATTCCCAGCCCACCGCTTTTGTGTGGGTTAGGGGCATAGGACCCATGAAAGTGGAAAAACTATGAATATTCCAAACCCCTTCACCAGTACAGTGGTATCTTGGCTCACAAACTTAATCTGTTCCACGACTCTGGTCGCGACCCAAATTGGTTGTGACTAAAGTCAAATTTCTGCATAAGGTTCAATGTAAATAAGGTTAATCTGTTCTGTAACTATTTTTTAATCAGAAAAATTGGAAACAAAGTGACAACAACAAAGATCGTCTTCCCACACGAGCGTGATCATGATCACGGCCATAGATGGCAAAAACTTTCTGAAATTTCTGTTCATGACCTGATTTGGTCGTGAACTGAGGCGTTTGTGAGCTGAGGTACCACTGTACCTCTTCTTTGCAGCAAGGAAATGCAGGACAGGAAGGCATGCTTTGAAGGCTTCCCTCTTGCTTCCTTTCCCTCTATGGTAATGACAACTTTACATAGTATTTTTTTCAATTAATAGGCTTTATGGCAGTTTGGTCACAAGTACGGGTTGTCTGTAATTTGGATGTTAGTAACTAGGTGATGCCTGTAAGACTAAAAATATGGTGAATAAAACATGGTTTTCCACTGGAATGGAACTGGATTGCCTAATGCATAGATTGCTGCTTTGGCATATATCCCTGCCACATCTATGGATCTTAGGCTCAGCAAAAATGTTTGGTTAATGTCCATTGGAACTGCACCATCTCTAGTGAGGGATTATCTAATTTAGGTAATTGGTGGTACGGCAGTGCAGCTAATGCTTCTTTTAAACATATTTTTGGCAATGTCCAGCAGTTGCTTCTTTTGTGTTACTAGATGAATAAATTTTGTACTGGAATAGTCTCTCATATGCCCTAATTTTATACCCCTTTATTTACATGCTTCATGGAAGTTAACAAATAGTCAGTGTAGAAATGAATTCTCCTTGGCTTCCAGAGAGCTAAATGACTGATACTGCAACTGTGGAAGGATAAATGCTTACCACCTGTAATACAAGGGATTGAGGATTTTATAATGCTTTCCATATTTAAATAGGTGGCATATAGATAGCACCTTCAGATGGATGTTTATTTAGATGTGTAGTCCACTACTGTTGAAGCTTATGTATAATTGTCTTCATTAATACACATACTATATTTATTAATTGCTGTGGCTATATGCAAATATGTGTATGTAGATTTTAAAAAGTGGGAGGGGGAGAGTCAGTGACACTCCTTTCAACACCTTTGTTGTTATTTTTATTTTGGAAGTGGTTGTTAAAACTATTCTCCTGAGTTTCACTAGCAAGCATTCATACTCCATTGTGCTAGCAGTCATTTCTGCTAGTTCAATGTGTTCTGAGTTGATGAATTGCTAGCAGTAGATACTGCTGTAAGTTACTGGCCATTACCACATGTTGTGGCAGCATATTTATTAAATAGATTCATATTCGCCAGTTCATATATTGAAATACTCTTACGTGAAATATATTGTATGAAGAAATATTTTCTTCTGCCTGTGTTGAATTTCATGACAATTAGATGATAGCAATTTTTAGTAATATAAAAGAGAAACTTTCCTATAACCATTTCTTTACATTACGCTTAATTTTATAAATTTCTATTGTGTTATGCCCTCCACACCTTCCATTAGCTCACTTATCTTTTTTTTCTGTACTAAAAAGCACAAGACGTTGTAGTCTTCCCTCACATGGAAGTTAGTCCAACCTCTGATAATTTAGATTGCTCATTTTGGGGTTTTTTTTTACAGCATTGTGGTATTCTTTTCACAATGGGGTGACCAGATAAGTGCATGATACTCTAAGTAAGATTTGTGTAGGGACAGTCTTGTTTTTAGTTCTTGGAATTCACCCCTTTTCACAGCTGCCAGATATTGTTGACCAGAGTGACATAACTGTTTGTGCCCTCATGAGGTATCACAGCTCAATTGGCAACCTATGAGCAGGATGTGAGTGCAGCAACACCCTCCTACCTGTGTTCTCAGCAACTGGTTTGCAAAGCTTTACTGCTTCTGATGCTAAAGACAGAATGCAGCTATCAAGACTAGTAAACATGGATAGTCTTATTCTCCAAGAATTTGCCTAATCTTCAGTAGTTGCCATCACTTTATGGAAATGAACTCTCATTTTTCTGTGCTGTGTGAAAAAGCAATCCTATTTGTCCTGAATTTCCCCTCAGTCATCCTCATAGGATATCCCCTAGGTTCCACAGCATGTATAATTTTATGCTCTTTTTTCATGTCCCCCTTACTTGTCTTTTTACCAGATTGTTGTAACCTTTCCGCCTGGGGGAATGGCTCCAGTCTCTTGATCATTTTAGTTGCCTTTTTCTGCTGTTTCTGCAGCTCTATAATATTCTTAATTGGCAGCAGTGACCAGAACTGTGGACAGTATTCTAAAGTGTGACTACACTTTAGATTTATATAAGGGGAGTATTGCTTGCGTGCCAGTGCGGTGTAGAGGTTAAGAGCGTGAGCTGGGACTCAGGTGATCTGGGTTCTAGTCCCCACTCAGCCATGGTGACAACACAAGCACAGACTCTCAGCACAACCTACCTCACAGGGTTGTTGTGTGGATAAGACTGAGGACAGGGGAAAGAGAATGATGTAAGCTGCTTTGAGTTCTTTAAAAAAAAAGGAAAGGGGGCAGGATATAAATCTAATAAATAATAATAAACATTGCTAGCAGTTTTATTTGCAATTCTTTTCCTAATTATGCCTAACGTGGAAGTTGTGATATTCAAAGCAGCCACACAGTGGGTCAACAGTTTCATGAAGCTGTCTATCACAGCTGCAAGATCACTTTGTTGGTCAGTCACTGCTAACTCAGATCCCATAAGGGTATATTTGACATTATAAGTTTGAGAAATTGGGTTGGTTCACCTAAGATTGATAGGCATGTTTGAAAGCCCAGTACAGATCACTTATTATTATTATTATTATTATTATTATTATTATTATTATTATTATTATTAGAACATTTCTACGCCGCCCCTTGCCGAAGCCTCATGATAATCATGCCGCCCCTTGCCGAAGCCTCATGATAATAAATGATCTTCTCTCAGTGCTGATGATATACCTGAAGTGGAACTCCTGCGAATGTCTTGTTTGGTTTAAATGGGAAAGTATCTGTCCAAGAAGGAAAGACTTAGGAAACCTAAGTATTTGGATTCAACAGTTTCTATTTTGGTCAGATTGACCCTAGGAAAAACATTTGCACTGTAAGAATATTCTAAAGTATGTAAGATTTTTTGGCCACCTTTAAATTATTTTAGGCACAACTGAATGTGCCTCTAAGCAATTAAAATGTTACAGGTATAATCCTACACAGTGTATTATTTACAGACAAAAAAACTCTGGTTCTGACATAAGCCTAATAGTGAGCACCCCTCCATTTGGCAGTTGTATGTCATCTGCTTCAGAGAAATAATTACTTGGCAATTCCCATTTGATAATTCTCTCTTAATTTTCTGAGGAGTTACTTAATAGTGATGGGATTGTTGCATCTAATCTGAGCTTCAGAAGTATTTCTGTGGATATGGGGATGCACTGGTATTTTTTAATGCTTTTGGTCTTGCCTTGTGAGTACTCAGACTGCTGCAAGACAAGTGAACACTTGATGGTGAATCATGATTTTTAATAGTAAATATCCACCTCACTCAGAGCTGGGTTTTTTGTCTTATTCTACATGTGTTTTAAATATACTGCATATGGTGTAAACAGGCCATAAGTAGGATTAAAAAAATAATTTCTAAGGCAATGTGTAAAACATAAATGCAATTACAGTATTTGTATATTAAGAGAGATAAATTGTATCATAACTGATACAATTTACATCTATAGTCAAAATCTGATCTATGCTGTTTCCCCACCCCATCCCAAATAATTGGCAACTTGGCATGTTTTACAACATCTTTGCATTATAAAATATTATATGAACCATTAGCATTAGATTATATGATCCATCCCTTGATATAAGAGTCATTGCTTTTTTCTCATTACTTTGTTGTTAGGACCAGTCAGGTTCATTTCTGCTTGAGGAATGAATAATAGTTTGCAGGTTCCTCATTGCAAGCAAGGCTCCCAGAGTGCAAGAGGTCAGCAGTTTTATGACTGTTTTGCTAAGTTAATTTGTTTTAAATGCAGTCCTCTATTTGCAGTTTGCTCCAGTGATAAATATGTATGCAGATTTTTTTGCCTCTTTCTCAAAATAAACCTTCAATAATTTGATCGTTCAGTTAGCACAAAAGAGCACATATTCCGTGAATTGGCTGTTAACAGATCAACTATTTACAGCTCTGTCCAGTAATTCGATAAATTAAAAACTGTTGACTTGCAGTTCACTGTTCCCCTCCCCTTCTGAATTTGTGGTAGGAACAGTGAGTCACAACTTTTGTTCACTTTACATGGATTTCTTTATTAGTTAAATATTATTCTGTGAAGACAATGTTGGCACACAGCAGTTGGAGGAATACTTTGGGCAAATTTGCTTTAGTAGTCTTACATGTTTGTTCTTTCCATTCAAGAAATCAAATGAAGTAAAATGAAGTAAAAAGTAAATCAGTAAATCTCTTTTTAGAGTCTGACACACTCTTGAAGTTCAAAAAGCTCCATATGGTACTTTCTGCAACTGGCTTGGTTTTTCTCTTGACCAGGAATGCTGTTGGTGTAATGGAAAGTGGAGAGGCATCTGGGGTGGATTCTGCTTCCTGCTGGGACGCATGCACCGCTATGTCAGGAGCTGCACTTCTCGGCTTAGGCAGTGCTGCTCCCTAACAAACTTCTTTTCAAAATGTGAGCAAATTTAAAGTTGCCAGCTCTTGAAAAAGAAGAAAACAGTGCTTAGACAGTGCTTAGACAAGGCATAAGATGAAGTCTGCTGGTTTAGAGAGAACAGCCCAGCATCTTTTGCTGGGAATAAGGCACTACAAAATGTGTATGTTTAAAAGGCATACAGTCTTAAAAAACAATGAGCAAGTGTAAATGCCCCTTTTGCAACTACCCTGAAAGTTTTGCTGATCCAACTGCAATTTTACACACTAGGAAGGCACTTAAGCTCCAGCTGCAGAAAAACCTTGCACAAAGAAATATTCTTAGGATGGTAGTGACCAGGGTTGTATGCGAATTTCTTTTCTGCTTGCAAATCAATCACTTATGTCCTGTCTAGCATCTCAGAAGTGGACAAGAGTAAAATTGCTTTTGGGGAAAGAGGCTTGGTCACTTGAAAATTAAATGCTATGTATTTTTCTTTTGAATATGCATTTTCATGCTTTAGTTTATTGGGAAACTTGTACATGTTTATACACAGAAATGTGAACTTCTAATTTGACTGAACCAAAACAAAGCAAATTAAAATGGGAACAGGTGAAAAGGAATTTGAAATCATTTTCTGAGAATTTAAGCAAGAAATCTTAGAAATCAGAAATCTGTTTCTTCCATCTTTGGTAGTAACAACATCACCGGGGGCAGGAAGAACTTTCTGTAAATATATTCACTGCCTTTTTTCCTACTTTAATCATACTTTCTTCATTGTGGCCTCGACTTTGCATTGATATAGCTTAACAACATATTTAGAGGTTGCAGCAGAAGTGAACTGACTGCTTATTGTGATGTGTAACCTGGGTCAGTTACTTTATCATACAAGTGGGCAGTATCACAACTGACAGAGGTTTTTCTATATGCAGAAAAAGTGATTTAGTTTAGAAAATATTAATCAACCACTAAGTTACCTTCAACATTTGATTAGGAAGAGTAATTGAGATATATTTAGACTTACACAAATCTGCTGTTAGATTTGTACTTTGCAGTGCATTGAAGCATAGTGGTGTATATGGCCACAGTGATGTGAGTTTTCTGGAAAAAGTGGGTGTGGTTTTTTTTTTCTGAAAATTTCTGGAAAGTGTTTTTCCTGAAAAATTTCCAGAAAAAAATTTAGTGGTCCGAATATTGCAATTTTTCCTTCCTAGTGCACATTCTCCCTCAGTGAACCCACAAAATATCTAATTTAGTAAACCAAATTAATAAAGTAATCTATGCCAATTTTATGTGCATTGTAAATACATCAGAGAGTACAGATACATACAAAATATTCAGAACAACTAGTTGAACATGGGTTCACTAAAGGATGCATGTGGGTCTGCGGACACAGGCCTGGGCCGTGTGGACAAAGCATTCATGTTACATTCATGTTCTACTTGTGGGATCCTGTGAGCACCTGATCGGCCACTGTTTGTATTGTATGCTGGACTAAATGAACCTCTTGTCTGATCTAGCATAGCTCCTCCTACGTTTTTACATTTTTAAGTGAAACAAGCAGTAATCACAGTCTTAGTTTAAGCCTGTTGTTGAAGAATGTTAGCAATAGAGGGCAAATACACCATGGATAAGGCTGGTTGAGACCCAGCCAGGAGCCAGCTGCATTATGCACAGAAAGGGGTTGTCATGAGTTAATTTTCAGTTCTCCCATGCATACCTGAGCACTAGTTCTGTCAATGTATGGCACAGAAGAACAACTTAATGAAAGTTTGTCTCCCATATTTCCCCATCTAACATGATTGAAGTACAACCATCCAGACAACTATAGATAAATACAGACATACATGGTATGAAAAATCTTACATGAAAAAATGTAGCATTAGAAAATTTTCCATTCCATATCATTACTTAGCATGTGGTTCTCAGTAAATCAGTGTCAAAGGGCTGCCCATTTCCACAAAAGTAAATGAATAAGCATTTTATAGAATTGTTAAGAGGATAAGGAATATTGTAAAACATGTTTGTTTACTGCATTGTTAGCTTGATTGTAGCCATTACTTTTGTTGTTTAAGGTTTTGTATAACCCAAGTGGAAACTTATTTTCTGTGTTATTGAAAGATTCCACTCTGCTCAGAAATCTGGTTTTCTAGAAAATTAAACCGAACCAGCCATTAATGGTCTTTGTATCTTCTGAGAATCCTCAAGCTGGCATGTGTAGATATATATAAAATAACTTGCTCAGGTGCAGTCATGCTTACTGACAAATCTATGGCTAATGCAAGTGAGTAGCACCTATACTATTTTTGTCACATTACTGCATAACACTTTTAGTGGAGCAAATGAATGAAGATATAACTCTGCCTACACATACATTTTTTTCTGGTGATGCAACTCTGATTTCTGTTGTGCTGTTTTCTCAGCACCAGCAGTGTATGAACAGCTTTAAATGGTTTTGCTTTGCTGTATATACACCCTTAACAAGTGCTCATCAAAAGCCTTCCTCAGCCTGGCACTGTCCAGATGCTTGGACAATAACTCCCAGCATCCTCCAGCCAGTGTGGCTGGATAGGAGATGCTTTGAGTTGTAGTCCAAACATCTGGAGGACACCAGGTTGGAGAAGACTGTTGTAAGTCTTATAATGGTAGTGATGGATGTGAGGCCTATGTGGTTCAGAAGCTTGTAAATAAATCTTAACTTGATGTGGCTTTCAGAAAAGTAAAGGGTGTAAACAATAGGTTTTGAATCCTTCAATTTGTAAAAAAGTTATTTCCTAATATTAAAGTAAATCTGGTGGCCCCTGGTTGCTTAGAGTTCTGTGTTTACTCAGAACCTTGGAGGTACTAAAATATGGCAAGCATCTTTATTTTGTCTGCTTTTGACTCTAGCTGTATAAGCTATAAATCTTCAGTGTGTTTCAGAAGAATGCAGGATAAGTGAATTAAAATAGTTGGATTGTATTACATTTCCTGCCAGATAGCACTGTGTATATTACGATAAAGTCAAGAATATGTTTTTAATAACAAAAATAGGCATATAAAAAGCTAGTTCTTCTTGCATTAAATATTACCAGACAATATACTCCCTTGTCAGGAGTTCAGCTTGTGTGGAATGTGTTTGAGAAGAAAAGGAATGAGAGAAATGCAAACCAAGTGACACTTCACCAACATTTATAATAGCCAGGCGTACTGGAAAGGGCCTACTGATTTTTAAAAGTAGCTGTAGCTTGCAAGAATATCCCAAACAAATAGCTTTGTGTTTCGTACGTTGTATCTGCCAGAGCCTTTTTTGTGTACCCACTAAACAGTAAGCTTATAGGCAGCAGTTAAGCCCCAGAAGTTGGTTTAACTGTTGTGGGCTTAATGCTGCTAGGCAAAGGACTTGCCCTGGAAAAGGGAAGCAGCACTGTGGGAATGGGATGTTTCCACTAGAGCCAAAATCTCTGCTGGACATCAGAGATGAATGAGTTGCAGGTTTGCTTGATAGCCTGAAAATAATTACCTAGTCATGCACATGTTAACTTTTTTTTCCTTTGTGCCACAGATACAGAAGATAGTTTTGTTTCACTGGGTAACTGTGTTCCAAGGGTGAACATTGTGATCTTATTGTTACTCTCTCCAGTTTTTACACATATGGTAACCTATTGCTAATAATTCTCATTTTCTGGGATTTCTCTCTGTAGAGCATTGTCACTGTATCATGATTAGATTCTGCTCCCTCCCCCACAGTTGCTTTTGAAGTATGTTATATCCTTTCTCTCTTTTTCTGATTTTGTCTTGTCTGTGACCCCTTGTTAGCTGAAAGATTTGTAAAGCTGTC
Organism: Varanus komodoensis; assembly: GCF_004798865.1. Lineage (NCBI taxonomy): Eukaryota > Metazoa > Chordata > Lepidosauria > Squamata > Varanidae > Varanus > Varanus komodoensis. Next base: position 25,754,152 of record NW_025335505.1, on the reverse strand, counting down.
AGCATTTCTGTAGAATTGCATGCAATGATTTTTTTTGAAATGGCCTTCCTTCCTTATTAGTCATAAATGAGTTCCAAGTCTCTACAGTTCATATGATTTTTCTGAAGTACACTTTCATTCCAGGAACCTTCCCCCCCCCTCCCCCATACTTCAGTCATGGGAAAAACTTTATATGTGTGCATTCCTCTGAAACTTACTGAGATTTTAAAAATCTTGCAAGTCTCTGCCAGCCTTTGTTCTTCTTCCTTTTGTTCTAGCTGTAATTCTTTTAAAAGTCTGCTAGTTTTTAATGGAGAAGTGGATAAAATGCAACTCATCATTTACATTGTAGACAGTTACAAATCATGTAGCTGCTTTTTCTGTATTATTGTCTCATCAGGGAGGAGCTTTTATTTCACTAATTTTAAGGAATGCTGTTAAGTTAAATGTTACAGATCATACATAGAGAGGCCTCTGAACCTGTAGAGTATAATAAACAATATATTATGGTCCTGTTTCTTATGAAGGAAGCAACAGTAACAGCAACAGGGCTACAACAATATTAGGACTTTTTTGTTGTTGAAATAGTATAAAACATACATAGTAGAACTATAACATGGGTATTTGTGTCACTCCTGTACAAGAGCAAGGGGAATTTGCCTTGCTATGGTATTGTAGTGTCTATATTTTGTCCCATTTTCTTAATTAGTGTTACTACTCTGTTCTCTGGCTCAGTGGAACTAGTGGTAAAGCCACATCAAGGCATTGGAATGGTGCCATCTAATACTCCGTGTGGTTGACCTGTAACCACCACCAGTCTAACTTGTATTTTCTGCTTGCAAAATAATATTGTGTACTAAGTAATTTGGGTTATCTTTGACACTTTATTGTCAGGCATGTGGCTAGATAAATTGCAAGTGGCTGATAGAAAGGAAGTGTGTGGGGGATGGGATAATCTATAACCTAGATCCACAGGTTGTTTAGTGGCAGGACCTGGCAAGATGCATTGTGCTTAGACAGTCCAGAGGGGAAATTGCAATATAGAAGACCAGAGAGCAAACTGGAAGCTACAAGGGACAACCTAGTGTCTGCTTTGAGAATATCTAGGCCTCAGACCAGATAATCTTTGGGCCTGTCACTGCATTTCAAAATGTGAGAAATGGTCAAGTATACTGCTGCAGAATGCCTGCCATGGGAATGTGACTGGTCACAAAAGATGGTTGTTGTGGAAGTCTCAGTAGTACCTGGCATAGACAAATGTAGGGTCTGAATCCCGATGTATGTACAGCCACATAACCCCTAGCTTCATCATCCTGGGATGTATATTTTCTATCATCCCCTCCCAGATCTTCCCTAAGTTATCACTTCCTTTCCAAAGATGATTTTGTGTGTTAAATCCAGTCTAAGTTAAATTACTCACCTTGAGCATTACCTGCCATTGAATAGAATGGCAAGATAAAACTAAAAGCCAAACTAAAATATGCCCCCACAAAGCATAACAAAATACCAATTCACAGAAGGATCACATGATGCTTAGGAAAAGAAAGACACACATACTTCCTGTTCTCCCAACACCTACTCACAAGCAACAGACACACCTGAAGAAATCCACTGGCAAAACACATGCATCCACCCTCATACACCAAAATCAGGAACCCACCAGCCCTAATGTGAGATGTCCTCTGAAGTCTGCCTGCTGTACCACCCTGGTCAACCTCCTTTGTAAGTGTAATTGGTAGCAATGGGCAGAGTTTCCAACAAGCAGTGTCTTTTCTGATCTGAAATATGTACAGTGACTTTCTTGATGTAGAGAATAAGATGGCACTGCCTGGACCACCGGACTCTCAGTTTGAGCCTCATGGGGCAGTGTACAGAAGAAAATTTGGGCAAGCTACACTGATCTGGCTAGGTCTGGAAATGCTAGTACAGGGGTTCTCAAACTCTTTGACCAGGGGGCCAGTTGAAAGCTGCTGGTGCTGGGTGTGGATCGGAAAGGTGGTGCCTGGTTGTGTGCGTGGGCCAGAGAGGGGGCGGGGCATGCGGCAAGGCACGGGCAGGCACGCACAGTGAGGGGAGGCGAGGTGCGGGTGGGCACGCACTGCGAGGCGGACACATGAGGCAGTAGCTTGCTCGCTTGGAGATCATTTTCTCCAGGTGAGAAAACTGCTGCCTTCCATGTGTGGGGTGAGGTGGGCGGCGGCAGGTGCATGCATGGGTGCATGCACGGTAGGTCCAAACGGGCATGGCGGCCCGGCTCCGGCTCCCGGGCCATAGCTTGAGGACCCATGTGCTAGTATTTCTGCTAATTTCAGGTTGCTTTGAGAACCATTAACTTCCAGTTGTGTTAACCCGTGGTCCTGGTGACAGACACCATACAATCTATGAATGTAATATAATCACAGTTTACTTTAGACTGCATATCATGGTGGGATCCTATTTGTTACATATTAATGGTCATATAAACATACATGCAACACAAACACTGTGAGAGAGAACAAGAAGTTTTGTAGTTTTTATGCTACAGATTTCTGAAGATACTTTTTATGATGCTGGTTTCTGAACTTACTTTAAAAACAGAGCAATTTATACTTGCTTATTGTGTGGAATATTGAACTATGAAGCCTTACTTTAATTTTCAGTTTAGCAAGAGAAGACAATTTTTGAGAAAAGTGTGCTTAATTGGATTTGGTATTTCATGTTAACTTTTAAAATAATAGTACTACACTAAAAACTGCAAAATGCCTGAAATAAAGAAGTTAATTTTATGTTAATGATCAAAGCATGATTTGGGAAGTAATTATTACCATATTTATTTTTAATATAAACCATGTTCTGGCTTTATAAGTCCATAGTTGTATGATTGCTTGGATTTTTAAACTGGCATATTACCCAATAAGCCTTCCTGAGTGGAGCAGGAGTCCTGAACTTGAACCTGAGTCACTTGTGCAGAATTGCTGTTCAATTATTCTTGTTTGCCTTCAGTTTCCCTACAGTAAGGTGAGAAAGAGAGAGAACTAGAGGAAGGCAGGTAAAGAGTACAAAGAACTTTAAATTGCACATTAAAGGAACAAGGATATATCAGACTTTTTGAAAAGTTGCAGAGAGTTCCTACAAATGATAGAATGTAATGGGTGAAGGTTCTTCCCTGGTCTGTTTTGCCTTTCATTTTTGACAGCACTTCAGTTGTAGTTGGTTTCACTTCTCTTCTGTAGCATCAGTTACCTCAGGGGAAAAAGAGAGTGAGAAGAAATATTTCCCACCAGGAAACTTGGCTTTCGGGAATCAAATGGATTTAATGCTGGAAGATGCTTTTATGTTTTTTTTTTAAATTCAGTTAGCTTCAATATTGATGGAGTCTCTTTTAAAAGTGTTCTTTTAATCAGCAAACAGGTGCTTAGTGACTCTTCAAAGTAACAAAAATAGAGAACTGTTTTTGAAGATGGCATCTTACAGAAATTCTTATATTTTCATGTACATGTGCTTAGCAAAATATTTTATATTTAAATAGCACACTCCTTTCCCCACTTTTTGTATTTATCCCAGTGACCATTTAATTTAATTTAATTTAATTTAATTTAAACATTTCTGTGCCATCTTTTGCAACAAGCCTCAGGACAGCTTACAGAATATGTGGCTATATTCAGTAGTTTCTATCTCAGGATTATGAATGTGTTTGAAAGTTTAGTGTCTCACTTTGTAGAACTGGAAGGGACATTGTGGGATCATTCAACTCCCAGTAGGTATATCCTTGTCAACGATTGTGGCTTGGATCCTAAGATAAGTTGCAGAGAGGTTAAAAACATAAGAATAACCATACTGGATGAGACCAACAGTCCATCTAGTCCAGCATTTTGTTCACACAGTGGCCAACAGGTGCTCACAGGATCTCCCAAGCAGGACATGAATGAAACAACATCTTGTTTCCTAGCCACTGAAACATTCCTTTTATGAACTTGGTTAATTTATCTTACTATCAGTGCCCCTATGTTAAGCAAAATGGCCTCAAATTTTCATAAGTTCATTGAGTGAATCTACTTCAGCTAGGCTAGGGATGGGCAACTTGAGCCTCTCTAGCTATTTTGGCCTACAACTCTTATCAGCCTTAGCTACATAAGCAGTGATGAGGACTGATGGAAGTTGTAAGACAAACCATCTAGAGGGCCACAAGTTACTTATTCCTGAATTAACCCTACATTCAATCAAGCCTGAATTACACCTTTGAGCCACTAAAATTGAAGGGCTTATATAATCATGATCAGCATTGGCTTCATTGGCTAGGGCTGATGAGATCTGTAAACTGAAACATCTGAAAGATTACAAGTTTCTCACCCTAAGTTATATATGCTGGCCAACAGATAAATATGTTATTGCTCCCTATCTGGAGTTGCACTGAACTACTCTTGAGAACGATGTACAACAAAAGACTCTTACTGAAGTAGTAAATGTTTATTTTGGTGGCCGTCACTGATCAGATCAAAAGGAAGGGCCTAAAGAAAACACAGAAGGCTGTAGTGTGCTTACGGATAAAAATGAAACACTTCAATTGATGGAGCATGTACCATATCCATAAGTAACAACTTCCAGTTCTGTACAACTCTTGCAGTTGCAAAACTCTTCTAATAATACCTCTGAAGTTTTCGGTTGCATTTTGACTTGTATTGTCTTGTCCTTAGGAGAATCAACTGTTTTGACTTACAACTTTTAACGTTTCCTGATGAGGTGTTTTTTTTGTACCACCCCCCTTCAGTCACAGCATTTTATAGGACTGACTTGATGATACTGTTTCCATTCTTAATCCTCTTGTGTTTTTCCACCACTTCTTCTGGCTTTTTCGTCACCACAGAAAATCTGTTAAGAAAACACAAGCAAACCAACAAAGTCGTCTTATTGACAGTATTAGAATCCTTCCATCTGGAAGTCTTACCAAATTTTAAGACCAATTCTTCATGTATTTGAAGACTTAGCAGTTCCAGTTTTCACTTTGCTTCCAGGTGTGCACATCTGAGTTATTCAGGTACTCATCCTATTTTTGCTGTTGCTATTCTTGCCTTTCTGGAGGCTTCCAACCTCACACCACATTCGTCATGCCTGTCTTGAAGTGAGTTAATAGGAACAGGACACAGTTCTCTATCAGACGTTTTGGTAAGAGTGAGTAAAATAGGAGGTGCAAAGTGTGGCATCATAGTACTTTACTGTGCTTTCCAAGCTGTAAAATAAAATGGAGTTCAGCCAGGTACATTTGCAACTTATGGTGCAACTGTATGTGACATGAAAATGCATGGCATGAACCCCTAGCAGTTTGCTTCCTTACTGGAAAGCAGCCTCCAGGCAAGGTGACATTGTAGAGTAATAGTCTAAGTTGCATTCAAACCTTTTTCCATTAGTTGCCATCTGCTGCAACACCAAATAGCGACTTTTCTTAGCCAGAACATTTCAGTTGTATGTCTAACATTGCAAATGCAGATCTAAAACAACGCTACTGAACAGACAACTGAAGTAAAAAGCAAAGAGGACAGAAAATTTCACTTCCCCATACTTTCCTGCTCTGAATTGCTCCTGGACCATTAGAATTCTATACGAAGAGGTACTTGTTCCTGTAGTTTACCCTCCATAGCTTGATCAGGAACAGCCCTAGTTTTTTAAAACAGCCAAATAGGAAAAGAGCAAATTATACAGCCGTGTCCCTTATTTCTCTGTGTATGTGAGGCCCCACTTGAGAGTATAACATCTTAAATAACATATTTTAAAAATTCTCTTTCTAAACCCCCACCACTGATATTTTTGGACAACTTCTATTCTTTTTTGGTGTAGATATAAACTCTCTTTCATGCTTCTGGTTGCATTTGAATGAGTACTTGCATCTGTAGTCTTGCAAGTACAAACCATGTATTTTGCAATGTATGGAGGCTAGCAGATTGTGTAGTTGAACAGAAAATAGAGGCAAGTGAGACACAGGGCTCAATCCTCTATAGCTATCCTTTGTGTATAGCCTCCTGACCATTTAGTATTATTTGCAATTTGCAGGATAATCTAGGATAGTATTTTGGATGCAGAACTTCACACTGCCAAGTGTGATTCCTATGAAAATGGAAGGATACCTCTGTAATTTAGATATTAATACTGATTCCAAAACCTTTTCATGTGAACTCACTCATGAACTGTCCCTGAAAGACAGATGTAACATGAGAAGCGACTTTCAGTGGCAATGTTTTTACTTTGAGCTGTCAGCAAATAGTACCTTAGATTAAGTAAATTGAAGAGATTAAACTTCTGCTTTAAGAGAGAGCTAGGGAGAAATTATTTCTTTAAAAGAAATGTAATTACATAGTTCATTTATGCCTTTCTGTTCCTTCATACACAATTTATGCAACTGTATTTTATGCTTGCACAAATGTTGCTCAGATTTGTAGGAAGGGGTATGTGCTGAGCTATACAGTGCTAGTATGTATTACTATTAAGACACCCACTCATAATAAGAAATTAGAGCTCTGATGAAGTGCAAGCACTTATCTTCAAACTGCAGTCCTTTAACTGCTTACCTGAAAAAAGGGCTTGTTGATCTTGATGAGACTTACCTCTTAGTAGATATGAATATGTTTGTGCTATTAAAGGGCTACACAGACAATCATGCCTGGCAGGCATAGCAAAATATTAACACTGGTAAAAACAAAACAAAACTGCAACAACTTTTATGCAAAATATATAATGATGTGATGATTCAAGGCAGATTAAAGTAGCTATTGTATTTAGTGTTTGTATATGAAACAACTATGTCAAACTATATAACTTCAACTGATAGATCAGTATGAATAGCCCCCCATAAAAAGAATAATTAGAGTGATTGTTCCAGGAAATAAAACATTAATGTTATAAAGTCACATACAAAAGAGACCGAAAATGCTTGTTACATAGGTGTTTTAAGTGCTGTTTTCTTTCAGTCAGGGTGTTGAAATTGCAAGTCAGTAATAATATTAATGCTTCACTTAAAATTGCTACAAATGCCTCAGACATTACAGGAAATGTGTTTTCACATACTTGACATTTAAATATTAATAGTGATACCAAACCTTTTTGACCTCACTGAAATGCCAGAACAAGATTTTTGATTAGGTGAAATATAAAATAATTCTAGTAGCACTGTATAAAAAATGGTGCCATATTTTTGATCTCTTGCTCACTTGGACAAACTATAAAATCATAAGGTATGAGTGAATCTAGAAGTTTCTTCTTCATTGACATCTGTACCTTTTAAAACATAAACATGGATCTGTACCTTTTACAACATAATTGCAAATTTTGAAGTGAATGCTCTTTTGTGGAGGATGGATTTGATTTGCTGCTGATCTTTAATTTGCCACAAAGAACTTTAAAACCTTTGAATATATTTTGCAGTAGGTCCATAGATGAGTGAAATGCTTCCTTCTAAACCTAAAGGATTTGCTCCTATTTCCCTTTCTTTTTTGACTGGGGAACTACTTTGTTGAAGTAAGGAAGAGGTGACAACTATGTATCCTGTTTATTCCTCCCTTTACATAATTGTAAACCATAGTAAATCATATTGTGTCACAATCCTTTGCATGTTTAAACAGAAAGAAGTCTTGCAATTCCCACCATGTTCCAGCCAGTGTGGACTTTTTTTCCTGTACAAACATATGCAAGATTGTAGAATTACTGAAAGCACAATCCTGTCCCCCTGGACACTGAGAGTAGCAGAGTGGGCAGCTGTGGGAGATCCACTCTATGACTGCCATTGAACGTGCTAGGTTAAAAAAAATTAAAATGTAATAAATAGCCAGTTTGCTGCAGAAATTCAGTAGCAAACCACTCTGTATCAATCAGTAGTACCAGAGAGGTTACATTTAGCTTGTTTGCTTGATACTTTAAGTGCTCTACAGTGCTCTACACTACATTTATCATGCAGACTGCTAAATTTGACCTTCTTAGTGATCTGTAGCCACTATGAAATGCCATTTGTTTTGTAAAAAGTTAAAAGTTTTTGTTTGTGTAAAAAGTTAAAGAAAACTCAGGCAGAAGAGGCTGCAGTAAAATATACTATTCAGAGAAGCATTACTCTTATATTCCAGTTCTCAAAAAGTTTTGAATGTATCATGGTATGTTATCCATATTTGAATTGAATTGAATATGCTACAGCTTTCAGTATGGGCTAGAACTCCGTTTTTCATTGAAGCAAAGATCCTGTCCTGGCAAGAAGTCTCTATCCAGGCCATAACATATAATAAGGTAGCCTATGAATCATATTCTCCCTTCTTTCAAGCAGCTGTCTTCTAAAAACAAAGTCAAGCAAGAAAGCTATAGTTCCTGTCATTGCTGGGATGTTAGGGGAATAAAACTGGCAAATGTTTTTAATCTGCACTAGAATACTATACATACATTATGGACATGGCATGATTTCCTCCTGTATGTAATAAAGCAGTTTAAGACTGAGACAAATACTGTAATAGCAATGAAGAGATCTGAACTATTGTGGCTTGGGAAATATTTTCCCTGTGGCTCATCTTTTTGTTGTTTGTTTTACTGCAACTCCCATAAACCCAGATTATTGGCCAGACTGTCTTGGACTGATAGACACTGTAGTCTAGGTGCCAAGTTGCTTACCCTAGAGTATACTTGTTCCTACTAGCATGTTTGTTCTAAAGCGCAAAAGGAAAATGCTATTGGTGCCTGTTGCACTGTGTCTCACTTTTCTTAAGCCTGTTCCAGACATGATTGGCATTATTTCCTTCAAAATGCAAGTATATCCCTAGCTCAGATTATGTTGTTTGTGCCATTACACCATTTCACTTTGCAAAAGATGCTTGCTGTGTATTTTCATATAAAAATATGTGAACCCTTATTCAGTATGCATTTCTTAAACTTCTGGCCCTATGGATATGTGGGCATTTAACTTCCATCAGCCCTAGATAGCCTATTCATGGGTGAGGAATCCTGGGAGTTGTTGGCTATATCAACTGGAGGCCACATGTTGTCCATCCAGTTCTATATGAAATTGCTCTGAGTAGTTATTTAGAGTTTTGGCCTTTATTGTCATCAATATGCAGATAGCACACAGCTGTTTTTTGTTTGTTTTTTTCTAACTAAGAGTCTAAGGGAGGTTGTAAAACACTTAAAAAGCTGTCTGGATGCAGTGTGGGGATGGATAATGGAGTATGATCTGAAATTTAATCTGGGAAAGACTGAAGTCCTTTACAGTCTCTAGTCAGTCACCTTGCACTGCCTGGGGCCAAAACAGTTGTCATCCATTGTATAAATAACATCTTGGTTTCTTCACTGTGCCCTAGCTTACCACAAAGAATCCTTGAGAAGTATGCTCTCAGGGAGGAGGCAGAAATCCTGTTTTCCTTTATATGCTGTGCCAGTCTCATGCCCAAACGGTTAACTAGTAGGCTTTTAGCTAGTTGTGGATTTCTTGGCTCTCTCCTGCAATTAATGCAAACAGGGTTAATACAGTTACTGTTAGTGAACTTTCAGAAATTTCAGTTGTAATTGATTTATTGGCTTGTTTGATTGTGTTTGAATTGATTGCTCAGATTTGAAAAGAATATTGGGTTAACTTTTGCTTCTTAAAACAGAAGAACCTTGCTCTTAGCATGGTTCCCTCCTTTATAGCACTGTGTCAGATACTGTTGCTGCAACTTGAGTATGAATATCCTTTCTTTTAGCAAAGTGTATTGGGCGGCACAAATGGTATCATTTCACAAATGTTTATGCTTCTTGGTCAATTACATCATTGTTCATATTTATGAACATTAAATTCCTGGGGCAGTTCTGTTTCGACCACTTATAGAAATGCTGTGACAAAATTTTTATGGGTCAAAATATCTTAAGGAGTAGGTATAAATTGCTACTATAGATGTAATAGTGTAGAACTGATAATCTAAGTAGTTAGCATTTATAGGGTTAATTATCATAGTTAATGCTTCTGTGACTGCAATGCACTAACGATTTCTTAGTCATAATGTACATAGCTTTTGGTTTGTATTAAATTATTTGTAGACTTTTACATTTAAAAACCAGAAGCATTATAATTTCTAGTACTTCATGGTTGAGTTAATATTATAGCAATTGATTTGGAGATTTTGAATGATGAATAATCCAGTGAATAGGCAGATTGTCCCCATAGCTAATTACTTTTGGTGTAGAGTGGTTCATACCCTCTCAGGAAAATCATACCCTATTAAACACTTTAGACACTAAGACAGTAAGAAAAAACTAACATTAGTCTCATTAGGGGTCATTTTTTATCCCAGACAAATAGAGTGTCTCTCAACATCAGTGCTGCATATCAAAGGCCTTTATGCTGGTTGAAATTTTCAGTTTCAGTCAATGTATGAATGGCTTTCAGCTGTCAGCAAGCACAGGCAATTTAAGGATCACTCTTACCTGTGAATAATCAAAACCAAAAAATCTTCATAACATTGTTTGACCCATTTGCCTTTTCTCTGCATAACAATAGTTTGGCCTACTAACTTTAAAAAATATCATAACTTTCTATCAAAGACAAACTATTTCTCCATTTCCATTGAACATCAATGGAGAACTATTTCCCTTTGCTTGTGAGTTTAGCTAAGAAGCTTCACTTTAAAATGAGATCAAGATGATCTGTATTATCTTTTTGGGGCTTTTTGTGAATAGGATGGCATATAAATATTTTAAATAAATAAAAATATTAAACTGTCTTTTTTTTTGTTTAGGGCCTATTGTTTGGAGTATAAAAAGTACCTCATACCATTATTTTATGAAGATTCCAGGGAAGTTTAGTTTTGGGGTGTGTGTATTAAAAAAGTAAAAGGCAGGAAGCTGAAATTTGGGGATGTTTTAGACTAGCCACTTTGTTGCAGAAGGGTGAGTTGGTTGAACAGCTTATGTGTACATTACAATACAAAATGTGAGCTAGGAGGATGGCAGTTACTCTACACTGTGAAATGAGGGCTATGGAAAGTCTATCTCCATCATTCTATTATAGTTCCTGCTAGTTAAGGATAGTGAACTATATATATTGGACTACAAAACCATAAGTGTGGCCACTCATAAATAAGAATTATAGCAATTGTCTTCCAAAACATCTTAAGGACAGCCAGGCTGTGTACCCTTGAACCAGTAGGCAGGGTACTTAACAACTTAAGAAAGTGACAGATGGATAGTTGTAATGAGTGAAAATGTATGTGGAGAAGCCATGAGACTATTTAGTTTTTAGGTCACTGACACAGGTTGTTATGATGCTTCTAAAACAAAATGTTTAAAATTTTGAATTATTGTTTTAGCAAGCATGTATAACTTATAGCATGTATAATTTTATGCATGTATAACACTCATGTTCTTCAAAAGACAACAGTATCTGTGCAGTTTTCTGTGCAAATATTAATGTGCATGCTGCAGATCTTTTCCATATTTGTGTGTGCAGGTGTATGTACACACACCCACATACTCAATGTAATCCTTTTTGCAAAACTATGGTATTTTACCAGCATTTGCTTTCCCCATCAGTGTCTATTTTTAAAACCTACTATTCAAGCTTGCAGTTTAGAAGGCTTTCATCTTCCCTGCCTTTTTCCTCCTCCTTCAAAAGATTTCCATGCCAAGTATGTTTTAATGTTCAGGCCTGTTGGCCTACACAATGAGATAAAGTAAAGAATATGGATTTAATAGGTTTTGCTTTTTGAAAAATTTTGGGAGGAAAATGTGTAGTGCTAGAAGGAGAAAATTACCACCACTTGTAATACTGCTTGGTTGGTACTGTATTTTATATTTTGACAGAATATATATTAAGAACTTTTTCAGTGGCTATATTATGACACACAAAGTTTTTGCACATCATGATGAAATTTCTACATTAAAATTGTGTAATCCTAGGGCCAGGCTAAGTAACTTCTGGTGAATGAAAGTGTAAGATAATGCTATAAATGGTATTAAAAATAGTGACTGTCTTGTTAGTTACAGGGTCCTTGTTCTCATTCATAGCAAAGTAGTATACTTTTTCTTAACACACGGTATGCATTGAGGTCAAAATTGGTGCAAAACAGGAGTGGTTAAAAGTTAGCCAAGCTGCATGAATGTTAACGGAACTGAACTAATATTGAAACTATTGTGGGAGTAGAATTGGTGGTGGCTGAGATAGCTTGAGACAAGAAAATGTTTTATTGGACTTTCAGTTTACAAATGTGTCTTGCATTTGTTAATGAAAATTACTGAAATATGATACTTAGGTATGCTGTAGTGTAATACTCTATAATATTTTGTAGAGTATCAACAAAATATGTTGATACTCTAATGATATAATGTAGTCATTTTGTGTAATTATGTTTCTATTTAGTAATTGAACCTTGCATTTTATTATACAGTCAGATATCATACCTTGCAAAGTCATGTGTGCATTATGCTACCAGTGCTCGCTCGCTCGCTCTCTCTTATCTGTCTGGTGTATTTATCTACCACCCCATAACCCATGGGCTCATGGGTGGCTGACAGTTACTAAAATTATAAATATAATTGATATAATTGATAGAATACTAATAAAAGCATTATAAACAATGTACTCATAAAATACTATAAAACGAGCAATATGACAACCAAGAACTAAAGGACAAGCAAGCACAACAGCAGTTTATAAACCGTATTTAAAATTGGCTCAGCAATAAGACACATAGACTTAACCATAAAGTATTTAGATACTAAAAAGGTTTTCACCTGCCAAGAATGGTGCCAGCTGCACCTCTCTGGAATTATGTTCTAGAGATGGGGTGCCACTGCTGACTAGTTGCTATCCCCTTGCTTGTGGGGGTTGCCCCTGAGAAGGATCTCAACAGATGATCTTAAGGGTTGGGTAGGAACATATGAAACAAGGCATTCGTTCAGATAACCTGGCTCCAAGCCAGAATTTTCTGTGGCTTTCCCACTTCCAGCATACTTACTGTTCAATTCTTTTCAAATTGAAGTCACACACAATCTCTGTAAAACAACAATCCTTCTTCCCAACTCTTCCTTCTTTTTAAAAGTTCTAGAGATGAATCTGGAACACTAATATTCAAGCAGTTTTTGAGGAAGTTAATTATCACATTGTGCATCTTTGCATGCTTGGAAAGAAACTGATGATATTCAATTGAAACTATATACTGCTGTTTTCTCATGACTTTTCCAAGATACACGCAGTCACAGTTTGTCACATTTGGCCTCCTGTGGTTGTGTAAATGCACTGTAAACTCCAGGAAAAAAAAATTGTGCTTCATCCTGGACACCATCATTGTTTCACGCATCAAAAAATGACTGCAGTATTAGGGATTTCAAGGGCTTGTTGTATATAAAAGCACTTCCACTGCTCTCACAAATGAAATGGATTCTCTAGTGTGACTGTTTGTGTCATGAGTTAGAACAGGGGCATGCTGAGAGGTCTTTCATGGTTCTTCAGTAGCTCTGAAATGCTCTTCATCTCAGAGTTGCATGTCTTCTAGGATTGCTATTAGACTTTTTACTTCTTTAAGGTATTAATGATTGGGGACAAGTAAGGTCATCTTAACAGTATATTCAAAATATATAAAGCTGAACAATATTAAAATACTTTCAGACTTGGATGGCATTTGTTTTTTCTATTTTGGTTTTTTTTAAGTCTATTGTCTGCCTGCGGACCCAGTGCTGTGTGCAGAGCTAGCTCTTCTGGCAGCAACCTGAAATGAGTAGAAATGCTCATTTCTGGATTAGGGCAGGTCAGCAGAGCTTGCAGAGGAAAGCAAACCTAACCTGTCCTGATCAGGAAATAAGCATATCCACTTATTTCCATGGGTGCTTCTAGAACCACCCTGTCCCTATAGCATGCAAAGTGGTCTCTGTTTGTATGGCTGATGAAACCAGGAGCAGAGCAACAGTATTGAATACTGCCCAGTAAGATTTGGTTCTAAGTGTAAAAATGTGAAATGAAATAATGTTTACAATTACAGGTAAACGTGCAAAAAGAAAATGCTTTCAGGCATAATGGTGATTTTTCTCTGTGCATGCCTGTGTATGAAAGAGAGAGAAGTAACCCCCCCCACACACACACATACCACACACACATTTTCTAAAGTTGCAAACTGAACCATATGACAATAACTTATATATAAATACAGTGAATTTAAAAGAGCTGTAAATCTGTTCTTTCATAATAGACAGCAACTTGTTTACTAGTTTTGAAAAAGTATGCACATCGAATTAATCTGTGGTATTTGGGCCAGAGTGTACCCGCATTATGCAAAGAGAAGATTAAGAGTACTCAGTATAAAGCTATGATCCACTTTACTCTTGATTTTCAGACACAATCAACCAAATCAACCAAGAACAAAACTAGTGAAGAGGTTATGTTCTTCAAGTTCATTTGCATCTTTATAAGGGGAAAGTCTGCCAGAATAGTAAATCTCACAGCACCTAGTGCATTATATCTTCTGTGTCTTGGCACAAATCAAAAGATTATGGCTGGAGAAAAAAAGAGTTAGGGAAGCAAATGTGCATCAGCTCAGTGATAAACTCCTCCAGTGATTAACTTTTCAGCTAGACCTGTTCTGGTCATCTCAGCAGATGTATTCAGCTCCTTGACTAACCTCTTCCTCAAGGCCTTTAAAGCAGAAGGACCAGAGATATGCAAATGGTTTGAAATGATAGCAGCAGGGAAGTAATCTCAACTAATTTTCTTGGGTACAAGGAGAAAGGCAATAGATGGTTGGTGGTCTTTCTCATCTCTCCAAGGAAACTGACAGGATCGGAAGAAGAATTAATAATAGTGCTTCACATGAATTTCCAGGTTCAGTGCAGGAGAATGGGACATGAGCATAAAATTAATGGCAGATATCTCTCCTGGCTCCTCTTTCTGTCTCACTGATATTAAGACCAGAAAGGAAGGAAGCTAATCAAGCATGGCAGACTGTGAGGGGAGAGAAATTAGTGTGCAAGGGTCAGAACACTGATATGTGAGTAAGTAAATGGATAAGCGCAGAAAGAGCCTCAGAATGGTGATCCTCAAAGAATTTATGCCCTGATATAATGTGTCCAGTATGTTTCAGTATATCATGCCTTTATCCCTGAGAAATAGCAAACACTATATTAAAAGCAATGAACATTAAAATGTAAATACATTCTACATATTACATAAAATATAAGCAGCCTTTGTATAGTGGAGAGCAAAGCCTGTTTTAGCCAAAGGCCTGAATTCCAGTTCAGAGAAACAATTACGGACCACATTCCAGTGGAAGGTACACCCTGAAAGCAAGGAGAATAGAATAAAAGGCAAAAAGAGGAAGGTGCAAGAACTCAAACCCCTGACCTCTACCAGCACTTTGTAACTTAAAGTTCTATCTACAAGTATCAAAGCTTCAGGAAAATCATTTCAGCCTTTGTGAATGGGAAACAAACTACATAAAAGCCCCCTCCAAAACAAACACAAACAACCCCCCCTCCATAGAATCTTGGAGGACCAGCATTGTCTCCTGAGATTCTGTACCCATGGTGAATAGCAGCTGCAGTCTAAGATCAGTGAGAAGAGTTGGTATTTGATTTGGAATACAATGGAGGGGGGGGGGGAATGATCAGTCCCTGATTTTTTCTTTTATTGAGTGGTTGAACTTCATATACACATGCACACATGTCTATATTATATAATTTTCTCTGTTTCATAAAGATGTATTTTATTTCATTGCAGAAAACTATAGCAAGGTGGTTGGATATTTCAAGACTCAGAGGATTTTTACATCAAAGAAAAATAAGAAAAGGCTTTTATATTTATTCAGTAAGTACAACTTTCCATTTAAACTTTCCTGTTTTCATTTCTATGTACTATTAATGCCCAATTGAATTTGACATGACAGTAAGAAGGAGCAAAATGTTTGCATCTGAATTTTGAGAATTTGGAAATCATTAGTCCCAGATTATTGTAAGCAGACCAGTTTTAGTAAAATTTAGAGTTCAGGATGCCGCTGACTCAAGAAAGGTACCTTTTAGTTGTGGCAACTCACGTTTGGAAGTTTTTTTTTCAAAGATGCTTGCATTGGCTTCAGTATCTATGCTGAGGCCACCTTGTCACCAGCCTCTCAGGGCAAGTTGGGATAGTCCCCATGCTAGGAAACAACGTGTCATGGGCCAAGTATACCTTGAGGTTCTTGAGGGTTTAGTGTTTTCATCAGGTTAGAATGAGGTAGGTCAGGATGTATAGAATTCCTCTTTAACTTCCTTGTTATGATCAGATCAATTCCTGATGTAGGAATTTAGGTTTACTGCAGTTTCTTCTCTCAATGGAGAAAGTCTAGTTCGAATGGTCTGCCCACAGTGTCTTGTTTGGAAAGAGTTTTGACTTCTGTTGATGCCCTGGTCACTCTTTGGGATGTGGAGATGATTCAAGTAGCTAGCAGGATTGACTCTTACTGTTGTCTTACAGGATAGGGGTTGGTTTGAGTCCTTGGTTCATAATGGAGCCTACAGCTATGGGGCTGGTGGGCTGACAAGAACGCAGGTGAAAAACAATGTGAAACCTGCTCTATATATCTGACCTCATTTTAGAGCATAATTGGGCAATTTGTAGACCTCTGTGTGTTCTGGCATACAGCTCTCACCTTCCCTAGCTGGCATAGCCAGTTATAGGGGATAATAGGAGTTGCAGGCCAAAATTTCTGTCTTCATAAGAAAGCTTTAACATAAACAAAAGGAACAATGTTGTTACCCTTTTGTGCCAGAAAAAAGCATTGTGGAAACTTGCCCTTAGTGGAAGGATGAGGATTATATTTGGGTTATTCTATGTTATTTTTGTTTTGTTAAGTCAAAAGAGAGTTGTTTATTTGGAGATGAACTTTAGTATTTAAGCACAATAGCCAAAAGGCTGCAGATTTTCAAGGGCTTGTTTGTATATGTGTTGTTTTGAACCAGTGATGACCACAACTGAGAAAAGGTGGTGTTGTCTGTTGCATTGTTGCTTCATATATACGTTGTTTTCCTACTCAGAGATAAGCTATATGTAGGAAAAGATGCACTTGTTGTCACATAAGGATTACTGTGTAAGTGTATTTTACTATATCACAACAGGCTGGAAAGCCTTCTGGCTGAAACCTATGCATGTGATTTTTTTTAATGACAAGGAACAGTTTTAATCCTTCAGTTGCTTCAAATGTTATGTCATGTTTCAATTTGAACCTGTACTTTCTTATTTTCTAGTATACCTAAGGCAAGGCAGCATGTTCAGCCAAATTTATTTGTATAGGACATAAATCACTCATTTCATGGTAGTGATGTTATTTGTAAGTTAATATATTGCTTACAACACAAGCATATTTGTGACTTGTGTTCTGAATATTTTTGAGCTTACAGAGAATTTGATTTTTCCTGGTCAAAGTTCATTAAATTTTTTGGCCTATATTTTAATTTAATTTTGATGCAGAAGTCAGTAGTGTCTTCACATTTATTGACAAGAATTTTTTGCCTACTGTTGTTTACCATAGATTTTATTGATCCCGTAAAAATTAGGACATAAATCACTATCTCTTTACTTATCTGCTGTATGCAGATAACACTACCCTGTGGGATTTTTCCATTATGGAAACACTGATGAGGCAAAATGTCTGGTAGAAATGTGGTAATGAAGCCTTAGTACAGAGTAATGTTCTGTGTTTTCTAGAAAATACAGCCTGAGCTTGATTTTTCTTTCTTTATGTACTTGTTATATAGACTTAGAAGTGGGGTTTGTGGCAACCTCAGTTGGGGAACACTGCTCTTGATCCATTATTTCTAGGCTTTTATGTGACTTTTCCTCTTCCTCCTTTACATAGAACTTCAGATTAGTAACAGTGAGGATACTACATTAGTACCAAGGAAAGTAGCAAGCGAGCAGTACTTCCATCTTTCTTTGATTCTCCCTACACAAGTAGTTTCTGCCAAGTGAACATAGTTAATTCAGTTGTCAACTCTCATAGGTCACAGAGGAGAGAAGATTTTTCTGTTTTTTACTTTGCATACAAAGTTATCCAACCCAGAACTAACTTTCTTGGATGTGGAATTGTTACCTAGTGTTGTGTGTCTTAAACTTTCCAATAGGCCCAGTTCTATCTGCTTTCATCCACCTGTCCTTTCCTCCCTTCTTGTTTGTCTTCTGCAGATGAATTTGCTGAGATCCTTGCAAATAGTTGTGGAAGGAGAACAGTACGAACAATGCTGTAAACTGGCACGATAGGGCAAGGAATAGTATCTCGTACCTCTTGTTAAAACCACGTACAGGAAAATAGGAAGAGTAGCTGCTTTGTCCTCATGAATTTTCTTCCCAAATCAGTCTAAGAGGATAGAGTTGTCTCATTCCCACAAACCAATTTTCTAACAAGATCATTCTACCCGCCCAATTCCCATAAGGAAGCTCTGCCATCTGCTTCCAGATCTTCCTTCCCAAAACTTTGTTCTAGCCTAATATGCAGTTTGGGAATCTAAGATCAAGTTCATTTCTTTGTAGGAATTTATTATCTCTACTGGGACTTGAGACAGTTGGCCAGAAGAGTGATTGCTGGCTGTTTGTCACTCTTTGCCATGTGATAGTTTCAAAAAGAAATGGCAAGTCAAAATGAAACTACAGAAAGGTGGTATTTTAAAGTCTAAATTTATCTGATAACTGGAAGAAAATATGCCCAAGTATACAAATCAGAGAGCAATATGAGGGGACCGAAAATGAAGTGGGAGAAGGCAAATTTTCTGTTTCCATACTCTGAATAATTTTTTCTTGCCACTATAGTTGGACACCTCCTGCTTCTGTTTTTATTTTTAAAATGTAAATGCATTTAACTCGCAGATGTATTACACAGCAGAACACAGGGAAATATAGAGAAAATTCTAGGGTAAAAGTTTAAGCAGTATTCTTCTGAGGATGAATTAAAAATATCAGAGTCAGGATCCAGGCATAATAGATCAATTGAAAGCAATGTGACTTAGTTATGGTTATATCATAGAACATTGATCTGATTGGATGGAAGTATTTTATTTATTTATAACATTTGTAGCTTGCCTTTTTTTTCTTTCCAAGAAACTCAAGACAGCTTACATAATTCTCCTCCTCTCAATTGTATCACAACAACCCTGTGAGGTAGGCTGGGCTGAGAATCTGTGACTGGACCAAAGACAGTGAGCTTCATGACCTAGTGGAGTCAGGAACACAGATTGCCTGAGTCCATTGCACTGCTGTAGTCTAATTATTTCAGGATTTGGTGCTAAGTACTGATACCATGGGCAAAAACTGTGTGCCTCTTTTGCCATTGTTACTCTTTCCTTCCATGAACAATGCCTGTGAAGGTACATAGATCTGTTTTTATCTCTATTTTGCATTTTTTTTTAGTGATACTTGATACTGGTGAAGTTCAGAGCAGTGCTAAATGTTCTGCCTGTACCTTGTGCATTGGTTGGAGTTCTCCCATTTGCACGTCATACTGCTCTAGGGAGCATCTAATATATTGGAGAACTACCTGCTGCTAATTCCTCTTGATTCCTGATGGCAGAAAACTGATACACAGATTCGATGTATAGCTGGACAGGAAGGAGAATCAGAAGAGCCCAATTTGTTAGGCTGGAGTATTGTACTCTTTGTGTGGTATATTTTGAAGCTAGATTACTCTTTGATCTTAATCATGTACACTTGGAAACAATATGAAACTATTTTAATGGAATTTAACTTCCTAGTAAGATTGTATTCTTAACCCCATAAAATTAGTAGAAGCAAACTGATCTAATTTAGTTCAACTAGTTTGTGAATTCAGCTCTATTTTCATAACAGAAATTTATTTATTTATTTATTTATTAAAACATTTTTATGCCGCCCCATTCGCCGAAGCCTCGGGGCGGCTTAATTAATGATACATGCTTAGCATAGTGTATTTACTATGAATAAAAAAGTACAATTTAGCAAAAACTTGTAATAAGTAGGACCACGCTCCTGCATAGGCATGCTTGCACAATGGCTCTTCCTATAGTGTGCCATGTGGCTGCAGTATGTGTGTGTGAAACAGCATCCGTAGAACAGGTAAAGCTAATTGTGTGTGTGTGTGTTTCAAACCTGATTCACACAGATAACCAAGTGATAGTGCTATTAAAACATGGTACTAGCTGCCCAATACTTGCAGCAGGGGAATGGGATGGGGTGGGCACTAAAGTTCCTTGAGACCAGAGGGGCTTAAGGATTTGTGCAGTTTACTTATTTTAAGTGGACCTAGTTGAAGAAATTTCTGCTGGATTTTATGCACAGATTTTTTAATCTTGTTTTGTTTTTAGCAAGCCTATAAAATAAGTTATGAACCCCAACAGTGTAACAATAAGGCTTTTATCCAGTGGAATAGGACTTCCCATTGTCTCCAGTGTGGAACTGCAGGTACAGCAGAAGGACAGGATGTGAATGACATATATCACCAGAAGTTTCTATTCCTCTGGCAGAAAGACACTGTTGGATCCAATGGTTTATGAGAGTAACAGCATCACTGTACTGTGTCAGTGGTGGCATCAGTAACAGACTTGTGCACAAAATAGTTTGTTTCTCTACTTGAATGTTTCAGAAGACTATTGCTATAAATGGATATAACAAACTGAACACAAACTTGAAATTAGGTACTCTTCAATTGCTAGATAAACAAAGAACACTCAAGAGAATTTAGAAATACATAGACCCATAGAGTTGGAGGAGACCTCAAAGGCTATTCACACCAGCCCCTGTTGATGCAGGGAATCCACTATTTTAGTGTCCCTGATATCTGGCCATCTAACTTCTGCTTAAAAACCTCTAATGAAAGTGAGCCCACCACTTACGAAGGAAGTGTATTCCACTGCTGGACAGCTCATACTGGCAGGAAGCTATTAATGTCTAATACAATTAAAAATAATATAAACTCCAACAGTGGACTAAAACTAATACAATATAATGAAACAGCAAGGCAGGCAGCAATATAATCTCTGTTCCTCCTCCTCATCACAGTCATAGAGACTGCAGATGCTGAAACACTATCTGGATTCAGTAATGGGCTTGATAAGAGCTAGTAAAGTGAAATTGAATCCCAAAAGTCAGAGATCTTCTGGGTAGGTGTTTCTCAATGTGTATGTAGCTTGTGTATGTTGTAACATGTTCAAAACACGGTTGTGATCTTCCTGAAACAGTAAGTGTGTAGCTTGAAGAAGTATGCCTGGGTCAAGCTTTGGCACTGGAGGGACTAAATTGCCAGCGTAGTTTGGTGTACCTTCTGCCAGCCATTCTTGTTGTTGTTAGTCGCAAAGTCGTGTCCGACCCAGCGCGACCCCATGGACAACCTTCCTCCAGGCCTTCCTGTCCTCCACCATCTCCCGGAGTTCACTCAAGCTCACACCAACTGCTTCAGTGACTCCATCCAGCCACCTCATTCTCTGCTGTCCCCTTCTTCTTTTGCCATCTATTGTTCCCAACATTAGGCTCTTCTCCAGGGAGTCCTTCCTTCTCATTAGATGGCCAAAGTATTTGAGTTTCATCTTCAGGATCTGGCCTTCTAAAGAGCAGTCAGGGTTGATCTCCTCTAGGACTGACCAGTTTGATTGTCTTGCTGTCCAAGGGACTTGCAGGAGTCTTCGCCAGCACCACAATTCAAAGGCCTCAATCCTTTTGCGCTCAGCTTTCCTTATGGTCCAGCTTTCACAGCCATACATTGCAACTGGGAAAACCATAGCCTTGGCTATACACACTTTTGTTGGCAGGGTGATGTCTCTGCTTTTTAGTATGCTGTCTAGATTTGCCATAGCTTTCCTCCCCAGGAGCAAGCGTCTTTTAATTTCTTAGCTGCAGTCCCCGTCTGCAGTGATCTTGGAGCCCAGGAAAATAAAATCTGTCACTACCTCCATTTCTTCCCCATCTATTTGCCAGGAAGTGAGAGAACCAGATGCCATGATCTTAGATTTCTTGATGTTGAGTTTCAAGCCAACTTTTGCGCTCTCCTCCTTCACCTACATCAAGAGGCTCTTTAGTTCCTCTTCACTTTCTGCCATGAGAGTGGTATCATCTGCATATCTGAGGTTGTTGATATTTCTCCCAGCATTCTTAATTCCAAGTGGTGATTCATCTAGCCCCGCCTTTCTCATGATG
>NW_025335505.1:25729100-25731983 GCF_004798865.1 Varanus komodoensis | reverse complement strand
ATCACTGCAGACGGGGACTGCAGTGATCTTGGAGCCCAGGAAAATAAAATCTGTCACTACCTCCATTTCTTCCCCATCTATTTGCCAGGAAGTGAGAGAACCAGATGCCATGATCTTAGATTTCTTGATGTTGAGTTTCAAGCCAACTTTTGCGCTCTCCTCCTTCACCTACATCAAGAGGCTCTTTAGTTCCTCTTCACTTTCTGCCATGAGAGTGGTATCATCTGCATATCTGAGGTTGTTGATATTTCTCCCAGCATTCTTAATTCCAAGTGGTGATTCATCTAGCCCCGCCTTTCTCATGATGTGCTCTGCATATAAGTTAAATAGACAGGGTGACAGTATACAGCCTTGCTGAACTCCTTTCTCAATTTTGAACCAGTCAGTGGTTCCGTGTCCAGTTCTCACCGTTGCTTCTTGACCCACATATAGGTTTCTTAAGAGACAAATAAAATGGTCAGGTACTCCCATCTCTTTAAGAACTTGCCACAGTTTGTTGTGATCCACACAATCAAAGGCTTTAGCATAGTAAATGAAGCAGAAGTAGATGTTTTCCTGGAACTCCCTAGCTTTCTCCATGATTTATTTTATTTAGACAGCTTATATGCCGCCCCCTTCACATAAGCCTCGGGGCGGCTTACAAGCAATTAAAATCCTGCATATAAATACAAAAAAAAACAAACAAACATAGAATAAATAAAATACATAAAATAGTGGAAACAGCCTGGTCATTTTAAAATCAATAAATAAACCTTAACAATTAAAAT
The DNA here is from genome assembly GCF_004798865.1 of Varanus komodoensis. Taxonomy (NCBI): domain Eukaryota; kingdom Metazoa; phylum Chordata; class Lepidosauria; order Squamata; family Varanidae; genus Varanus; species Varanus komodoensis. The sequence continues at coordinate 25,731,216 of NW_025335505.1, read as the reverse complement.
AGCGTTTAAATTAAAAGGTCTTGGCCTGGCGCCGAAAAACAAATAACGACGGCGCCAGTCAGACCTCTCTGGGGAGCACATTCCATAGGTTGGGTGCCACCGCAGAGAAAGCCCTCCTCCGAGTACTCACCCTCCTAATATCCTTCACGGAGAGTTCTCGGAGAAGGGCCTCTGCTGCCGATCTCAAGGGGTGGGAGGGCATATATGGACGCAGGTGCTCCTTTAGGTAACCAGGACCTAAGCCATTCAGAGCTTTGTAGGTGATAACCAGCACCTTGAATTGGGCCCGGACTTCAATGCAGAGCCAGTGGAGCTGACCGAGGACTGGGATTATATGAGAACAATGCCCAGTTCCCGTCAGCAGCCTGGCAGCTCTATTTTGCACCAATTGAAGTATCCGGACCATCGTCAAGGGCAGCCCCACGTAGAGCGCGTTACAGAAGTCTAATCGGGAAGTGACCAATGTGTGTGTCACTGTTGCCAGGCAGTCGTTTTCCAGGTAGGGACGAAGCTGATGGATCAGCCAAAGCTGAAGGAAAGCGCTCCTCGCCACCACTGTCACTTGAGCTTCCAACGATAGCTCTGGGTGGAGGAGCATTCCCAAGTTGCAGACCCTGTCCTTAAGAGGGAGTGCAACCCCATTCAGGACAAGGTCAGAGTCCCCCATCCCAAAGCCCAATCCACCTAACAACATGTTTGGATTGAGCTTCAGTTTATTGGCCCACATCCAGCCCATTACCTCGGCCAGGCACCAGGTCAGTACAGCCACTACCTCACCTGGATTGGTAGAGAAAGAGAGGTAGAGCTGGGTATCATCAGCGTACTGATGATTCCGCAGCCCACACCTCCTGATGACCTCTCCCAGCAGTTTCATGTAGATTTTAAATAGCATGGGGGACAAAATGGATCCTTGCGGTACTCCATGGCATAACTGCCATGGCGCAGAGCCATAGTCCCCCAGCACCACCTTCTGGAGTTGGCCATTGAAATAGGAGCGGAACCACTGCAGAGCAGTGCCCCCAATCCCACTAGCCTATCCAGAATGATACCATGGTCAATGGTATCGAAAGCCGCTGAAAGGTCCAGGAGAACCAACAGGGACGCAGCGTATATGCGTATATGATCCAGCGTATATTGGCAATTTGATCTCTAGTTCCTCTCTCTCTTCGAAATCCTGCGTGTACTTCTGGTAGTTCTCGGTCCACATACTGCTGGAGCCTAGCTTGTAGGATTTTGAGCATCACTTTGCTAGCATGTGAAATGAGTGCAGTGATGCGGTAGTTTGAACATTCTTTGGCATTGCCCTTCTTTGGGATCGGAATGTAAACTGACCTGTTCCAATCCTGTGGCCACTGTTGAGTTTTCCAAATTTGCTGGCATATTGAGTGTAGTACTTTTACTGCATCGTCTTTTAAGATTTTGAATAGCTCATCTGGAATACTGTCACCTCCACTAGCTTTGTTGTTGCTCAGACTTCCTAAGGCCCATTTGACTTCACATTCTAGGATGTCTGGCTCGAGGTCAGTGACCACCCCATTGGGGTTATCAGGGATGTTTAGCTCTTTCTTGTATAGTTCCTCTGTGTAATCTTGCCATCTCTTCTTAGTTTCTTCTGCCTCTCTAAGGTCCCTGCCATTTTGGTCCTTTATCATGCCCATCTTTGCATGAAACGTTCCATTCATATCTTCAATTTTCTTGAAGAAATCTCTGGTCCTCCCTATTGTTCCCTTATATTTCTTTGCACTGTTCATTTAAGAAGGCATTCTTATCTCTTCTAGCTATTCTCTGGAATTCTGCATTCAATTGGGTGTATCTTTCCTTTTCTCCCTTGCCTTTCACTTCCCTTCTTTCCTCAGCTATTTGAAAAGCTTCCTCAGACAGCCATTTTGCTTTCTTGCATTTCTTTTTCTTTGGGATGGTTTTAGTTGCTACCTCTTGTACAATGTTGCAAACTTCCGTCCATAGTTCTTCAGGCACTCTGTCTATCAGATCTAATTCCTTAAATCTACTTGTCACCTCTACTGTATATTCATCAGGGATATGATTTAGGTCATACCTGAGTGGCCTAGTGCTTCCCTACTTTCTTCAATTTAAGCCTAAATTTTGCAACAAGAAG
>NW_025335505.1:25657601-25729000 GCF_004798865.1 Varanus komodoensis | reverse complement strand
TTGCTTTCTTGCATTTCTTTTTCTTTGGGATGGTTTTAGTTGCTACCTCTTGTACAATGTTGCAAACTTCCGTCCATAGTTCTTCAGGCACTCTGTCTATCAGATCTAATTCCTTAAATCTACTTGTCACCTCTACTGTATATTCATCAGGGATATGATTTAGGTCATACCTGAGTGGCCTAGTGCTTTTCCCTACTTTCTTCAATTTAAGCCTAAATTTTGTAACGAGACGCTCATGATCTGAGCCACAGTCAGCTCCTGGTCTAGTTTGTACTGACTGCATAGAGCTTCTCCATCTTTGGCTGCAGAGCACATAGTCAATCTGATTTCTGTGTTGACTGTCTGGTGATGTCCATCTGTAGAGTCGTCCCTTGGGTTGTTGGAAAAGTGTGTTTGCTATGACCATCGTATTCTCTTGACAAAATTCTACCAGCCTGTGCCCTGCTTCATTTTGTACTCCGAGGCCAAACTTGTCTGTTATTCCAGTTATCTTTTGGCTTCCTACTTTAGCATATCAATCCCCCATGATCATAAGGACATCATTCTGGGGTGTTAATTCTAGAAGGTGCTGTAGGCCTTCATAGAACCAGTCAACTTCAGCACCAGTGGTTGGGGTAGACTTGGCCTACTGTGATGTTGAATGGTTTGCCTTGGATTCGAACTGAGATCATTCTGTCACTTTGGAGATTGTATCCCAGTACTGCTTTCATTTCTTCTGAGGGATTCTTGCCCGCAGTAGTATACCTGATGGTCATCTGAATTAAATTCCCCCATTCCTGTCCATTTAAGTTCACTGATTCCTAAGATGTTGATGTTCAATCTTGTCATCTCTTGTTTGACCACATCCGGTTTGCCTTGATTCATGGATCTTACATTCCAAGTTCTTATGGAGTATAGATCTTTACAGCATCGGACTTTCCTTTCAGTTCCAGATACATCTGCAACTGAGTGTCCTTTTGATTTTGACCCAGTCGCTTCATTCTTTCTGGCACTACTCGCACTAGCCCTTCGCTCTTCCCCAGTAGCATATTGGACACCATCTGACCTGAGGGGCTCATCTTCCGGTGTCATATCTTTTTGCCTTTTGGTACTGTCCATGGGGTTTTCATGACAAAGATAGTGCAGTGGGTAAGTAGGAGTAGTCTGGTTATGGTGGTCTCTGCTCTGTTAACCTCTATTAACTGGTGTTCATTTCTGTTTGGCCTTGACCCAGAAATTTCAATTAGTGGAAAATGTTGCATTTAAAATGTTAATGCTTGTGCACAGGTAAAATCATATTGTAAGGAGAATCTCCTGGTTTTTTGTATGTGAGCCCAAGTCAAATTGCTGGTGTTCTCCATGGCTTGAGATCTGGATGCCTTTCTCTACAGCAGCCTTCTACTAGGAAAAGCATCTTTGTTATCATGCTCCAATTATGTAGCATCCTTGCTGATGACTGGTTTAACATTTTAAATTGGTCAACCTGCTTGGTACTTTTACAACTGCCTGCCTGCCTGCCTGCCTGCCTGCCTGCCTGCCTATCTATCTATCTATCTAGTTTGTATGCCGTCCATTTACTTGCATCTCTGGATGGCTTACAACATAGATAAATTGACAATCCACTCTGGCTGCAAATTAATAAAATACAAAAGTAAAATTCAGTATTAAAACATATTAAAACATTGATTTAATAAAAAGGTCTTAACCTGGAGCTGAAAAACATATAATGAAGGCGCCAGGCGGACCTCTCTAGCCAGTGCATTCCATAGTTGAGGTGCCACCGCAGAGAAGTCCCTCCTCTGGGTACTCTATCTCCAAATGTTTTTAATTATGGCTTATCTGAAAGTGGGGGAACCTGTAGTAGGCCTCTGCAGAAATTCTCAATGGGCAGATTCGTATGGGAGAAGAAAATCCTTTAGACACCTGGAATTGCTTTAGGACTTTATAGGTTAAAATTACTCCTTTAAATAGTGACTGGCAAGATCCAGAAGAACCACCCAAATGATAGTGGCATAGCACATGTTTTGCATGAAGAATACCCAGGTTTGCCCCTGCATCTCCAGGTAGGGCTGGGAAAGAATACTGCCTGAAGTTCTGGAGAGCCCCTGTGAGCCACTGCTGACAGCACTAGACTAGATGGACCAAGGTACAACTCAGTAAAAGGCAACTTGTTGTGATAGTATGATGTTTATTGCTTTCATAAACAATGAGACCTTTCTGTCCTAATATGTGCATATCCTAATATAGCTTTAGAAAGTATTCCCCTTCTGTTGAGATTTTATTGTAAGGTTTGGGGTAAAAGCTACAGAGTCCAGCTCCATTCCTAAGCATACCCTAATTTTGATGAACTTGGCTATGAAGCCTCTGTTTTGTGCAATCTTGTATTGTCACTATTTCCATAGAGCTTCATTTTGACAAACAAGAACCATATGTAAGGAAGGAAAGTACAACTTTTCTCAGCCTTTCTGCCAGTTAATCTGTTAGAACAAATCTGTTGCTTTTTCACAGTGTGTTAAGCCCTGCAGCTTCTCTTCCTGAGCACACCTGCCAACATTTTAATCTATAAATAAGGAGGTTTGTGGAAGAAAAATAAGACACACCTTCTAACTCCATTGAAATCTTCTGGAACAGACAGCTTATTTTGGCAGTAAAGCTGAGGAAAATGAAAAAAGGAATGCATAAAAACAACAACTCCAAACAGTAGACATTTAGAGGTTGCCCCCTTAAACAGGGAAAGTGGACATGAATATTGCCAAGCAGTTTCACTTCCAGGTTGATATAGCTGCCTTAAAAAAAATCTGATGAACAATTATACAAATCAACCTGAGATTTTGTTGCTCTCCTTTTTTGCTCGCTATAGAAGCAGCAAACTTCTGCCCCATAATACTAAATTATCTTTTTTCTACATAATTTATTTTCATTTAGCTACTGAACATTCAGTACATTCTTCTAACTCCTTTGAAACTTATTTTGTCCAGAAAGTGAGTAGTTGCAACCCCAGAACTAAATCTTTCAATCAGAAGTAAGTTTATAATTTCAGTGAACTTTGGTATGCTCACTTAGTATTGCAAGTCTTCTTTTTTCTGTGATATCTTTACGTCAGGGATGTTTAAAAGAATGAAGGAATCTCCATGTGTCCATGGTTAAAAAGAGTAGGAGAAGCAGTTTTCAAATAAGCCCTGCATTTTGTATCAATTAAATATAGTGGGACTTTTCAGCCATGGAGGTTAGGATATTGACTGGATATTAGGGCCAAAATGAAAAAAATGCCTTGTTCTTATCTTCATATGCAGCTAGGGCAATCTAGATTTGGTGCCTGTATCTTATAAATGCTCTGTTTGCTGTATTGACTGGATTTAGCAAAACAATAACTCGTAATGACCCTTGAGTGTCGGTTGGCAAAGCATGGGTTGCTGTTGTCTAAACCCACTTGCACTAGCAAGATATGGTTTGTTAACCAAGAACAACATATAAATAGAACCCATGACTTATTACTGTTAAGAGCAAGCATGCAGGCGGGCTTGGGCAAGGCTTTCCACATGATGCTAGTTGTGCCACTTTTGCTGATTCAGAGTCAGAAGATGACTATTTCAGGATTGAGGAGCAGGACTTTGTTCAAGTCCTGGGATAAGACACAGGCAATCAGCTCAAGGGCAAACGTGGAGGTGGACCAGGCATATCCTGGGAATGGCATGGAGATACAGCTAGCAGGAGGGGCTGCTGAGGCTGGGAAATCATCAAATGGCAACCAGCATCTCTCCTCACAGCAGGCTGCTGTGGCCATGCATCAACTAAGGCAACTATTTTTATATGGCCAAAACAACACCTTCCACTTACATGAGAGAGGTAGCAGCAGGCATGGGAGAAGCTCAAATTTGGCAGAAATTTGAAAAACATAACCCCCTCACCACCACTTCATTGAGAAAAATAACTCTTGCAGGAACCCAGAAGAACCAGAGTTCTTCTCAGCCACAGAGGGCTGAGTGAGTGTTAAAAGAGCAAAAAACAAAAGTGGTAGGGATGGAGAATATGATGGAAAAGCCTGAAAGCTAACATGGCCTTGCTTGCTGGCATCCTGGATAAGAATATGTTGAAGGCCTTTCTTGTTTATCTAATTGTTTTCTTTTCTTGAAGATGTTTTCCTTGAAGAGGTCCTGTACTAGTGAAGCATAGTGTATTCATCTCCTAAGATACTTTTCTTGTGCCTTTTGATGCCTGTAAATAAGATGGATGGATTGGGCAGAGCAGCTAACGCAGTCAGTGCTTAGGGTTGCTGCCAGACATTTTTCACAAAGTAGTGCCATTTCCTTTACTGAATGTCATATGTCTTATGTAAGCATATTTCAGGAAGCAACTTTTAATGCAGGGGGATAAGCCTAAAATTGTTCCATGCTGTACAGGAGGTTCCCCTCCACCTTCAAATCACAGAAGTAAAATGCCTGAACTAAGCTATGTTGGACAGAAAGCATAGCCATTAGGTTCTCTCTGCTTAGATCTTCTGCCACCTCTAAGGTATTAATTTTCACTTAGAGCCAAGATTTTCTATCAGCATTCAAAGAGAGGGAAGTGAGCCATAGGTTGTATATGTAAAAAGCATTGCCAGTAGGTTTGGAAAGATTGCTGTGTAAAGAGAACATATCCAATAATGTTTATTTTTCTCATGTGATCGATGGAGGAAGACAGCAATGAACAACAATTGTTTTTTGTATAATGAAAGTTCAAATGAATTTAATTCAAAAGTAAATCCCCATCTCTCTGTATGCAAGTCCAAGCAATTGTAGGGTAATCTCAGATGTGAAAATGGTGTATGTTTCCAAAACTCTTTTATGCTCCTCAGGTTCATGTCTGTGCTTGAAAGTATGTGGATAAATACCCAAGCCTACTGTAGCTTTCTTGTCCATAGGGCTGGGCTATGTGTATTCTGCACTTAATACATAAATTCTTTGCCAAAAAAAGCTGAATTTTATAGAAAGAATGCACATTACACATATTTCCTTTAGCTTGCATAATTTATTCTTTTAGTTACTGTGAGAAGATAAGGAGCAACACTTAAATCCCTGCCCCAGCCTTATTGGAAATTCTATAGACAGCTACTTTGACTTGCAATTATTTCAGCATAAGAAGATAAGAGCCATCTGGAATTGAATCAGGGGTCATTCTATAGCATTATGTTCACACAATGGCCAACCAGCTGCCCATGAGAAACCATTAAGCAGAGCATGAGTGCAACAACTTAAGCCCACTCATCCTCCCCAGAGCTGGTGTACATAGGGGTATTACTACTACTTCTAGTACTACTCCTACTACTTCTACATTGCAATTATATGTGCTCTCTTTTCCTCTTGTGAGGAACCCAAGGCAGCTTAAGTAGCTCCATTTTATCCTCACAACAATCGCCCTTTGATATAGCTTGGTCTGAGAGTCTCTGACTGGCCTGAACTTACCCAGTGGGCTTCAAAACTCATCAGGGACTAAAACCCAAAGTAGAATCCAGATCGCCTGGGTCCTCAATCTAACCACCATCCCACATAATGCCTCTGCTACTAGAAATAGTTTATAAATTAGCTTTTGATAGCCTCCTTCTCTATAAATATGCCTAGTTTTCCTTTAAATTTATCGAAAATAGTGGCCATGACTACATTTTGTGGAAGTGTATTCCATAATTTAACTGTGTGCCATGTGAAGTACATCCTTTTATCTGTCCTGAATATCCCACCAATATTTGATGACACTGGTTTTTTGTATTATGAGAATGATGTATTCCCAGTTATCTTAAACCTTATAACCCAGTTCATATGATCACTTCTGCCCACAGTGGCCTGTTTAAGCCATGGTTGTGCTGGTCAAATTCTGAGTATTCAATCTATTGTCCTGTCATCCAATCCTAGACACTAGAGCTATGCAAAGGCCTTCTGTTAGGTTAGGTGAGGTTGTTCCTCTGGAAGAAGGCCCTCCAGGTTGTGGACTCTTTCACTTCAGAGGCTACAGAACTCCCAGCCAAGCCGCAGCCACTGCGATGGGGCCATTTTCCAGGTGACCACACGGCCAGGATAAAGCACTCCAAGAAGATGACTGCCAACAGGCCTATTTCCATATCATTTATAGATCATGATTACAGACATTTTCTATGCTTCCAAACTGGTGAGGAGACATTCCAGTTATCAGTACTTCCAGTCAGCCTATCACCTGCCCCCAGGAGTTTCACAAAATTTACGGAGGTGGTCTACGCACATCTCTGGCTCTATACCATGATGACATGCTCCTAGTAGCTCCATCCAAGACAGAACTACCATATTCAGTCCTCACTACCTGGCCTTTTCTGCAAAACCTGGGACTCGGTGAAAGTTTGCCTCCTGAAACCCAGCCTGCTGCAAGACATGGCAGCCGATCTCAGCACACGAGCATCTGCTATGGGCACTGTGATACAGATGTCCTCGACCTCATGGGAACCATGGTGCAAATGGTCTGCTTCGCCAGGCTGCAGATGAGGCCCTTGCAGCTGTAGTTTGTCCACACCTACCTCACAGAGGATGACCATCACAGCACCCTTCTGGATATTCTACCCTTCATCCAGAACAGGCTACTGTGGTAGAGCATCCTCCACACCCTTGCAGCTTCCCTGGTCACCACAGGCATGTCTCAAACAGGCTGGGGAGTACACTGTGCTCAAGCAAGCATTAACTTTCTGGAGATGCTGGCCATCTGCAAGGCACTGATCTCTTTCCAGTCCTCCCTGTATGGTCAGCACGTCCAGACTGCCACTGTCAACATGACTGTGATGTTCTGTATCAACAAGCAGGGAGACAAATGGGCCATGCCACTCACCAGACTGGCCCTTGACATCTGGGACTGCTGCACTGCCAGAGATGTAACAATCATAGTGAACCATTTGACAGGAAGAAGCTACACTCTTGGAGATGCCCTCGACTCTTCCACTCTCATCTCGCTGAATAAGGCAGTCCTTGTCAGCCTCACTAACACATGGGGGGACACCATAAGTGGACTTCTTTGCCATGGCCTACAACATTACATGCCCCTCGTTCTGCTCCTGGGTGGAACAGGGAACTGGTTTCCTGGGAAATGCCTTTCTCCTTCAGTAGTGCCAGAAACAAATCATTCTACTCCAAAGTAAGTATTGAGCACCATTTGTACAAAAACCTTGATATCTACTGAGGTAACGAGGATGCTTCTAGATGACAGAATCCTGTGATAAAAGTTAAAAGGCTTTGTGGAACTATTGCATTTTTTTCTTTCATGCATTTTTTCTGGTAAGAAAAATGATGCAAAAAGTAGTGGAGAAAGTACAGAATAGAAGTCTATCTGCACAATAAAATTGTCATTTCTCACCCTCCAAATGATGTGGAATAGGCAGTGCAGCAGTGCACTGAAAGCCTTATTTGGAAGCACCCGTGACAGGCTGGTAAAAGCAAAATACTGGTATTTTTGTCTGCTCTCTATTACTCTTAGTTTTAGACTTTCTCACTTTCATGTGGATTTAAATAAATTTAGGATATATTTGGTCTTATTTTAGCTTCTAAAAAGAACTTCATTGTAATAGTGATCCCCATGCAAACCTTCCAGGGTTCTTTGTGTTTATTTTGTGGTGTTTATATGTGTGTAAGGGAATTTCTTACTGCTCCACTGCACTGTTAGTCTGTGTTTTTCTGTATACTTCACTCTTGGGAATAAGTCCAATATCTGACTTTACTATAGCTAATAAGTTTCCCTAGCAGCTGTCTTGTGAAGTATGCATGGCTCTTTAGTTGAATAGATGGCTTTGGGATCTGTCGCCAGCTAAACTGAATACTCTTGTAAACTTACTCTCAGCTGTAGTGCTCTGTAGAACATAGTTTGAATACTTCTTTTTACTTTGCCATGAGCCTGTTAATTTAAATTGCGTTTATTATTCCAGTCTTAGAATGGATAGTTAGTCCTTTGAAAAGCTTAAGCTTGTTCACAACTTGGCCAAAGACTGTGTTATACTTTGTATTGTATGTAAAAGAATGCATATTCTTTCTTTCTGATATATGGCATCCAAACAGGTTGTCAGCTAATGACATATTTTCTTACTTTGGTCTTATATTGTTTTCAGCTACAGATAATGGTTTCAGTGTAGATGGATTGTTTTTAATCGAGAAACTTATTCTTAATATACTAGTTTTGAACTATGAGGATTTTTGATGAACATGTTGCTTCTTAACATTAGAGAAATAAGATAGTCTGACTCATAGAATTATAAACAATGGTTCTTTGTCGTGGCCTCTGTGCATCACACATATGGGTGCTGCGCCTGCACAGTGCCTAAGGCCAGAAAGATTAGAAAGCTAACAGTTTTTGGCGGGAAACTCCGCTCTCCTCCCCCTCCATACTATATATAGAGAGGAGTATCCACCATTTTCTCAGTCTTTTGCGACTGCCGTTTGCTGTGCTTCGTGCCTTTTCGCTCTCGCAGTATCGTTATCTATTGTTCTTTATTCTTGTTAATAGTTTTTCTATATATCTCCAAGTCTTTATTCCCCATTAGATTATCTCTCTCGTTCATTCTTTACCTATTTAAAAAAAAGATTATCTTTCCCTCTTTGCTATCTTCTTCATTCTTCTTTCCCTTTTTCCAACGGCGCAGCGAGTGGCGTTTCATAAATGTGCCGAGTGCGGGTCTAAGATGTCTCCTGCGGACCCACATGATCTGTTCCTCCTTTGCTTAGGCAGGGGCACAGAACTGATAAGTGTGGCCATTGCCAGGCCTTCACTAAGCAGGCCCGTAAGAATTGGGAGAACTGCTTACAGAAAATGCTTTGAAACCAGGCCCTGATGCAGTCTGACCAGCTGGCTGCAAAACCTGCCTCTGCCTTGGCTGTGCCTCCACCGCGCCCATCGGACAATGGTGCTTCAGCTACCGGGACTCAACAACCTTCTTCTCCCCCTTGTAAACAAAGGGAGAACAGGAAACATGGCGGCTTGGATAAATCCTCTAGCCACAGAAAGGCTAAGTAGGACAAGGCAGACGAGATGGCCCACAAGGCTAAGAAACCCCACCACGCTAGACACCGCGACTCGGGTTCATCAGTGCCTTTGGTCCCGGTGGCTGTGATGGTACCAACTCCATCGAGACCAACCCTGCAGTCTGCCATGCAGGTTACTCCGCCCGTGTCTCCTAGATGGGTCACACGCTCAGAAAGCGCATCCCCCGAATGACCTGAGGTGCCACTACGCGAGTCGATTTTGAATGGGGAGATCTGCGATTCTCCACCGAGAGCTCGCTCGCCTACACCAATGCCGCCTTCTAGGCCAGCCGCGGAACCACTTACTTCACCGTCAGGGCACCGGCGTCGCTCCTCCAACCAACTTATGGAGGAATGGGGCCAACTCCATATGGCAGTTATCATACGGGTTGGGAAGATTACCATTCCTTCGGATTCTGTCCATCAGCACGGGACCGTACATCTCCTCTGGTTTCCGAGAGAGGCCCCGTCTACTTCTAGATGTGCGGAGCGGAGACACCCCACATCGCTGGGGAATTCTTCTTCCAGTGGTCCATGCTGCTATGAGACTGACTCGGATGAGTCAGAGGCAGATTCTACTTCTCCGAATGTGGTGATCACCTCACAAGGTCCAGGATCTCCGGAAGAGCTCCACATCACCTTTGGTGAATTGATGTTGAGACTTGTTCGGTCGCTAGAGATCGAGGCACAACATCAGGCCGATTCTAGCACTGACAAGTTTTACGACATCGTAAGGGGTGAACAATCAGCTGCCATTGTTCTGCCTCTGATAACCACGCTCCGACAGGTGATGGTTCAACTCTGTGACCTGCCGGCCCAACCACAGCCCACATCACGCCACTGAAGCAATGTACCGAGTTCGGGAGTAGGATATACCATTCCTTCTGCACCGTCCTAAACTGAACTCAGTAGTGGTCGAGTCGTCCCAGGGCAGACAGTTGAGGGGTCACATGGCTCCTCAGGACAAAGAAGGCAGGAAGATTGATATGCTGGCACACCGAGTCTATGCAGCCTCTGGACTCGACCTTCGTATTTCCAACTACGAGGCAACGTTGGCCAGATATCAATACTTCATAATGCAAAAGCTGGACAACATTGCCGCTTCTTTGCCGTACCAACTGAGAGACTTGGCTAAAATCTTAATCAAGGAAGCCATGCAGGTCACCATTCAGCAGCTTTCGACAGCACAGCACCACGTCGACACCGATTCCAGGGCTCTGGTCAGTGCCATCTCTCTCCGCCGGCATGCATGGCTCCAGAGTTGTAACTTTCTGGAGGAGATGAAGCTGTGTACTGAGGAGATGCCGTTTGATGGCCCGGGACTGTTCCATGCGAGAACAGACCACAAATTAAAGTCCATCCATGAGTCCCGGATGACAGCTCGGTGAATGGAACTTCCGGCCCAACCGAGATGTAAGTGGCCCGGGTCTCGCCCATCTTACCGTCAGCAGGTCCCACCTAGGCAACAATTTCAACAGCGCCAGCAACATTGGAAGCAACAGCCACAGCAGCGATTCCAGCAGGGCTGTCGCCGCTTTGATCCCGACAAGTGTCAGCGCTGACAGGCCCGGCGAACCTCTCCTTTTCCTCTGATATCCACCCTTCCCTCTCCTGTTTGGGGACCAGCTGCAAAGCCGACTCCCCATTTGGGAGTCCATCACATCTGATCGGTGGGTTTTATCCATCATTCAGCTTGGATACAGAATAGAATTTGACATCATTCCTCCATCGGGCCCGATCCAATTTACACCATGCTCGTCGGTGTTAGTAGATGAAGTTTGCCAACTACTTCGTAAGGGAGAGATTCGATTGCTCTGAAGGACTTCACGGATTCTCTTCAAGATATTTTACAGTCCCTAAATGGGATGGTGGTCTCCATCCAATCCTGGACTTACGAGATATTAATAGGTTTATCAAAACTAAGGAATTTCAGATGACTGCCCTTCAAAATAACCTTCCGTTGCTGAGGAGAGAGGATTGGTTCGCTTCCCTGGACTTAAGAGATGCCTACTTCCATATTTCTATCCATCCTTGTCACAGGCGTCTCTTACGCTTCACTGTCGATTCCAACATATTTTAATTTAATGTCCTTCCATTTGGATTAGCTACCGCTCCTTGAGTCTTCACCAAATGCATGGCTCCAGTGTGCGCACATCTTCGGCTTCAGGGTATCCAAGTTTACCCTTACTTAGACGACTGGTTAATAGTTTCCCAGAACTGGGATGGTCTTCTTTCAGCCATTGATAAACCTTGTATTTTGTTGGACGATTTAGGACTGTGTATTAATCGTGAAAAATCATCCCTTGCCCCCACGCAGGTGATCGACTTCATTGGAGCTCGTCTCAATTCCACCCTAGCGAGAGCATTTCTTCCTCTGGCTCGTCAAGACAATCTTTGCTCATGGATTCATCGGATTTGACGAGACAGGACTGTACCGGCTCTTTCCATTCAAAAGCTTTTGGGCCATATGGCTGCTTCTGTGGCTATCATTCCTCACACCAGACTTTGACTTCGACCTCTTCAACTATGCTTCAACAAAATGTTTCATCCACAGTGGGATTCGCCCAGCAAACCAATCCGACTCCCACTACCCGTTCTGCGCTCTTTGATATTTTATTTAGTTATTATTTATTAAAACATTTCTATGCCGCCCCATTCGCCGAAGCCTCGGGGCGGCTCACAACATTAAGTTAAAATACAAACATTAAGTTATAACATTAAGTTAAAATGTTTGTAAAATGCAAACATTAAGTTAAAATACAAAAAATAACAATATAAAATAAGTCGCCCTGGCCAGTATGGTGGACAGTACCAGACAACCTGAATGTGAGTGTTCCATTCCAACCGCCTCAACCAACCGTGGCTCTTTATACCGATGCATCGTTGATCGGTTGGGGTGCCATATGTACAGGACTTCGAACTCAGTACACTTGGGACCGACAGGAATCAGCCAGGCACATCAACTATCTTGAACTGCTGGTGATCTTCAAAGCTCTTCGATCCTTTGAGGATACTCTTCAGTGACACGTAGTTCAGATTGCATCCGACAGCATAGCCGCTGTGTTCTATGTGAACAAACAGGGTGGAACGAAATCTGCCACCCTGGCTCGGCTGTCGATGAAGATGTGGGACTGGTGCATCCCTAGAGACATAACTCTTCTGGCAGTTCATCTAGCTGGTACCGACAACGAAGAAGCCGATGTGTTGAGCAGGCAAATGTCAACAACTCACGAGTGGGAGTTGGATCGACAGATTTGCAATCAGCTTTTCCAGCGTTGGGGACATCCAGACATGGATTTGTTCGCTACCCATGTGAACAGGGTATGCGAAACGTTTTGCTCCACAGCAGGCATCGGACCGGGGTCAGCGGGAGATGCCCTTATGATCCTGTGGGACAACATCAATTTTTAAGCTTTTCCTCTGATCCCACTCTTAACGAAAGTCGTATCGAAGATTGTCCATGACAATGCCACGGGAATCTTGATCACTCCCTGGTGGTCCTGTCAAGCGTGGTTCTCTGCTCTTCTCTGACTGTCGGACAACACTTTTCTCCGTCTACCATCGATACCTCATTTAATAACGCAGCAAGATGGAGAAGTTCGTCACCCAGACTTAACTTCTCTGAGCCTCACAGCTTGGCGAATCTGATGACCCTCGATACCGACTCGATACTGATGATGACTCCACCACTCAGAACTTCCACTTACGGAACCGAGACATTGCTTACTTCCTCAAATCTGATAGAATTTACCTCAGGATCAAGCATTCTCTATCCAGATATTCAGAGAATTCTTGAAATGCTTTATGACCATCAACATGGAGATCTTATGCGGCAAAGTGGCGTCGATTCTCATCTTTTGCTGAATCCCATTCTTTTGCTCCTGAATTGGCCTCTATTGAGAATATATTACAGTTTCTTTTAGAGCTGCATCATTCGGGACTTAAGCCTTCATCCATAAAGGTTTACGCAGCTGCGATTTCTCATTACTGTGGTGTGGTACAAGGTTCATTGGTTTTTTCACAACCAATTGTTAGATGATTCATCAAAGGACTGCAGAATCTTCATCCGTCAATTTGCCCTGTCATGCCTACTTGGAGTCTCTCAGTTGTACTTCAGGCACTTACCAGAGCTCCATTTGAACCTCTGGCGACTATTGACTTACATCTCGTATCCTGGAAGACGGCCTTTCTCATAGCCCTCACGTCAACTTGGAGAGCTAGTGAACTTTGTGCTCTTCGAGTAGATCCGCCGTATCTGCATTTTCATAAAGAGAAGGTGGTTCTTCGAATGGATTCAAAGTTTTTACCTAAAGTAGCCACTCCGTTCCATATGAATCAGGAAGTCGTTTTACCTGCTTTCTTTCCATCACCATTGAACCCGATTGAAAGATCCCTGCATACCCTCAATGTGCAGCATTGCTTAGCATTCTACAGATCGCGTACAGAATCTTTTCGGCATTCTAATCGACTCTTCGTGAAATATTCTGAACAGGACAAAGGCTTTCCTGTCACATCACAGAGACTTTCAAAATGGATTGTACAAACTGTTGTATTGATATATCAACATGCCAAGATGGATTTATCTGTCATTCCAAGGGGTCACTCCATGAGAGCAGTAGCAGCTTCATCGGCCTTTGCCGCGGGAATCCCAATTCAAGATATCTGTAAAGCTGCAACTTGAGCTGCTTCATGTACTTTTGCCAGGCATTATCGCCTTGATGTGCGTGCCAGACAGGATTGTACCTTCGGTAGGGCAGTCCTCTCCGCCATCCTTCAATGACGACACCTCCCTCCTCCGAGTCTGGTAAGCTTGCTAATCACCCATATTGTGATGCAGAGGCCACGATGAAGAAAAGCAGGTTGCTTACCTGTAACTGACGTTCTTCAAATGGCCATCTGTGCATTCACACAACCCACCTGCCGGCCCCGCTTGGTGTCGGTGAGTGGATTTTCTGTCGGTACCATGTCTCATTTGATGGTCATGGTCCCTAATGAAGTCATTGCAATATGTCTCTCTCCCGAGAGGGGGCGAACGTTCGGTCTTATAAAGACTGAGAAAATGGCGAACACTCCGCTCTATATATAGTATGGAGGGGGAGGGGAGCGGAGTTTCCCGCCAAAAACTGTTAGCTTTCTAATCTTTCTGGCCTTAAGCAGGCACATCACCCATATGTTTGAATGCACAGATGGCCACTTGAAGAACATCGGTTACAGGTAAGCAACCTGCTTTTAGAAAAAGTGGTAGAGTTTTTTTTCTTCATCTTAAAGAGTTGTTTTTTTCTGTCACACAGAGGCTGCCAACTTTTTTTGTGGTTATAAAGGTCACCAGCCAGGAGTAAATCATGCTGCATCTGCCATACAGCAATTAAATGCAGTATATTCCATTTTGGTTGTTCTTAGGCTATTACTTGCCATATATTTAACCCAAATTATTAAGCTTTTGGTAGGTTGCCAGATGTAGACTTAGGCTGATGACCAGATGTTCCATCTCTGATTATGTAGTTACCCCAGGATTCCTTAGTGCAGCATACCTGTGTGCAATCTGTGTCACCCAAGAGATGCATTTGAAACCATTCTTGTTTGACTGAGGAACTGGTTGTTTGCCTGGTTGTTGCTATGGAATATTATTGCTTAAACCTTAGTACTGTGTGTCATGCGTCTTTAGATTTTTCAGGTGGGAAACATGGTTAGCATTGAGGTCCTTTTATTTCACTTTTTGGTTAAATAAATCATCTCACAGTGTGCTGGTATATGAGGAACTGTCCCACTGGCTTATTTCCAGTTAAATGTGGAAGTAAGATTCTTCATCGTGGTCTCTGTGCATCACACATTATGGTTGCTGCCGGGAAGATTTAATAGCTTTAATGTTTTTTGGCGGGAACTCCCCTCCCCCCACCCTGTAGTATAAGTGGACAGAGTGCCTGCCCTTTCCCCAGTCTGCTTGAGACTGCAGTTCGCTAGATCGTAAACTTTTAAATCTTGTCCTCTTCTATTCGTTCCTTTCCACTTTACAACTTACAGCCTTTTGTTCCAGTTCGCCCCTTACCAAACCCCTACCCTTACTTTTCTAATTTCCCCCTTCCCCTTAACCAAAAATGAAATGAAATGAAATTAAAACCACCTCTATCATCCTTCTCTTCCACAAACTTTCTTGGTTCACTGTTTCTCTCCTCCTTTTGTTCCTTGATGGCACAGCAGGCAGCCTTCCGTAAGTGCTTTCAGTGTGGAACCAAGATGTCTCCCTCATGATCTGTGTCTTCTCTGCCACATTTATTGGGCACAGGACCTATACATGCAGCCACTGCCAGTCATTTACCAGGCAGGCTCATGAGAATGGACTGCGAAAAATGTTATGGGACCAAACACTGGTTGCCTTGAAGCAGGTCTTGGCTGAGGCCAGCTCTTCTGCAGCTTCAGGACCACTGAAATCAGTCCCCACTCGTCCATCTGAAGGGGATCCTGTTGGCAAAGGTGGAAAGTGCTCCTCTAATTTTCCTCCCTGCAAACATAAGGAGAAGAGGAAGCATGTCGAGTCCGAGGTTTCTTCAAATCCCAAATGTCCTAAGAAGGATAAGCCCGACAAGTCTGAGCCCTGGCACAAGAAACATGACAAGGTGCCTTGCTCAGAGCCAACCATCACACCAATCTTGGTCCTGGCTGAAACTCCAAGCTGCCAGTCCATTATGCAGGTGACACCTGCATCATCCTTCCCACGGATTACAACTTCGCCGCACTCCAGTCCCAATCCTTTGGCGAGAGGTTCAGTCTCAGACAGAGAAATCTGTGAATTTCCTCCCCAGCTGGGAACAGAATGTTTGCCTGTGAGATCACCGACACCTATGTCTGTGGCTCAGTCATCTCTGGAGGGATCTCCCAGGGCACACCAATACCCATTGTCCCTCTTACCACTCCAGACTTCCACTCCACAACCTTCGCGGTACTCTGCCGTATGGGCAATTCAATCCTGACCACTTCGACTGGCCCTATCCATGGGATTACTATCCCCCATACAGATACTACCCACGACCACCAATGCATCCTCATCATTCCACCCTTTACTTGGTGTCGAGAGATGCCCCATCAACTTCTGCTGCAGTGCTCACCAGTCCACCAACATCTTGGATTCAGACTTGGAGGATTCTAAGCAAGCCTCCACATCTCCTGACACAGTCATTTCTACCCAAGGTCCTGAATTTCTGGGCGATTCCCAGGGCACCTTCTCTGAGCTGCTCTCCAGTGACAAAATCACTGGATATAGACGTGCAGCAGCAAATAGATCACAACCAGCACAACATTTATGACATTGTTCATAAAGAGGACTCATCATAAGCATCACTCTGCCTTTCATCATCACTCTTAGACAGGCAATGACTGATACTTGGCAGCTTCTGAACCACCCACAACCCACCTGCAGGCACCTAGAGGGGATGTACAAAGTTCAAGAGCAAGACATTCTGTTCCTCCTCAAACTCCCTCAGCTGAATTTGATAATGATTGAATCCTCCCATTGAAGACAGAGCAAAGAACATTCAACTCTGGCTGATAAGGAGGGCAGAAAGATTGACATGTCTTGCCACATCTATGCTGCAATGGGACTCGATCTTAGGATCTCCAACTACAAGGCCACCATGGCCCATTATCAATTCTTTTTGTGGCAGAAGATAGAGTCCCTCGCTGCATTCTTCTTGGACCAACAAAGGGAGCTGGCCCGCCTTTTCATCGGGGAGGCAATTCAGCTTTCCATTCAACAGCTCAACACAGCGAGACATCATTTTGATTGTGACTCCCAAACTCTCGTTGCTGCCATTGCACTTCATTGCCATGCCTGGCTGAGATCTGGCAATTTGCCACAGAAGACAAAAAAAATGTGTTGAGAACATGCCATGTGATTGCTCTGGATTGTTCAATGCAAAGATGGATGACAAGCTTGAGAACATCCAGAAAGCTCATCTCAACACACGTCACATGGAAGCACCTTCCCACCAAAGATGTAAGTGTCCATGGAACAGATCTCAATACTGGTAGCAGCTGTACCATCAACTGTACCCAACTGGACGTCAACAATATGGCCAACGACAGCAGCGAAATCAAAGGCACCTTGATATCAGCAACCCAGGTGCCAACCAGAGGCAGATAAGCGTCAGCGTTGATGGGATGTGTGAACTATTCCTCATTCCTCCAATCCAACTTCCCCTCTTCCATTTGGGGACCAGCTGCATAGCCAACTCCCCATCTGGGAGTCCATCACATTAGATAGGTGGGTTCTCACCATCGTAGAGCATGGATATAAAATCGAATTTGAGACCATGCCACCTTCTGGCTTCATCCGGTGTACAGCAGCCTCTCCAACTCTCCTGGAAGAAGTCACCGAGCTGCTTCGTAAGGGAGTGATTCATAAACTCCATTGCTCTAAAGGACCTGGTTTCTACTCCAGGTACAAGACGGCAGACTACGTTCCATTTTCGACTTGCATGGAGTCAATAAATCTATTAAAACAAAAACATTCAGAATGACAATGGCCAGAATATACTTCCGTTGCTCAGGAAAGAGGATTGGTTCACATCCTTGGACTTGAAAGATGCTTACCTCTACATCAGCATCCATCCTACTCACAGGCACCTCCTTTGGTTCACTGTCGGTACCAACATCTTTTGAGTATAATGTGCTCCGCTTTGGGCTCCCTACCGCTCTGAGAGTATTCACCAAGTGTATGGCTCCCGTTTGTGCCCATCTCTAGTATCAGGGCGTCCACATCTATCCATACCTGTATGATTGGCTTATCGTCTCCTCCAGGGATTATCTTTTTGCCTCCATCAAGACTACCTGTTCCCTAGTTGATTATCTTGGCCTCTGTAATAATACTGAAAAATCATGCCTCATTCTTTCTCAGGTCATCAATTTAATCGGAGCACATCTGGACTCTTTATGCACATGAACCTTCCTTTCTCAGGACCAACAGAAAAAAACTGATTTCTTCCATCCAACAGATCACCGCCCAATGGACTGTCCCTTCACACTTGATACAACAAATGCTCGGTCACATGGCATCCACAGTTTCAGTGGTGTCAAATGTGAGACTATGAATGAGAGCTTTGCAACTCTGGTTCAATTGCAATTTCCACCCAGACTACGATTGACCTAGCTACTACAACCTCTGCACTCGGTCCTCCAGAACTTGTCTTGGTGGACTATCGATGCCAATCTCTCCTATGGAGTTCCATTCTGTGCCCTGGAACCAACTTTGACTCTTTATACTGACACTTCCCCGACTAGATGGGGTGTCCACTGTGCGTCTCTTTGGACCCCAGGCATGTGGCACGGACATGAGACCGCCAGGCATATCAACTACTTGGAATTGCCGGCAGTCTTCATAGTGCTACGTTCCTTTCGAACCATCATTCAAGACCACACGGTCCAAATAGCATCAGACAATGTTGTGACCGTGTTCTTCATAAACAAACAGGACAGTACGAAGTCAGTACCAGTGGTATATCACGCCCTTCACATGTGGAACTGGTGCATCACCCACAGGATTACTCCTCGAGCTGACCATCTAGTAGGCACCAACAACAAGGAAGTCGACTCCCTCAGCAGACACACGTCGACAACGCATGAGTGGGAGCTAGATCTACAAGTCTGTCTACATCTGTTTCAGTGTTGGGGAACACCAGACATAGTCTTGTTTGCAACTCATAAGAACTCCATCTGCAGGTCATACTGCTCCCAAGCTGACATCGGCCTGAATTCAATCAGGGATGCACTCATGGTTTTGTGAAGAACAAATTCTTCTATGCATTCCCACCAATACTGTTAATAACAAGGATCATAGCCAAAATCCAACACGACAGTGCTCACGGAATTCTCATCACCCCTTGGTGGCTCCATCAGTCGTGGTTCCCCTCTCTTCTCCAACTTTCACACAATTTTCTTCACCTACCTCAGGTTCCTCATCTTCTCACTCAGGAACATGGTGCCATACAACATCCAAACCTACATTCTCTGAATCTCACTGGTTCGTTCATTGACTCTTTCTCCTGCATCAATACTGACACTTTCTTTGGATTTGAAACATGTACCTTCTTTGGGATTGACACCTATTTCTTCTACAGTTGTATCTACAGCATTAGAGCTTTCCAGACCAATATTGCCTTCGGTATCAACCTTGGTACTGACATCTTCCTTGTACCCAACCAACTTGCATCCTGATACACAGTTTATTCTGTAATCTGCACTACAACCGACCACATAGCACTCCTATAATGCAAAATGGAAGCGCTTCACCTCCTTTGCTGCTGCTAACCAATTTCTACCTCAATCTGCTACCATCGAGAACGTCCTACAATTTCTACTCTTGTTACACCATGGGGGTCTTAAACCTTCCTCCATTAAGGTGCATATTGCAGCTATCTTGCATCATCGAGGATGCATTGGAGGTTTCTCTGTTTTGTTGCATTATCTTGTGCATTGATTGCTACGCGGACCATCCCGATTGGTAGTTCCGACATGGAGCCCCTCTATTATCCTACAGGCTCTTAGGAAGCCTCCATTTGAACCACTAGCTACAATGAATCTCCACTGTTTCACTTGGAAAACAGCTTTTTTAGTAGCAATTACTTCAGCCAGAAGAACCAGTGAACTCTGTGCACTTTGTGTTGACCCTCCATACCTAAACTTCCACATGGAGAAAGTGGTTCTATGCACCGATCCAACCTTCCTGCCCAAGGTTGTGACTCCTTTTCACTTTAACCAGGACATTGTGCTACTGGCCTATTTCCCTACTTCATCGACACCGATCGAGCACTCCCTCCATAGCCTGGACATCCACCGCTGTTTAGCCTTCTATCGATCCCAAACTGAGTCATTGAGGAAAACCAAATAGCTTTTCATCAAATATTTGGAACACAGCAAGGGAGCTCCTGTTAATACTTAAAGACTTTCAAAATGGATTGTCGAGATGATTGAACTGGCTTACTGCCTTTCAAAACTGGACTTACCTGTTACTCTAAAAAGACACTCTACAAGAACCATTGCTACTTCTTCTGCTCTCCACACAGGCATCCCTTTGCAAGATATCTGTAAAGCGGTTACATGGTCTACTCTGTGCATTTTCACAAAGCACTACCGCTTGGACGTCAAAGCCAGATGGACTGCTCCTTCGGCTGTGCCGTCCTCTCCACAATTCTCCAGTGACGACACCTTCCTGCCTCCGGGTGTGGTAAGCTTGCTAATCACCCATAATGTGTGATGCATGGAGATCACGATGAAGAAAGGCAGGTTGCTTACCTGTAACTGTCGTTCTTCTAGTGGTCATCCGTGCATTCACACACCGGCCTCAATCGTGTTGGTGTCTGGGTATACTATATTTATAGTATACATATATATGTATAAATACATATATGTTTATGTGAATGTATATATAGATATATATCTCTTCTTTCCTTTTTATGAGCCAGATTTGATACTGGCTGGCTCCACTTTGGGGTGAATGGATGTTCTTCAGCTGACTGGGAAAAGGGCATGGGGACTCTGTCCATTTATGCTATGTTGGGAGGAGGGCACGGAGTTCCTGCCAAAAACCATTAAAGCTATTAAATCTTCCTGGCAACAGGCACTGTGCAAGCGCAGCACCCAGAATGTGTGAATGCACGGATGTCCACTCGAAGAACGACAGTTACAGGTAAGCAGCCTGCCTTTTGCTGCATAAATATGTATATGTTTTAGCACTCAGTATGTGGTAACTACTTTCTTGTAAACTTCAAGGCATTTTATTATGCTCTTAAGTATATTCATATTAAGTACTCATATTATGGAAATAATGCAGGGCATTAAAATATTAAAAATGCAGGGTACTTTGAAAGTTTTCCAAAAATGTTCACTTTTGGAAAATGAGCCTGTCTGTCTTAGGAACTGCCCAAAAGACTGCCTGTCATGTGAGATCTGAGTTGAAGATCCTGACCGTATGCCCACTTAGGTGCATGAGCTCAAAAAACAAGGTCTTCTCAGTAGTGATCCTGCAACTGAGGGTGCCTTGGCCTCTTGTGCCCTGTGGGGAAAAATTAAAAACATTTCTTTTTACTGTTGCTTTTCCCTAAATGAATGATTGATCTAAAACTGTTATGGGTGGACTTCAGGCTTGGAATTTACCAGAACCCCATAGTTCCTCAGCAAGATGTAAAATAGTTGTGCAGGAGAGGGAGACCATCCTTTTAGTATTTGTGGACATCAGTGTCCCTGAGCACATGCACTGTCCAAGATACCTACATGATCAGAGCTGAACTTACAGTCTAGTCTCAGAAAAAAACACTTCTGTTTTCTTTCTCCCAAGTTTTTCCATCTTTGCAGCTTGATCTAGAAGGGAGAGGGAAGCCCCTGCTTTTTTAAAATGATGTGGTTAAACAATTTGGAGTCAGGAATACTTGCTCATTCTGCCTATCTCTGCTCTAAAGTAGTTATCTCATTCTTCCAATTAGTGTATGCTTTATGCATACATATTCTGTCTAATGGGTGGGGACATGACTTGGAAAAGTAACTAATGTGTAATTGGCATTAATGCATAAATAACTTGTATGCATGTTTATTTGCATCAGTTACTAACACTTCATGTGGAATATCATTATTGCATTGCAATTTATTATAGCTCTTATTTGCCTTTCTAATGAAATAAGCTTTGTGTATGACTCAGAGCTTATATGTTGTTATATGCATATATGTTGCAGGTCAGTGTTTGTGAACACGACTCAAGGTTCTGAGGATCAGAATGGCGTATTTGAATTGAGTCACACTATCAGACTAGGCCACTGTGCTGTATTTAAATAGTGGCACATGAGGGGTATGATTTCCATAAACACATGCCCAGGTATGGCTTGTGCTCTCTGAACACAGGTACCGTGTCTTGTTAGAGAGAGAAACAATCCTCCAAAATCCCCACAACAGCCCACAATTACTTGTTTTGATCATGTACCCTGAACTATTTGTGTGTGTGTTTGTGTTTACACATATCTCTGTGTTAGGTTTCCCCAGTATCTCTTTGCTGCACAGTTCCTGCAAAGAGATATTACACATGCTTGTCCAGAAGTAAATCCCACAGAGTACTTTCTAGTAAGTGAGCTATAACCATTTTGTCATTAAAGTGCTTAGTGATGGGGTCTTTGTATTTATCATGGCTCAAGGATTCCATGGGCAATTGCTGTGGTAAAAAGATAAAATGCAAAGGTATGATACCAAGGAGCCATGATTGATGAGTGTCTTTTCTCAGCTTTTAAAGAACCTTAATGTTTTTCTTTTTTGTTTTGCTTTCCTAGCATAATTAAATAGTCTTCTGTCAGGCTCTGATATACTGTGCAATTTTTTTTAGGTTAGCAAAAGTTGCACCACACACCATATGGAGATGTATGAAGTGTTTTTAAATGTGGCAAAGTTCTCTATTTGATTATCGTAAGTAAATTTAAAAGTGGGAATTTCAAAAATCCTACTTTTAATTAGATGCAGTAATACAATAATGAATGTTACAGTTCATTACTTCTTCTCTGCAATGCATCTTACTTCATAATAAGTCTGAAATTTCAACCAGGGTGTTTGGTATCATCACAGAGTGAAGATGGAATTACAACTTTAATTTAGGTAATTTAATTCAAGTATCTTGCTTGCTGCTAGAATCCCTGGAAGTGGTGATGACAATTGTGGATATGTTGCAATGCTTTTATTCTGGAACCTTTTGTTAAAGCCTTGTTGAGTTGAACCATCCACTTAATTCAGTGAAGTTATAGAAAATAATCCCGGCATAACCATGCTTCCACAGAGTTGAGGCCTTAATGTTTTTAAAAAAGTTCCTTCTCTAAGTTCTCCTGCGGCCATTCATAACTTTTATCTGTGAGAGGGTGTATTACTGAAGATTATTTTGACACCATACAGTTGTGGTTAGTAACAGTAAGATCTGAAGGTACTTTCTGTGCATTTATTGAGCGTACATAGAAACCTCTGTCTGATCAGAACCCCTTAGTCTTTCCTGACAGCAAATGCATGTTGAAGCACCCTCAGACTTTTCTGCTGGAAGCAAAGGTTTGGACAGTGCAGCAAACCATAGCTGCAACTTATATATAAAAATATTCAAATGGATGAGTGGGTGGGGCAAATACATGAAGGGATGTTAGAGCTGGGGACAAGTATGTGGCTCCATCTCCCTCTGTGTGCTTTGCATTTTCCTATTGCAGGCATAATGTTTGCCAGGGCTAGTCTCTATCCCTGGCAGTTTTTATATTACCATGTCAAATCACTGAGGCATGCAGGTAACTTGTTAGCGTTGTGAAGTGGGAGTAACTTTGATGGGAGTGAACTCAGTAGAAAAATGATTCCTATTAGTGCATCATGGTTTCATTAAAAGTCTTTACACATGGACTTCAGTCTTATTTAAGCCACAGTGGCGTATTTGTGGCATATACCAGTAGGCAGGCAAATATTGTTTCAAGGTTAAACAACCACTGCTACTTGGGTTTGGACAGTGCAACAAACCATGGCAACTTTGTTTTTCGGCGCCAGGCGAAGACCTTTTTATTTAAGCAGCATTTTAAATGTTAATACTATTGAATTTTATCTGGCCAGGGTGGCTTATTTTATAGTGTGTGTGTGTGTGTGTGTGTGTGTGTGTTAAATTATTATTATTATTATTCTAATGTGTATATTTTAATTTATGTGGTTTTAATTTATTGTTGTAAGCCGCCCCGAGGCTTCGGTGAATGGGGCGGCATAAAAATGTTTTAATAAACAAATAAATAAATAAATAAATAAGCTTACATCAAAATATTCAGAATAGCTACTGGCATGCTCCACAATCTACTGTAGCTTCAGGAAGGCTTTCAGAGGTTCTGGTGCTCAGTTGCAGCCAAAGTTTACTTCTCAGTCCATGCAGCAACTTTGGGGAGGATAGTTTTTCTTGCTCTGTGATTGGTCATGTGCAATGATTGGCGCTGCATGTACTTTTTTACTTTATACTGTCTGGATCGTGTGGTTTCCTCCCCCCTCCCCCCACCTCAGTGAGCCTTTGAATCCTAGTAACTAGTTACATTTGTTAAACTTAAGCAGCTAGGTAATTACTTTATTAGATATGCAGAGTGCTGCTACAGGGAAGGCACATGCAGCTAGTGGTACCCACGTCCAGCCCACGTATTCCTTCCTGCAGCATCCTCCCCCATCCTCACTTACCACGTAACATGGCATCAGTATGGTCAGCAGTGGTAGTGTTGATAGCTTGTTTAGTGAGGATGGAGGGAGACTTGGAGGAAAGACTCCTTGCTTACTAGAATGAGTATATGAGGTTTACGTATATGCATTCAGCTATTTTGGATCTAGGAGATTAATTACTGCTTTTGAAACTGTTTTATGCTTAAGTTTCATAAGTTTCTTAGGGATTCTTGTAGAGAACATGCTCAGTATGGTTTACAAACAAATAAAAAAAAAACCTTAAAACAAAAGTTCTAATTTACTAGCAATGCATAGCTTAAGAAAGTAGTTTATTTGGGCCATATTCAGTTGTTTTAATATTCAGTCATGTGCTCACACACCTGTCTCACTAGAGACCTCTGTTAATGGTGCATCGTTTTGAATTCAGTCAAAATTATTCCTTGTGCAAAGGTATTCAGAGAAATATGGTTGGTTATGTATTACTACCTTTCTATATTTTATGTATACTCTAAGAACAGAGTAATGTCACTGATTTTTTTTTTCTATTATAATTCATTTTGACAAGAAAATGTGGACTCTTTCAAGATTGTTGGTTACTATGGTCTAAGCAAATCACTAAAAAGTATATGGCTTTATTTCACTGGGAAATAACAAGAAGATAAAGGTTTGAGGGTTCCGTTGTGGTGGCAAAATGAATCTTTTATATTGCCATGACAATTTTACAAAACATTAACTTTAATCATATTCTACTATCTGGTGTCATATCCAAGCCACAATATCAGTCTTTAGCAGTAATATCGTTTTGTTGGGATGGTGGTGTGGGGGCATAAATTACTTTTAGATACAGTATGACTAATATAAGTATGTTTGTAAAAATTTAAAACTAACTCAAATTTTATAAGAGTTGGCTGTAGCAGAAAAGTCTTTAATCTGTCCTAGAAAGGAGGTCTGCAGAATAACGGCGGAACTGACAATCCCTAAAGTAAGATGATATTGCTTTGGCATCTGCTGAGATGAACTGTGTGCATACAAAGGCTGGTCAGGGTTAGTGAGAATCTCCTTATGATTCCATGTGGTTTAGAAGACTGCCAGGTAGTGGTCTTTTTTTTTTTTCCTTCATAAGGTTATTAAATTAAAGTTTGAAAAATGAAACCAAACTTGGGGCTATGCCACATTAAATAACAACTGCAGATTTTGCCTCTGCAGTATATAGTTTGAAATACTCTTGTCCTGATGCTGTAGCGTGATGCACTTCCCAAGCTCCTGTACACCTCCACATAATTTGAAGGTGCTCGTTGAATGAAATGTACAGTTTTGCTGTTTTAATACTGCAGAATTTATGTGCACATGCTCAGAGTATGTTCCTCTCAGAAATCAGTGACACTTACTTGAGAACAAACATGCTGTTTTAAGCAAATGTTTCTGTGATTATGGTTGGCAGTAGGTAGAGACTGATCATGCATCCAGTAGTTAATCGGTTATAAATAATGATTTTGCATTAATATCTTTTGAGTACCACTGTTATAAAATACATTTCTGCTTTATGGTTGCTGTTAACTGCTACAGAACTGCAGGTCTTTATGTAGCCACAAGCCTGAGATGGTTCTGGGATTTCCCCCACCTCCAGGGGGTTTTGTGTTTCTGA
Organism: Varanus komodoensis; assembly: GCF_004798865.1. NCBI lineage: Eukaryota > Metazoa > Chordata > Lepidosauria > Squamata > Varanidae > Varanus > Varanus komodoensis. The sequence goes on along the minus strand of NW_025335505.1, from coordinate 25,703,197 downwards.
TAGTCATGTGGACTTGTGTTCAGTTGTGAGCCTTGGTCACATGAAGCCTGGAGTCTTTGGAGGAGGGGAAAGTACCTCCATTCCCAATTCAAAAGGCAACTTTTTGCTTATAGTATCAAGTTTTGAGAAGTAGTATAGAAGTAGTGTAGAGTAGTAGTGTAGAGAGTTCTGCTAACTTTGGATGCAATATTCTATTGTAGAAAGTGTCACAAGCATCTTAAAGCAGGAGGCTCATTATGGTTCCAGTAATGTCCATAGGACTTTTGCTGACTTTTTTCTGAGGGGTGGATTAAACACTCGGGTACATTTGATCTTTTTCTAAAAGGGAAGCAATAGTCCCATTAATGTGGAGGATGTCATGTGTTGGTTTTAAAGAGTTGTTTTACAGCTGGTAGTGTTATACTTTTGATGATTTCGGTAAACAGCAGGATCCGAGAGGTTTTAGTAGTCGTCCAGTGTTATATACTTGATTGTTTATAAATTTCTGAGCTGCTATTTTCAGCAGGCACTCTAAGTACTGTGCAGCAGTATCAAAAACATAATTAAAACATCCAGGGATCCATAAATTTTTCGGGAGGGAAATGAGATCTTGTGTGTGACATGTGACAAGCAAAACTGCAGTGACAAAGCCCAGTTTTATATACCAAGCGCTCGCTCGGTTGCACTTGCGCGCGCGCGCGTGCTCTCTCTCTCTCTCTCTCTCTCTCTCTCTCTCTCTCTCTCTCTCTCTCTCTCTCTGCATTCGATTTATATTCCTCTTTTTACTTCTAAACTCAAAGTGGCTTACACCATTCTCTTCCTCTTCCTCTCAGTCTTATCCCCACAACAACAAGCCTGCAAGGTAGGTTGGGCTGAGATTCTGTGGCTGGCCCAAGGTCACCCATTTGGCTCCATGGCTTAGCCATGGGCTATAAGCACTGAATAAAGAGAAAGCTTACAGTGCAGCAAGATAATCTTGCTGCTTTCCAAGCCTCTCTACAACCCCATAGAAGTTAAATTTCCTTTGCCCTTCCCTGAGCATGGAGAAGTGTGGGATAATTTCTATAATTCCACTTAGGACAGGTTCAGAAAACAATGAGACGTCTTCCCAAGTTTTCTAGGTTTCTCTGAGACTTAGACTGAGGTCAAGGAAATTTTGGAGATTCTTGACAAAATAAGAAACTAGTTCACCTATGTCATTTGCAGACTTGTGAAGATATTTTAGTACAAAATATGCATAACACATATTTATACATAAATAGAATCCTAGTGTTCACTTTTTGCTGTATTCTTTAACTGTAATAGGTCTCTCTCATATGTAGCCTACAGCACATATGCTACAGCTGCAGCTGCCAGCCTAATTCTGTACAGCTCTACATGGAGTTAGTTCAGACCTCCAGAAAGAGTGATTTGTCTGCTCTTGGCAGCATGCTGAACAAGAAGAAAGAGAGTAACATGGAAAAGAGGGAAGTAAAAGTGAGAGGAAAGGAGGTGGGAGAAAGAAAAGAGGTGATAGACCCACTGCTACCACGGTATGCAGATCATGATAGAATACCCTCAATTGACTACAGACTTCATTAGAAAAGGTAGCCATCCCCCGGCCTATGGTCTTGCCTCCCTCCCTCTCTGCAAAGATTCAGTGAATTGAAAGTGCCTTTCTATGTGTTTTGTTACCCATGCCCCCTTCTCACTTTTTCATAATTATTCTTGCCTAGTCCAAATACAGGTACTTGGAAGAAACCACCATACTTGCCTCTATTGTGAAAGTTGTCAGCTTATCCTCACCCTCTGCTTCTTTCTTTAACAGTTGCTAATCCATAAAATGCCCCATCCCATTACGGTTGAGTTGTTGTAGAAACTTTCATTGAGAATTCTTACCAACAAGTTTCTGAAAGTTCAGCACGAAATGAAGTAACCTGTTGGTTCAAAAGAAAAATGCTAGAATTCCCAGATAAGTACAGGTCCAAAAGATATTAATTAGAACTGACCAGAATTGTACAAAATTGTGAGCAGATTTTTGATAGATTTCAATCTCTTGATCAGGCAAAAGATTGCACAGTGCAGGGGTTCAGAAGGAAAAGAGAATGGTCAGAATCTTAAGGCAGAGTTGTAGGAAAGGATGAGTTAGATAGATTAGTTGCTGTGCAGGTTTGCTTACACCAAATGCTGTTGGGGCAATGGTTGGTTTTCCCCATTTTGAAAATATGAAATTCAGTTGCTACTTGGTTTGTCTCCAACAGGCAAGGGCAGAGATGCAGGGCATCTTGGCAGAGAAGAAAAGTAAAGAGAAACACAGCAATCCTCATATTAGTAAAATTAGATATTAGTTTTGGGTTGTGCAGTAGTTAAACAAAACTTAAATAGAAGCCAAACTGGGAAGTGTTACCAAGCAATGGGAAGGAAACTAACCCTCTGAAAATAAAGCCTATCTTCAGATGACAGGAACTCATTTGTTTCTAGTTGTAGTAACCTTATCCTCCCTGGCTAAGTTTGGTATTTGCCAACTTACTCATAAAACAACATAATATCATGTTAGTCCATAAGAAAAAAATCTAAAATCCATTTGTTGACTCAACACTGACAAACTATATATGGACCACCCACTTTAATGTGAGATGTGTAATTCTTCACAATATGCAAGTATGAAACTGAATAGTGAATGTACACTTGGGAACTGTGCATCTGACAGTGACTTGGTACATAACAACTCAGGCTGCTTGTTCTGTTACATTTCAGTGAAAGAGACAGTCCCTTCCATGTATCAGTTCTCTTTTCTTTTAGTCCAAGCTTTGCAGCTGGAAACTTAGCTGCTTGCGATCTTCCACCCCCATCTCTACAAAATGAAAAGGGTTGGCTTCCAAATGTCTGTTTATAGCACCCTGGTGAGCACTTTGCTCCTTTATTAAGGGTGCAGTCCTGCATATGTTTAAACAAACAGTTACTGGTTGGGCATTACTAGGAGTTGTAGACCTTTTTCTGTCTAAACATGCATTGGACTATGCCTTCAACTTGAAAGGTGTTCTTCCAGATCTTTAATATATAATTAGTTGTTTGCCGTAGTCTGTGTATCACACATATAGGTGCTGGACCTGCGCAGTGCAAAGTTCGGGAAGATTCCTCCAGCTAAGCCTAGAATTTTTGGTGGGAGTCCTGCCCCCTCCATCCCTGTTATATAAATAGTCCAGCTCCTGCCATTTTCTTGGTTCACTTTCCATTGCTGTTTGCAGTGCCTTGGGATCTCTCGAGTACCTCAGCCTTTTCTTCACAAAAACCTTTCTTGTATTTCTTACCTCCTTCTTGATCTCCTGTCCACCTTTTTCAATCTTTTCGCTTATGTTTACCTGCCTCCTTTTTGGATACCCCCTTTCCCCATCTATTCCTCACAAAAGTATACAAAGTAAATTAGTCTTTTTCTCATACCCTTACATCTTGTCTTCCTTTTTCCTCTCAAACCGGAGTTTCATAAGTGTGCTGAATGTGGTGTTAAGATGCCTTCCACCGATGGCCATTCTTTATGCCTCACCTGCTTGCGGGAGGAACATCCTGTGGACAAATGCCCACACTGCCCAGGCCTTCACCAAGCAGGGCTGGTCATCTTAGGATGGAGATGTGGGAGTGTGCTCTAAGTACTATGAAAGAATGGTTCTTGTTGCTGTGCCAGCCTGAGCGTACCCACTGTGAAACTGAATGGAGAAGCTCCTGGCTACAGTCTCTGACCTTCATAGCAGCCTGAGATCCTCCACAACAGCTAACAAGACTCTAATTCTGCTTATCCATGTATGGGAAGCCTAGCCTGGTGGATGCATGAGTCAAATCTGTTGGAGGGGCTTCCATTCCTACCCTTGGAACTGACAGCGACAATGACCACCAACAATGACCCTCACCAGTTGGGGCACCCATTCTGGACAATACTAGGACCCGAAAAGAGACTGCATATAAACCACTTGGAGTTCCTGGCTGTCTACACTGGATGATAGAGGTGATTAAATTAGCTTACCAGACTGTCCTAGAGCTCATTCCACTAGGGGGATATCAACATCAACAGCCCTCCATGCAGGACTACCATTAGATGTATTGTGCAGAGCAGCTACATAGTCATCACCATCCACGTTCATCCACCACTATCAGCTTGATGTGAGAGCCAGGTTGGATTGCTCCTTTGGATGGGTGTGTAGCCGTCTGTTCTCCTGTAATGACCCCTTCCACCTTCTTTAATTGTATGCTTGCTAGTCACCCGTATTTGTGATGCGCAAGAGACCATGATGAAGAAAATGGTGGGAGTCTGCCTATTTATCTAATGGGGAGGGGGGGCTGGGCGCCCACCAAAAATTCTAGGCTTAACTAAAGGAATCTTCCTGAACGTGGGACTGTGCAGGCACAGCACTCGTATGTATGAATGCTCAGATGAAAACCTGTCTTTCTCATCACTTTCTTGTAAAAAGTACTTGGCATATAGTTAGAGATCACCTGCATTCCAGGACTGAGTCTTTGCTTTGCAAATGACTTTCTTATAAGTATACTACATTATAAAGAGGAATCTCTATTGCAGTTTAAGAGATTGCCAAAGAGTGAGGAATTGTCTTCCAAACAAGGGCAGGAAACCAGTTTTAGGTGGGGACCAAATTGGCTCCACCATGAACCCGATGACCTCATTGACCTCTGCCCTTTGATATCATTGCCCTGTCCCATGTATTTTGCTTTTCTCTATGCTGACTGTGAGAGAGGCACAGAGAAAATTTTGTTGACTGAGTCCCTGAATGCATGTTGCATTTTGTGTGAACAGATTCACAGTTTCTCCTGCTGCTGTCATTTGTGCTATTATCTCCAATCTGTGATCAAAAGAAAACAGTAGAGCTTCCCCTGCCCACAACTCCCATTTCTTTGTGCAATCTAAGATTGGGGTAATGCCATGAATTTTTCCATAGCTGAATGAGGAACTTCAGAATACCCAACATTTTTCTCCCATGCTTTAAAGTAGTTGGGGGTACTTCATGTTCCTCAGCTCCTGTGATGCCTCACACCTGTGCCTTGTCTGTGCTGAGTGTGGGTGATGGGAGTTGTAGGCCAAAACATCTAGAGCCACAAATTCCCTATCTCCACTCTAAGAAAGGTAGGCCACTGAGCTCGTAACTTCTGATGCTGATTTTCACAGGTGTGCACTCTAAACTGTAAGGAGTAGAGAGAGTGCCTCCCACCTTAGAGCAGGGGACACCAAACCTTCTGGACAAATGGACACATTTGAGAATTTGAGAAAATGCTGTGAGCACCATCACAAAATACCTAAGCAGTGTATCAGTGCTTGTCACCCGCCTGTTGAGTCTAAGGTTCTTTAGGCTGCACCTTAGTCCTTTGTTTTGTGTCTATTGGGCACCACAACATCTGTTTAATAAGGGACTCTAATTCTGCTAATTGCAAGCAGTGCAGTGCTTCTTTTAAACACATATTTCAGCAATATCCAGTAGCTGTTTCAAGTTGGAAGGTGATTATTACACAGATAAATATTGTATTAAATATGATTTAATATTCACTGTTGTATATGCTCCTTCAAATTACAATTATCTGTTGCACAAAAATTAACAAATGGAAGGCAAAATGGATTCTCTGTTTTCTTTTTGCAGCTAAAAGAGCGTTACTACGAATGAAAAAGATAAACACTTCCTGTAATGCAAAGGACTGAGGCCCTTACAATCCTTTCAATATATGAATATATGATGTAAAAATATCAATTTTAAATTATACTTATTTGTATATTTTCTTTGCTTTGTTGAATCCTATTTATAACTACGAAGTTGCTTGCATTTCTCTAACAGCTATTTACATATATTAAAAAGGGAGGAGGAACATTTTTGTGTTCCTGAAGGTTCCACATTGTGGGACCCATTGCAGGCACTATTGAGGGTGCCTCTGTGTGCCTGAGGACTCCTGGCTGAGCAGCAACTGTTCTGAGAGCTACAGTTGGGGGAGTTGCAGAGAGAATAAAACACAAGAAACATTTTTTTCTTCTTTGCCTTCTTTTGTCATGAGCCCGTGCAAGTCTAATGGTAAGATTTGCCTCACATTAAACACAGAAAATTGTCCATGTGACTTAAAGCAGTTCAGTTTTAGGAAAAGCAATTGTTTCATTTCTGAGTGGTTGGATGGGTTTTCTGAAGAAATCACATGCAACCACAAAAATGTGTTTCCTTGTATTTTACAAGTTTTGGTGTGTGTCTTGGCTTGATTTTCTCCAAAAAAATATTTGAATTCTAGAACATATATTCATGTCTTATGGCTTAATTTTTCTTTGAGAGATGCTGGAGTTCAGCTTTGGAGGTCATGTTCACACCCTCTCACATGGAAGTTATTCTGTCTCTCCATGGGCATGTAGAGAATAATGAAGTTCCTCAGTGGATAGGCAATGGCTATCTTTCCATGTTTAAATGTCCTTTTCTTCTTTATGTGTGGTGCAAATCTTAATGTTAGGAAAGGGAAACATGTGTAAACATACCATACAATAATCTCAGTAAGTCTTTGCCATTCCTGAAGAAAAGGAGTTGGTAGGTTAGAAAGCATTAATTTTCTTCCTTTTAAATAATTAGTTTTCAATAAGTTCATTTGTGCCAGTGTTTGTCACTTGGCTAGGTGTACCTCAGGTATATTCTGTGAACATGAGAAGTCATGCAATTGCAGTTTACTGTCACATAAAAATGACTAATGGCATCATTTGTGTTTTCCAAACACATAAATAGCACAACACAAGGGAGTGATGCAGAAAGCTTCTTCGAAGGGACAAGAGTGGCATGTTAGAGCAGAAGATGGAAATGGCTGAGATACCTCCTTAATGAGCTATAGCATACATATCCCTTTGAATAATGTATATTGTTTGCTTATGTTTTTCCATATATGTGAGCTGTTTCACATCAAGATCTGGCAGTAATTGGGGAGCTACGGTAGTCTTGTATAACAAGATATTACATTATTTTAAATGGATGCCACTGTTAAAAGGAGTGAATGTTGAATTTGAAGCTGGTCTTGGAAGTTTAGGGCCAATTCTGACAGCTTTCTCTCAAAGCATACTGTCAGAATAATAATTTGTCTAGGAACTAAATATTCATAGTGATTTCAGTGTTGGTGCATTTTCCATGGAAAGTCAGAGTTTTCTTATTACTTTCTTAGAGCACAATAGTAACTGTGAATATACTGGATATTGTTTAGACCATAATTCTACAAATGCTTTGAGCTGTGGCATATGCATGACTTAACTCTAAATATGTTTTATTGAGACAAATAGTGTTGTGGAAGTCTGGTAAGATTTCTTCTCCCCACCTTTTATAGATTCAGGCCAAATGCTTAAAGAGTCTTCATTCAGTTGAGTTAGCCTTATTCAACAGCAGGTGCTCGGGTTACCTTATAGATGCAATATTAAAACGATGCTGACAGATTTTTATTTGGCACCGAATCTAGTACAGTGGTGCCTTTTCTATAAGCGGTGACCTGTTTCCAACCTAACCCTCTCGATAGTGTATGTAGGATTGTTTTTACAATGTCTTTTATCCCAAATTGGAGAGGAGTATGTGCCTGAACCAGGGGACAAAAGATTGATTCTTCTCCTTCCCACTTTCCATTTTTGAGGATCTTGAAAATGTTGTCTTGCCTTTCTGCACCTCATGCTTTAAAAATATTCCAATATTGCTGATGTGACATCTTGCTTTGAGCTTGCTGTAGTCTTTGGATTTAGTCTTGATCATGTAAACAAATTCAAGGTTAAAGAGAAGTCAGAATTTGGCTTTTAATTTGGCTTGTGAAATAGTGTAAACAAACTTGGATCATGTAAAAAGTGTTCTTAAATAACTCAAACAACTATTCAAACATTTGTGTTAAATCTGTTCGATTTAACTAGCTGTTAACAGCAGAAAAACTGGTACATCACAGTTTATGAATGTCATCCTTGAGATGACATTTGGGCAGTACTTACTTCCATGGTCCAGTGTTCCTACTGCACCAGCAGAAACATTTAAACTAACCAGGAATTGAAAGCTTGGTATTATAGTTATACCAGGATTCCTAGCTTTATAAGTTCCAATTACCAATCAGAGTTTGTTCTTGTTTTATAGTTTATTTGTTTGAGAGTGGCAAGTCAGGTGCCCTTGCATGGACATAACACTCAGCTTTCAAGTGCTGATCAGTTTTGCTTTTCCTGCTGGCAGGCAGAGCCAAAGTAGAGTGATTGGGTTCCTTTCCTTGGCACACATTTTACTCACAAAAGCTAAATTCCTCCAAGTTTCAGTTTCAGCACCAGAAAAGTTACAGATTCATATTCATTATTTTACTCATTTTATTTTCCAGATTTCTGTGCTGTTCTTCAATATAAGCATTCTTGGCATGGCATGCACAATAAAAGAGAATATAACAACAAGCATGCTTAAAACAGAATATAACAATTGACAGGATGCATTAACAATTATCCTACTAGGAATATAGTAGGATGTTTGACTGCTTGTAACAATATAGCATAACAGGTGCCAAATGACCCTTGCTGGGGGAAGAAGCTCATAAATGAGGTAACACCACTGGGAAGGCTTTTTCCTTGTCTTACTTCTGATGTCACAAGCAGCTGCAGCGTGGGGGGGTTCCTTTCCCTGGCAGGCTGAGATGGAGACATGCAGTGGTACCTTGGCTCAAGAATGCTTCAGTTCACGACCAAATCGGGTCGCGAACAGAAATTTCAGGATAATTTTTCTTCAGGTCATGAACTCCGCATCAGGTGACGATCGCGAGCACGCCTGTCTGCCCTGCAGGGGCGCAATCACGGTCATGCTGGGGGTGGGGAGACGGATGCCATCAAGGTTGTGCTCGGGTGGGGGAGATGCCGGCGATCGTGGGGGGGGGGGGATGGCACTTGTCTCCTCTCCCTGAGCGCGCCTGTGATCGTGCCCATCTCCTCCCCCTGAGCACGCCCGGGATCGTGCCTGTCTCCCCCCTGAGCGCACATGCGATCATGTCCGTCTCCCCCCCCCGAGTACGCCTGCGATCACACTCTTCCCCTGCTGAGTGTGCCCGCGATTGAGCCTGTCTTCCCTGTGATTAAAAAAAATGTTTACAGAGCGGATTAACCTTATTTACATTGAACCTTATGGAGAAATTTGACTTGGCTTATGACCAATTTGGGTCACGACCAGAGTAGTGGAATGGATTAAGTTCATGAGCCAAGGTGCCACTGTAACTATAGTGGTAGTTAAAACTACAACTATATCCCACCCACAATCTTTTATATTCCTATTTGGTGAAGATGAATGCCCTAAGATTATGCATGATGAAAATGAATGGAAGAGTATTGTTCCAGAATAGGGATGCAGTGAGCCCTCACCTATAATAATAACACCGTACCTGCCCCAATAATACTGTATACCTAATTTGTAAAGAGTAAAGTAGAATATATTTGGGTGCTCTCTATCTGCCTGAAATATAAATATGAATATGAATAAGGCCTACCTTGATTACCAGATTTACTCTGTTGCTTCCCCTTCTCCACACACCAGGGTGGCCTGCATTATAATCCAAGCTGAGGTCTTTCAGCCTCCTTTTATTTTGCTAGTGGTAATGTCAAGTTGGTGCAAGGCTGTCTTCAGGAACTGCCTTTGTGGGCATGTTGTTGGGTTCTGCAACTACAACAGGGTTTTGAAGTAACTCATTTATCATTTAGCTTTATCTCTTGTAGGATATAAATATACTTGACCTGGCTACATTATTCCACTTTTCATATTAAAAGATATTACACTCAGGGAAAGAGCTAATGTGGAAAAGCAGCTGGCATTTCTAGGGATAGGGAAAATAAAAAGGCCAGTGATATACATAATATCTTTTTTCATACAGTTCATTTTAATAGAATTACTCTTATAGACGCATTGCAGTTTTATTTTTTTGTTCTTGGTGTACTATAGCTATTAAAAAATGAAATGTGACCTCAGAAAACCTCTAGTGATTTTTTTCTGCAAGGTGACACATATTTGTACCATCAACTGAGTCACTGGCCTGTAGAACTGACTGTCGTGAATGTTGTTTTGCTAAAACATAAACAGTGCTGATGGAAAAGTGGCGATTCAAATGGAAAAAAGTTAGATGCTATAATATGCACAATGTCAGCAACTGTAATCATGAAGCACATTTATTTAAGAATATTTTGGCTGGCTTTGACCTGGTTCAGATGTCACAGCAACCTTATTTTCTCTGTATGTGAATTGTTTCCATCTCAAGAAGAAGCTGTAGTGAGTCTTGAACTCTCAGACTCATTCTTGCCTATTGTCCTCTTTTGCAGCCATGAGGAAAAAGCTGGAAGTTTTCGCTTCTGATTATAAACAACCCACAGTTCCCCTTTATGGAACAACGAAGGGGATTCTGGTTTGTTTAAACAGTGTTTTCCAAATGTTTGCAGATTCTGGCATGTTCTGAAACTATAATTTAAAGAAAACACACTTCCCAGAGTCCAGAAGTGGGACATTTCTGCACTCATTCTAGCCTCACAGGAGGAGTAGGGAGAGGATCCATACAAGCCAAGTTCTCTATAGCTTGTTCAGATACAAGGAAATAATTTTCTGTTAGATCTGAACTAGGCCTGTTTAGAAAAATAATTTCACCTTCCACACACCAAGAATATTCTGCTCTTAGTACTGAATTTAATAAAATGAAGCCGAAGAGAGAACAATGGCTAACTTTAAAAAATTCATCTTATGGCAGAAGATCCATAAAGAAGGGGATAACCTGGGGCAAGAGTTCCACTTTTGTCTTGGGTTCCTCATAGAAGGAAAAAGCCATAATGTAACTGTAAGAAATAATTTACTGAGCCAACCTACTGACCCAGCACTTGGTAGCAGAGATGGTAAATAATAACCAACCCAGATGAACTAACCAAGAATTAAGCTTTTTCCTAATATGCATACCACTTTTCATAGCATGCAGATTAATATACCTAAAGTGCTTAAGAAAGCTGCACTTGATCTTATTTTAGGAGCTGTAAAGTGATTCCATGGTTGCAGTAATACTAATTCTTTTTCCTATAGTATGGTTTTGTTATGAGGATTCCAATGATGTGTGCTGGAGAAAAAGCAAATAAGACCACAGCAAGTTTCATGGTCTTACTAAGCCATAAACTGAAACCTTTCCTTTGAGTAACTGAATATGCAGATTAACAGTGTATTCCAAGGAAAGCCATATGGCCTGCCAGTGTTTATTAGGAAGGCATTACTGCAACTAGCATTTGTATTTGTGTTTTGAGCATGTATGTGTGTCTGTAGATGTGCAGTTGGCATGTACTTGGGAGGAAGAGGTGGTCTTCTTAACAAAGAAGCAATTCACTTCTTGTAAGATATGTTCAAGACTATATTGACTTAAGCAAAATACATAACAATTCCAGGGAATAAGGATTCGGCTTGTCTTGGTCATCCTCTGCCAGCAAGCAGTATCTTTCAAGCTGGCTTTTCGTTTATATCAGAGTTGTTGAACCACTTTCCAGTGAAGGGCATAATTCCAAATCAGAGAAGCTTTCAGGGCTCTATTTTGGTGGTGGGTGGACAGGGCTGAAGAAGAAACATTGAAGCTTATACGCATATTCTATCGCAAAGCCTTTGCTACCAGAAATGACACCTTAGGAGGGGCATTTTGGCTTTTTGAATGAGTGCACAAAAGCTAGGAAATAACCAAATTATTGGTATCCTGGAGAAAGGGAACAAGGCATTGGAAAGGGATATAGCCATTTGGGGAAACCAAGAAGGTTGCATTTCATCTCTTGACTTGAGGTTCTTAACCTCTAGTTCAGGTCGATTAAAGATAATAAAAATATGGTTTACTTTCTTTTAATTTTGTGCAGAGAAGTGGCACAATAAATACACAACATTAAAACAATATTAGGGTTGCATGTTTGATCAGAGGATCTTACCAATGAAAATCTTTGTTGATTAAGTAGTGAGGGTTAACTTTGAGGTATTAGAGGGCAGAATGTTGAAGGCACACCTGATTATTTTTTATGTCTCAAATGTTAATGCCCTATGATATCAAGAAGGAAATACTGAGATTGGTCTTTTCTTTTTTCTTTTTGTTTTACTAGTTCTCTTAAATATATTCGTATAATATCCATATCTATTTAAATATAATAGCTTGCTTAATGGAGCAGTGTGTGGTCCTGGGAAAGTGTCCCAAAAGCCATAGTAGCCCCCCTCCCAAGACCGTAGACACTTGCAAGGCCTCACTACAGGGAACCCAGCATTAACTCTTACCTGGCCGTGGCCCTGCCCCTGCCCCCTTGTAGCCTTCCCAGAAAGTGTTGCTCTAATTTCTAGTCTGAGGTTGTAGATGGACCTTGCAAAAACTTCTGGAAGGCCAAAAATAGTACAGGAAGCTCGGTGAGAAAGAAAGAGGAGAGGAGGGGCCATGTTCTGCAGTAGAATTTCCTCACTGATCTCATTTAATTTTTTTTTTAAGGGAGTGGGGGAACAGAAAGTAAAATTGCCTCTGTCATTCCTACAGGACATAAGATAGACAGAGGGCCCTGATCTTCACAGATGAAGATACTAACCTGAAAATTCTTTAACTGCTTGACAGCCCTAAAAATTAAACAAGACATTGCAGATGTTTGGAAGGCTGTGCTGATAACCTTGCTGGGTGTCCTCCAGAGCTCTTGACTGTTTATTTCCTAACTTCCTCTCTAAGCCCTGTACAGTGTTATAAGGGCTGGATTTTAGTCACCAGTAAAAAATAACAAGGGTTCTGGTCTGAACTGTCAGGATCTAGGAGGAGGATTAGAAATTGTAGTTGAAGATGAAGAAGAATGGCTGATGGGACAGGAGATAAAGGGAGACACATGCCCAAACAAAGATGTGATTTACATAGATTGTGGAAGTTAGTCCTAGTGAAAATGGCAACTTAAAAAAATAGTTCCCAAGTTACACAAATTTGGCCAGTTGGGTGTGCCTATGGAATGATGGCATTGAGGGTAATGATTCTATTACCTTGTTTTTCATCTCTATAGAGCAGGGAGGGGCAACATGTAAGCGTTCAAAGGGAGCTTTGTGAGTCCTACCTGGTTTCCTGTCTGCATGCAATTTCAGATTCCCAGAAATTCTGCTGGGAAACAAGACACATGGAGAGCACGTGCCTTCTTTCCCAGCAGAATTTCACTTCCTTCTTAGCTCATCAAACAGGTGTGATTTCACTGAGAAAGAAGCTGTATGCTGCCTCCATATTTTACCTGCACATTTAGCCTGTCGAACAGCTGGGGATGCAGTGTGGCCACTTCTGGTTTTGATGGGGATGGATGTATCCGCAGAAGGTTTGGTGGAGACTGGTATAATGCCCTCTGAAGTTGCCTACTGCTGGGGTAAACACATCTTCACTTTTGATATGATCCCTCCAAAAGTGCCAAAAAGCACAATTACGTTGGTGCCTGAAATAGCCCTGTAGCAACAATTTATGCAGCACTTCATAGAGCGGTGAACATTGACTAGGAAAGAAATAATATTTGCTGAGCAAGAATCTTTTGCATTTTAAACCTTGAGGAAGCAGCATGGTAGTTTTACCTTGATAGAAAAGGCCTGGAATTTTTGCAGTAAGTCAGAAATCACTAAGTGTACTGTCTACATAGCTACAGAATGAGCTCAGTGAATGAGTTTACCTTTTGATAAGTGGTAGACAAAAATTAAAATATGTTAAGCTTGCAGTTACTATTGACAACTTTGGCATGCTAAAAAAAAGTGATGGGGAAATATATATGGCAACATTAGAGCCCAGAAGAATGTTCCCTTTCTCTCTGCTTTGATTATTGAAAATTGGTCAATTAAAGAAAATAAAGCCTATATTGATGTTGAACTGATGTTTTGTATAGAGAAGGAAGTGTTCAGTGCAGCAGAAGAGGTGAGGATAACCTGTATGTGTCTACACTGGACAATGACAGTTCTACAACTCATTTGATGTATTTATCTTTTTACACCAGCCATTTTGCATACCACAATTATTGTTTGTCCTCATTCTCTGTGGTTGCTTCCAACTCATCCCATGTGAATATATTTTGCTTAATGACCAGTTGATCTCATGTTAATCATCAAAGAATGTTAACTAAACTAACAGAGAAAACATTAAAAATATTTTTAAAAAATCTTTAGGTTACAAAGTTAACAAAAAGAGAAAGAACCCACAAAATTGACCACTTACTGTTCTTTCTGGTTACAAAACTAGTTTACTTAAAGTTATCAGAGGCACATTATAGACAGCTCAGGGATTTCCCCACCAACCACTTGAAGTGACATTTCCCCTCTCAATATTTCCTGTTTTGTTTTTAATTGTAGCATCCTGGAGCACAATGAAAGAGTTCTAATGTACAGGCTAAACTTCAGAAAAAAACTGCTGCAGCAACTGGTACAAGGAGGGGAGAAGAAAAAACTCTTACTGTAGCACCTTGGAACACTCCTATCATTTGAAGTAAGTAATGGGAAACAAATCAATGGGAATTTGCAGTTTGTATTGTGTTTGTTTTGTTTTTCAAGCTGTGTGTTATTTCTGTTAAATGCATGCAGAAGAATCATTGTCCTGAGCATGTAGAAAGAGAATGTGACAAAGATGGTCCTTTTTGACACCTGCATAGGTCTGTGGGTAGGTAACGATAAATGTTTTCCTGTCCATAGTTTGCTGTGATCTTCTCCTCCAGGTGCTTTAACCTCTCAGTTAAATTCCAGTATAGGAAATCACAGAACCATAGAACAGTAGAGTTGGAAGTGGCCATTAAGGCCATTGGGTCCAACCCCCTCCTGTTACAAGAAACCAATTTACACCATTGGCTGTCCAGTTTCTTTTGGAATTTCAGTAGTGTGGGAGGGCCCCCAGCCTCTCTAGGCAGCTGATTCCACTGTTGTATTGTTCTGATAGTGAGGAAACTTTTCCTGATATCTAGCCTGAATCTGGGTTGCCACAACTTGAATTGATTATACCATGTCTTGAATTCTGATATCAGTGAGAAGAGTTCCTCTTTGTGACAGCCTTTGAGGTACTTATAGAGGGATACCAGTCTTCTCTTCTCAAGGCTGAACATGGCCAATTCTCTCAGTCTCTCCTCATTGGGCATTGTTTGCAAACCCTGGATCATTTTTGTTGCCCTCCTCTGGACACTTTCTAATTTTTCTGCACCTTTCTTAATCTTGGTGCTGATGAGATTAACTGGAAGAAAAGTACTTGGAAAGGGCTGTGGGGAGTAAGTTATCAGAGAAGGCTTGATCATCACTTGCTTTCATGCTTCTTTGAGCTGTTAAAATCAGACCTCATCCTGTCCTATCTATGAAACTGGTCTAAATGATCAGAATTTAAACACATAGATCTAGTGCCATCATGTCCTGTTTGAGTCTTATTTGCAAATAAATAGCAGTCTGAGCCAGAGGAAAAAAGGGAGTAAGTTTGTGCCTAGATTCTTAAAAGCTTTATTTAGGTCATGTCCTCTGGTGGTTTCCGTCAGCACAATGATATGTTGATCCATGCACTCCCCCCCAAAAAAATGTCTGCAGTAGTTCTTGCAATTAATAGAGCAGGTAGAGTTGGGGTGGAGCTGGGCTGTAGCTTGGATTGCACAGTCACACAGAGGAGATCTAGTTCCAGGTAAGATTTTACTGGAAATTTCCCGCCGACAGCATTTGTTCAGAGACTCAAGGCACAATTATTTGCTCTGCATTAGATTTCCTTACATAAATTGAGATGGAAACTCAGCATTATGAATTTATATACTCAATTTCACAGGTAGTACCCTATGTCTTGCTGGCCCTGTGACCACACAATGAACAATGAGATAGGTGAATTAGGGATTATGAGTCTAGGCTTATGCAGTTGATTTATATGTTCTGGGATGCTTCTCTGAGTTTGTAGTGCAAAACCAGCACAGCATGGAACTGATTCCCATACATACAGTACTAATTTAGCAATCTGAGGAACTTCCCTGTAAAACTGTCTTATGTGCATTGTATGGAAATTACTTTTTTATTTTTGGCCAAAAACATGTCTTATCTAATGCTGCTTGTAAACAAGACTAAGACTGTGTCACTGAAGCATTTCTGCATTCTTTACCTGTTTATTGCTGCCTCCCTTTCTGATATATCTCTGCATATTGAAATTTCAGCTGTAATTGCTTTGGAATGGGGATCTGTTGTATACTGAAGGTACTGTGTCATTAATTATTTAAATTACGATTGTTAGTGATAAATAAGTATCATAACATTCTCACAATATTATGTGCACAACCTGTGCATAGACAGTTGTGTTGATATACAAGGGGAGGAAAATCCACATGGGGGTACCTGCTAGGACCAATGCAAATGTTAAAAAATAGTGAGCAAGGTGTCCCATTCTCCAGTACTCTCATTTAGACTTCAAACAAAATGGTGAGGACAAAGCAGCAAGGGCCAGATTTAATGGTAGTTAGGTAATTAGACTTTTGCACTCAAAAGTTTCAGATTCTGTGTGGAACAAGTAAAATAAGTGTTTCAGTACTGGGTCTGATATCTGGTAAGCATCTTTTGCAGCTGATTGTTGGCTATCTTTCTTTAGAGAAGGATGCCTAAAAAATACTGTTTGCAAAGCAGGTGTTAAGAGTTCTGGGATCTAAAGGAAATGGATGGGTTTCAGTTGAATAGTCTTCCACAATTGTATTGCTGTTTCATGTTCTTGAACTCTCAAGATTCTTTGGGATGTCTCTGTGACTGCTTATAAGTTGGCTAACAATTCTATTCATGAAAGGTCTTTAACTGATATACTTACAACAAAATTTTCCATATTGCTGTGAAAGACGCTGAAATGTTTGAATAGTACCATAATTAGTAACTGCATGACTCAGACTACATTGTGCTATTTTTGTTTGCATTTTTTTAAAAGCCCCTCCCCCAAACCCCACACAATATCAATTGTACTGAAGGGTTTCACTCTGCTTTTTAAAAATTTTCTGGCTCTTTATTTTTCTCTTATAAAATTGGCGAATTGTACATTTCTTTGTACATGTTCTGGAAGGGAAACAGTATTAGATCTGCAATCTAATACTGATAAGAAGATAATAAGTAGAGAAACAAAAGACTTGCAGGCGTCTTTTCTTGTTAGAAATATAAAGTCTTGTTACTTCCACACATTGTAAAAGAATACAAGGAAATCACTGTAAACAATCTGGTCCTGATATATTTACAGTGTTTCTTTCATTTGAAGTGGCCATAGAATTAAACAAAGTTTTGATTTCAGTGCTGTATAGAATTATATGTGTATTTCTGAAAAATTCCAGCACTACCACCTTTGATCTTGGGTCATTGCAGTACAGCAGTGAAAAGGGGTAGCACTGTCTGGGCAATTAACTAGAGCTCTTTCTTTTTTATTGTCACTATGTTCCTTGTGATATTTATTTATTTATTTGTTTGTTTGTTTGTTTGTTTGATTCATATCCCACCCTTTTCTTTTTTTAAAGAACTCAAAGTGGCTTACATCATTTTCCTCCTGCTTGTAATCTTATCCAACAACCCTGTGAGGTATGTTGGATTGAAAGTCTGTGACTCAGTTGCCTCCACTCAGTCACTCAGTTGCCTCCATAGCTAAGCAGGGACTAGAACCCAGATCTCCTAAGTCCCAGTCCTGTGCTCTGTACCACTATATCATACTGCCTCTCTTTTTAACTTTTGTATTTTTGCCTTTTCCAACAAATACAATGTGCAGTTTCATGTGCCAGTTTCAAGTGTTTTGTCCAGGCTCATGAAAAAAAAATACTCTGCAAAGACTAAGGTAGACTTGACGGTATGTGGTCAAGCAGAAATTCCTCTTAGAGATATTTTATCCTTTTATTTCATACACAAATAGAGCAGTTTCTAGATCCAGTCCTCCTTGTTCCTCCTTGAAATAATCTTAGTTGATCCGTGAGTGCAACTGAAGTATAGCTGAAATATTATTTTGGGCAATGATGTTATTCGTAGATGAAAATGCTTCTTAGTTGGTGTCTATTTATTTTGTAAATACTTGTTTGTACTTAAATATCAATAAAGGAGGAAAACCTCCATAGAGTTTCCTCTTTCTAGCATTCTTTTCTATCTTACAAAATAAGGTGGTGTACAAATGAATTATGCACACTGTGTTGATTGTGCTATTCATTTGAATAGTATTTTTTTAGGTACTAGAAAATCATAATCCTTTTTAACTTTCCTGTAAGACAAATATAGCAATATGATTTGGGAGTGGTGTAGGGGAAGAGAAAACTTTTGGTGACAAGAGATAATGTAACAGAACAGCATGTACTATTTCTGGATTATTACGCTCTCTGTGTTTTTAAAAACCTGTTCATTTCTATATGTATGTATTATTTTGGATAAGTGGACATTTAGAGAATGCACAGGTTGTGCATTCCCACAATGCAGAACTAGAGCAAGGGGCAATTTTAGTTTTTTGTGGATTTGTTTCCTGTGCTTCCAAGTGGTCACAGTTTATTTATCATCCCTCTGTTTCTTATTTCTTCTAAAACATTCAATTTAGCTCTTTGAGGCGTTTGATTCTTCTCATCTAATGGCAAAAAGGACTTGCATCTTTCTCTGTAGTAAACTCCTTGTTTCCTAAAAATATTTGTGTTAGGGAAAAATAAGGTCTTGATAATAAGTTGGTTTTATTTTATTCATTTTAGAGAGTGTATTTTGATAACTGTACCTCTTTCCAGTTGTGTACTGCTTTGTCAATAAAAAAGAAAATGTACAGGCTGTCAGGAACATAACAGAATTGTTCATTTGTTCATTCATTTGTTCATTTGTTCATATGTGTGAACTTCTTCAAAAAGGAGTTGATGGAATAATGGTGGAATATGGTGGCTGGCATAATGAGAATACAGCATTGTGGTATGTTGTTCCACTGAAATAAGCCTCATATTTGTAGCCATTTCGGAAATTGTTATAACTCTAAGCATATTGCAATGGTATTAGGAATGTTTTCAGTGTAAATGTCTATGACATAGATGGTAGAGAAATGAGTACTCAGAAAGTAATGCTTCTAAGATTTTTTTTCAGTAGTGGAATGGTGGTTCTTAATGTTATTCTACTCTAAGATTTTTCAGAATGTGTGAGACTTTGACTGCTCTGAGATAGCTATAAGGGTATCTTTTTCATTAGATGAGAAAAGGATGTGAATCACCATTGGTACAGAATAGCATGAGATGCACTCATTACCACATGGTAATGCTGTGTAATTCCTATAGCTGGAGAGTAGCTCTTGTCCTCGGAAGGTGACAGATAACTCTCTGAAAGTGGTTATATGACCAACAAGTAAAATAGCACACACATTCTTACATTATCATGGTCTGTATATGATTATGTTCTGATGAAGTTTCTGTGCATGTGTGTTCTGGAAATACACTATTAGATAAGCTGCATCTCTGAATTTTACTTAGTATTCAGCCTACATTTTTAAGACTAGATGACTTGGAAGTAAAAGTAACATTTTGTGCCTATGATTGCAGAAGGTGAAATGTTTTGACATATATTCTCCCAAAAATTCTGGAAGGTTTCCAAACATTTCTTTAGTTGTATGCATAGTCTATCAAAAAGAATGGTGTGAATATGAGCAAATAAAACAGATTTTTTTCCTCCCTCATTGTTAAGGCTATTGATTGTCAGGGATCCTTGGCAAAATAGTGAATGATCTAGTCTCTTGGAGCTGACTCCTCCCTTCATGAGGAAACAGAAAAAGGTAGAAATGGAAAGGTTCTAGAGGTTCAAGGTCTGCTATTGCTTAATAGGTACCTACACATGCTCCTCTAGTGGAGGTATAAGACATGGACTAAAAGGGGATACCAACTGAATTAGAGTTTTCTGCTGTATAATTGTTAAAACTTATCTAGGTTGTCAGTGAAATTATATCACCATTATGTTGCCCTTTGAGCACTAGTTTCACAGTGCCCATTCAGTAACAGCACTGTTAAACAGTCTATGTATGGAGACAGAAACAAGAATCCACTCTTTGCCCCTTTCTGGGTATGGATGAGGGAACTATGGAGAGGTATACACATGGATATGCACTCCATTGCTAGGGCATACTCATATGGGCATGCACACATGTGCACACACATGAAAGCACGCACACACACACATATGGATATTTCAGATATAACTTAGGTTTTGGTGCTATAAGACTTTAACAAACCTTAGTTCATGTGCTTCTTTCTGTCTTGAAGCACTGCAGTTCCCTCCTCCTTTCCTAGTTTTTGGTGAACCGTGTGAGCTGGAAAGGAACAAATTCTGTTTTGCCTCACACCAGAAAAGTAGGGAGGAAATTGCCATGAGGAAGGCATAGTCTGAGTGGAAAATCTTGGGGGAAATAAGGTATAGTGACTTCTTTTCCCATCCCCTGTGCTTGCCTGGTGCACACTGCGTAAATTGCCAAATTACTGCATGGCTTGCATGTTGCCTGAACCTGGCAAGGTGTGCAGTGGGGGTGTCATCAAAATCACTCATGGCCTGTTGCTTATTGTAGGATTCTGGAGTGGTTTGAAAGCCACCTTCCCCACTGTGTTTTTCACCCTGTGGAGATGATGTGGTAGGCTGCATCATGTAGGGGTAATTAAGCACACTGTGTGGTGCTTGCCTGGCATATGCAGTGGCGGGAAAAAGAAGCCACCATGGCTTCATTTTCCCATGAAAAAGGAGGAGGAGATGGAACAGGCAGGCTTGGAGGCTTGTTTATGTAGCACTAAACCATGGCTTAAGGCTACATCTGAACTGTTTCACAGGGTCTGAAAATTAAATGGGAGAATGGGAACACATGAATTTCTGCATAATCTACCTATCAGGGTTGATATAAAGATAGAAGGGAGAGCAAGAGGATATAAATGTTTGGAGTCAAGACATAAATGTAACAAATACATTAAAATGTTTCCACATGGCTGCTTATTCAGGGGCATTGACTGACCAATATGTGTGTGGCAAATTAACTTGATTACATATTGCCCTGTCTAGTGGTTTTGTTTCTAGTTTTACAAATTTGTTGTAGGAGATTGTACAACAGGTGTAGGAAAGGTGGAATTTACAATTGCATATTTCTCTGGGTGATTAAGAGAAAAACACATGGTCATTCAGGGTTTCTATTTGACAGCAAATGCTGCCTTGTGACATAATGGTGGGAAACTCCACCAGCAAATAAATATAGGGACAGTCTTTCTAGAATTCACTGTACTTGCTACTGTATAATCACATGCTTTGTTTGTAGTTAGGCTGCAATTAGTTCTAGGCCTAGGAACTAAGACAATTTGTACAATGCTAAGTATAGTTGATGCAACATAGGTATGAAGTATAATGTAGATAAGCCTTTAAATCAGAGGGAACCTCAGACCTAGAAAACCAATCTGGCCCTCCAGGTTTCCATAGAAGGTCATACCCCTTTACCCCCAACCAGCAGTCATTTGGTGGTTTCCTAGCTGTTGCACAGTTTCTTCCTCATTCTAGAAGCTTGGCATGTTTCTCCTAATGCTTAACTACTGGGAGTAAGAACCTTCAATTAAAATATACTGGTGTATTTGGTGATCCCCTTTTGCCTTTCACCTCTGTCCACCACTGCATTGTGGCCTCCAAGAACTTTTCCAAAATTGAATGCAGTCCTCAGGCTTAAGGAATTTCCCCACCACTTCCTTAAAGGAATATAAAATGATTAGAAACAATAATTTTAATTTGACATGCACACTTTTCTCTGATAGTATTGTAAAAAAAAGAATCAAATTTAATTTTGGCTGAAGTTCTTAAGTCACTGACTGTATGCAATCTAAAAAAAAATTAGTGAGTCCTGCAGCCAAGTATGTTTGGAAGCAAAGTATAGTTAAACTATTTCTTCAGCTGGCTATCTGCCAACATGTTCTGCATCCTTTTCTCACATTGATAACATCAAAAATACCTAAAAGGGTGCAAAGACTGTTGAGATCCATTTACTATTTTGAGTGTGTATTATGATAAGCAGTGGCAGCAGAAAAACAAAACTATGAATGTGAGTTTTGGAAGAGAAAGCAAGAAATATGTGGGTTTTTGTCTTAAATAGAAAATAAATGTAGCTTGCATTTATTTTCCATTTAAATACAAGCTACATATGTAAGAGGAAGCCACTAGGAAGAAGCTTACATGACATTTTTAGAACTTACTGCTGAAGTTCAGTTAGTCTGTGTTTCTGAGGTTTGAGAATGGATTCAGAATTTAAGAGAGATCAGTCTTTGTCACATTGGTTAGGGTTCTGTTACTATATGGTGGAATTATTAATGTCTATGTATGTGGCCTTCTGATCTTTCTTGTTTATTCTGTTATACCTAAATGATCATGCTGGTTTCTGGTTTTGAGCATAATCACTGTATTGAACTTCTGGAGTTAAAGTGTCCTAACATGTAACACAGCAAGATCATGTATGCTGGCCTTCCTGAACCTGATGCCTTCCAGATGTGTGAACTTACAACATCCCATTCTTAGTTTTGCTATGCCAGATCTTGATTCTAACGGCTAACTTACACAAAGTCCTGGAAGCACTGCATCAATCAAGATGTATCTCAGTGATGCCACCCCATGTGTTATGCTACTATTAGAAGAATCCCCCTCAGAGGAGATGGAGCACTAAGAAATCAGGAGGCTTCCAGATCAACCAGTGTCAGAAGACCAGGAGAAGCCAGGGCTGTTGGTGGAGATGTCTGTAGGTCCATCCCTGCAAGGGGCAGTGGACTCTGCTTCTGAGGCAGAAGCCGAGCAAAGCCCTGGGCCCAAATAGTGTCGCTGTCTCAGAAGCAAGTCAGTAGGGCTATTTTGACAGAGGAGTGCTCATTTACAAAGAAGGATTACTCAGGAGGAAGCAACTCATGAGTAAGTCTCTTGAGAGAAGGCTATAATGAGCTACAGCGGGGCCCTGGGTTGGGCTAAGGAGATTTCTGTGGATGTAAGTCTTGCTTTTGTACTGAGTGTGCTCTAGCTAAAGCAGGATGACTTATTATAAGTCATGATATAAGGCACAAATCAACATACTAGGATCATATCAATACTAGGAGCACAGTTTGTGGAACTTGATCCATATTTTCTGCTGTGCACAAGCTGCCAACATGTTACAAGTATAGCCCACAGTGTAGTGCACTTTTTGTCAGAGCCTCCCAAAGCCCATGAGGAAGAGGACAGCAACAGTGACTTCCTTAGCCATAGGGCACTGAGCTCTCTTAGACAAATGTATTATTGTGACTCAGCTAGCATCAGCCTGCAAATAAACCTTTGAGAAATAAAAAGCCAGGTCTAGACAAATGCAGGATTGCCAATCAGTGAGAACAACTAGCCAGTTTAATAGTCCAGTGATTAAGAATGTTAAGGTTTTGAGGTAATTTCAGGTTAATGTTAATTTGGGATGTATGGATTTTGTTAATTGGTTCATTTGTGTTTTCTTTTGTTCCATTACCCACCCATTGTTCCATTTGTTTCATTGTCTAGTTGTTGATGGAATATTTTTTTCTTCTATCTTCAGAAAAATACACAAAAAAACCTACAGCAATTTACGTAATTACCTTCGGCATGGAAATTTTTCTGTATTTTTCTTAGCTCAGTGTACAGTCAATGAGCAGAAAATGTAGCAGAATTCCTTCTTTCTCAGGAATGTACTTGGTCACTGAACTCATTGGAGGACATAGTCCTAGTGGTTTCATGTAACCTGTGGCCCAACTGGAGTCTACCAGAAGTGCCTTCAGTGTGGCAGCCCCATTTTTGTGTAATTCCTTGCCTTGGAAAGTTAATCAGGCACCAACACTGCACTGTTTTCAGTGCCTGCTAAAGACATTTTTCATTTCAGGAAGCCTCTTCCTGCTGACCATCCATGATCTTTGTTCTTATATGTTTTTAGCATAGTGATTTATACTTTTATTTATTTTAACTTTATACTGTTCACCACAGTGGAATCTGTTTGACTGTGAAACAGTATAGAAATACTATAAACAAACAAACAAGAAAATACCCACAGTGGCAGCTGAAGAGAGATCAGAGATATATAAAAGGTTGTAATTTTTCCTTTATTCTGTTTTGTTTTAAAATGAGCATATGCTAGTGTATTTTCCAGCAACATCCATGTTTTTGTATGACTGTTTACTTACAATTTTGGAACATTTAAAAGAAGGAAAAGTCCACAAGTCTATCAGGGCTGAAGGATGCTAGTCCTTCACATAATCTGTAGGTTGGAGTCATAGAAAATCTAAAATTCTTTGCATTCCTTCTGAATTTCTCTGGAATTCCTAGTGCTAACCACAGTTTGACTGACTTGGAGGTCAGGGCTATTGCAAACCATGGAACAGGAGTTACTCATGGCATAGATAGCAACTTTCACGATGTCTCAGTTAAACCAGTAGCATCAAGTGATTGAAAACGAGACTTCTGAATTGTGTATTGAAAGTTTGTATCCATGTTAAAATGTTAGATCCAGAATATGTGCAGTTTCTATAGGAATCCTAGTTTAAACACACTGTTGTGGTGAGAGAAAATGTGAGTTTGTACAGCAATTCCTGTGAGTAGCATAGTGGCTAACAGAGCCAAGGTGTCGCAGGAATTAGAATATTGGCTGGGTTCTAGCCCCTGCTCCACCGGGAAGCTTTGGGCCAGTCATTGATTCTCAGCCTAACCTACCTCACAGGGTTGTTGTGAGAATAAGATGGAGAGAAAGCAGATTATGCAAGCTGTTTTGGGAATATTTAAATGGAACACACACACACAGATATGGGATAGAAATATAATAAAATAAGCTAAAGTTCAGGAAGTTCCTGGTTCTTTGTCTCATGAACTCCCTAGGTAGCCATAGGGAAGCTAATTTGTCTGATTTAATTTATAAATTGGAAAGAAAGAAGCTTCAGTTTATAGACAAAAGTTTTATAGCTCATAATAAAATTCAGTAAATCCCACTTCATGGTGACAAACCACCTGAGACTTGTTTCCATGGATGCGATGTCAGCAAAATTTCTCCAGAGTTTTCATTAACCTGACCTTCCTCTGAGGTTTGCTTTTGGATACATTGCTCTTAAATGCCCTGGAATCTCATAGGAGTAGATGCTTTCCTTGTTTTGCTGTACTACTTTCTCAGGTGGCTGCTCTGAGCCTTCTGGCTGCTTTGATTTGATTCTGCTCTTTGTGTTGGCAGGCAGTCAAGCAAGTATAATTTGCTACAGTTCAGCTCCGGCAAGATTTGGAAGACAAGAGGACAGTAAATACAGTCTGACTTGCCAGAATTCAAAGTATATTCCCTTGATATGTTCATGCCTTTTATAGCTTGTTACAACTGCCCATTGTACCTTTTGCAGGTTTCTTCAGCTGAGTGAACAGGCTAGGCTACTTGGGATTCTGTAATTATAGTGGATAGAGCAGAAGTTACAGTTACAAGCAGATCCTATGTCAGTTGCGTGGGATAAGAAGCAGAAGTAAGCCCATGTCTGGAAATAATTCAGTCTTACTTTGTGCATTTGGGAAACTTTGTAGAAATATAGCTAGCAAGTAGCTAAAGCCAAGATTCATTGTCTTTGGACTGAGTAGTGGATAATAAATAATTGGAATATAGTGATTCTGGTAGCTGGCCATTTTAAATATTTTCCTATCATGTCAAAAGAAAATGTTTTGGTGATACTTGGTAATATTAATTATGCCTGTACCAAGCAATAGCCAAAGCTCTTTGTTTGATTCACAACCGCAGATAAAACATCATACACAAATTACGATAGCAGACTCTTAAGGAGTGTATTGCAGTAATTTAGTTTAGAGATTACTGGAGCAAAGATAATTCAAGGATCACTCCCAAACTATTAACCTGTACCATGTAGGAGATTTGAGTGTGACCCCATCTCTCCATTCAGTCAGAAGAACCACCCACTAACAGCATCTCAGTCTTGTCTGGTGTGCACTTCACTTTGTTAGCCCTCATTCAAACCATTGTTGTAGCAAGGCTTTTGTATATCTACAACTTCATTTGCTGAATGAAAATGAAAAGGAGAAATAGAACTGCAGCAGTGGGCTGATGACAATGAACTTCAGAAGACACCACTCAGCAATTGTATGTAGATGTTAAATAGCATGAGGGCAAGACCAGTCCCTGAAGAACGCCACACTGGTGAGCCAAGAGCCCAAGCAGTATCCCCCAAGTGTCACCTTCTGGAGACAGTGGAGTGTAACTGCTGCAATGCAGTAACTGCTAGTCCTTTGTCAGCCAGTTGCCCCTAAAAATGCCATGGTTGATGGTATTGAAAACCACTGAGATATCCTTGTCTTTCTACTGGTATAGGTTATCATACAGTACAAAGCTGTTTCTGTGCCACTATCCAGCCTGACCGAAATGGATCCAGATGCTCAGTCTTATCTAAGAGTGCCAGGAATCTGTTGGCCACCACCATCTCAAGAATCTTGCCTTAAAAGAGGGGTTTGTCACTGGCCTAAAATTATAAGATCTTCTGGGTCCAGAAATAATTCTTGCAGGAGCTGTCTCACCACCACCTGTTGTAGGTGGCATGAGACTACTCTGTCCAGGAAAGAGGCATCAGTCACCTCCCTGGCCTAACCAGTTGTTCCCTCCTTGCTATCTTTTATTAACCAAGAGGAGCAAGGTTAAAATATGGACATGGTTATATAGATCTTTCTGAGCACTTTATCAACATCCTTGAACTGTACTCATTGGAACCCCTCCAAGAAAACTTTACCAGGTTGCACTTTGATATCTCACCTGATTCCATTTCAGTAACATTAGAGTAAAAATCCTGACCAATGCAAGAAATGTGTCATGTGCGTGCGCTCAGAAGAGTCTCTTCCGCGCACACAAGGGGAGGAAGCTTCTCATGAGAACCAGAGCATCAGTGAAGAGCTGTTTCTGGTTTCAGCAGAACCAACTTTACTCCCCACTCTCACAGATGATGAGAGTAAGAATGGGCTATATAATGAGGTGCTGAAAGTAGACGAAACAGAGGTGCGGGAACAGGGCGATTTGGGAGTAAATGTGAGAACAGACTCTCAATCTTCTGATATGAAGTGTGAGAACCAAACTGATAAGGGACCAGCAGGATTTGAGGATGCTCATTCTCACAGGCACATGTGCAACTGGGACAGCCAGAATCCCAGTTGACTGAACCTGGGCAAGAGAGAGTTCACAGCACCCCGCCTACAGGGGTGTGGCCTCGGAGGGTTCATAAGCAAAGTGTGGGTTGAAGTTAGTTAGAATGAGAGATCAACTTTCTATTCTGATTCAGTTTTACATGTAGAACTGTTTAGAATAAAGACAGTAGTATCTGCTGGAGTAGTATGTAGTATCTGCTGGAGTGATTGCTTTTGTTGGGGAAGGAGCACCAGCCTCATGACAAAATGGCTCTTATGGGGCAGAGAGGGCTGCACTGGGAGGCAAAGAGAATCTTGGACATAGGCGGTGATTTATTATTTCTTTGATACTCACACTGACTCCAAGTATATTTAACTATAGGCACATACCAGAGTGTATCTGGCATTTAAAAGCACCATCCTGAGACCTGATCACTGGCTGATAGGTCAGTTGCCAAACCTGTAGTTGGGACTAGGGCCACAACATGGCACAGTCTCCTTACCTGGCTAGCCTTCCACCAATGCATAGCTCTCTCTCACTACTCTAATTGACTCCTTCCCCATCAGGATCTCCCACTTGGAGCCATATCCTACCTCCATGACACTGGTCTGTGAAGGAGGAGAAGCCCCCACCCTTCCCAGGACTGTAGAAGCAGATAACAGACAGATGGCTGTTCTGTTAGAAGGGCAGCCCTTGTCTTTGTGCCCCTCCCCGCTTGAGGTCATCACCTTTACCAGTCTTGGGCTGGCAGATGGAGGCCTGTTGGATATCAAGGTCGAGCCATTTGCTATCAAGTAAGCAGGCTTGGGGGACTTTTTCACATCTTGACAGCACTGGGATGTTCTTGGGATGTCCCTCAGGCAGCATCTCAATCCATGCAGCTGCAGTGTCAGCAGGAGCAAAAGGTTGACAAGTGTCTGGGCTGAAAAAGGGGCTGGAAGAATGGTAACTTCATCATTCTTACCTTCTCAGTGAATTCCAGTCTGTCTTGGGCAACTGCACACTTTAGGTCTACATATGAGTGCAAGATATATAAATCAAAAAGTTTCCACGAGGCTTGCAAGGTGCATGCTGTGTGCTCTTATTCTATGAACATAGAAATATAATGACAACAATTACGTACATTTTTCTGCCTCTCTTCCAAATGGAAGTAGGGAAAGAACAGGTCAGAATTCCACCCTGAGTGTAGTGGAAGTGACATAGGAGAATCACACTGAGACTGATGATGTGAAATAATATTTGTAAGAAATATCTATATCGTACTAGAGAAGAAAATTTAAAAAATCAACTTTTATTGTATTTGTTGATACTGTGTTTCCTAAGCTGCCCAGAGAGCCATATTGGCTAATGGGTGATGCAGAAATTCAATAAAATAAACATGTTTAAAAAGTGTAAGCTTATTTATATGGGATTTATGGAAAGTATAAGGTAAGTAAAGTGGGCACTTCTTAAATAATAAGCAGTTTGGGAGCATCACTGTGGCACAATGAATGGAGTGTTGGCCTTGTACAGGAAAGACTTGTTTAATATATCTACTGAGCACTGAAATTTTATGTGGATTTGGGAAAGTTGCTGTGCTTCAACATAACATACCTTACAGGATTGTTACAATAGAGTGGGGATTACCTTATGTACATGTCCTTGAGCTAAGAGTATACATCTGACCAATAAACCAATAATATGGGAAAATAAGAAAGATGTGAGAGAACTATTTTCAGATGAAAGTGGATATTGCTTGGATCTCACCAATTATCAATGTGTATGATTTAAGTGATTTTACAATTTACATTAAATTAACCTGTTCAGTGTCTGTTCTGATGGATTGTTTACATTATGCTTAGAATGACTATGTAGTTAGATAAAACATATGCATAACTTCTTTGCTTAGTATCTACACTTCATTTTTCATCATCACATATGACAGTAGCTGAGACATGTGTAGGAATGAACTGATACCTGAGCATCCAGCTCATTTGTACTTGGTGTCAGTGTGAGGCTAATGGCAAATAAGTTGCCAAATTGGGAAAATCTGTCTGATTTTTTTTCTCTTTATCAGATTCCTTACATGTCCCTAGGCATGTTACAATAAGCTGGGATTGTGAAGTATACTGGCTTATTGTTCATGAGTAACTGATTTGTGCGCACTGCCAGGTTGTATCTGCTTGGCTTCTTCAGCCAGGAGGAACAGCTAACGTTAACCAAAGCAACTGGAGTTAAAAGCTGTGTGCTCAGTGAGATTCCTGGCTTGCAGTTGTCAGTGAAGTGATTGTTAACCAACTACAAACCCTAGCTTCAGATTCTGGCTTGTTAGAGGAGTAACAAACCAGAAGTCTTGGTCTGGGATTCTAAGGTATTCCTTTTTGCTTAGTTCCTTAGTAGGAGAAGCCAGGAGGATATGATCAGGTAATACATATTAGTAGGCTCCCTACCCTAACCCTAAACCAGGATTCCCTGCAATTATGACATATATGTACACGAGAATAAGGCCAATCATGCTATTCAGAATTGTTCTTTCTATGATTTTGTTCCATCTAGATACTTTTTTCCATCTCACTATCTCATCGCAATCTTTAATTACAAATCAAGGACATTACTCCAGAATTGTTGCTTGCAATAACTGGTAGCCTCAGTTGGCTGCAAATTACATTAATACAATTTCCATAGGATTTTTACTACTCATCCAAATTATGCTGCTTAGAGTTATAATTGAGGCTGTCATACTATGACATAATTGCATAGCAATACCACTGAATGCATTTTGAGAGTATGCAGACAAAATGTGTAGTGATTTTAGAATAATGATATGCAATTCTTTGACAGGCTAATCTGATTCTTTCACAATATCTACCAGGGTTTGAATTTTCAGAATAAAAGTGTTCAGCTGTTTTTCTGTGGAGTAGTTAATAATGTGATGCAAGTTTGTCTTAAATCACAAATATTTGCGCATGATATATCAGATTCTATATTTTCTGAAGACTCATTATCTGATACTATGCCACATGCATATATAGACAAGAGATTATAATTTCAATTTTCTCAGTATTTTGCTATACCAGTGGTTAGTCCTTGTGAGTGAGTAAAGATGCTGATGCTAATGTAGATCATAGTTTAGCCACAGTTACATACTTTGATTTCTATGGAAGAATCTCCTGTCAATGAGACCTACTGGACTGTGTAGCTACATACATACTTTATAATTCAGTTTTACAATTATAAGAAAAAACTATTAGAAAGTCACTGAAGTCTATACAGAAATTAATTTACCATTCACTGTCCCTGTCAGAGTAGGTTACTTTGCAAGGCAAAAACCTAATTATGCATTCTTTGCTTTCCCTGTTGATAACCTTGTTATAGTTTGTAGGTCTTTGCTTTGCATTCCTTAGCATTTTTGTCTTTAATTATTTTCCTGGAATCCTTTGTCAAGCAGACTTCTGTTTTGTCTGTGTCTTCAACTTTTTCTTTAAAATGCATGGGTGTGGTTTGCTCACCAGGCCTTAGAATTCTTCAAAATAATTTTTGAGATATATGCACAGTTGCACACCTATGTAATAACTGGAATTGCATGATACGGCCCTTGACTAATGAGAGTTGGGTGGCAGGGAGTCATTAACAAACCAGGAAATGAGCCAGCCTTGTAACTTTCTATTCATTTGCTTACCTATGGCAAGGACAAGCCACCAGCAGCTGACTACACTTCTGCAATGCTGTAGGGATAGAATCTCATGCAGAATGGCCATAATACTGTCCTGTATTTGCATAGGAGTGGCTTGAGATCACTACATTTGCTGCACTTTCACACAACTGTCTGCTAGTTTATTTGATGCTTAAGTCCCACTGCGTTCAATGGGGCTTTCTCTTAGAAAGATGTGCGGGGATTAGATACTTGTTATCTAATGCAAGATAACAATTTGTAGAACTACTACAATTCAAACAAGAGGAAAATTAAGTTGCAAGTGCTCTGCTCTATAGCTGGCTCATTCTCCTTTCTAGTTTAAGAATCATATGGTCTAAGGCTGAGAGTGAGATGCTGTCCTGCCTTCAGCCACCAGAGTGGTAGCCTGTTTGGAGCAGGACTGTATTGTGGAGGTTGACTATCCTTATCCTAAGCAGATGCTTCACATAGTCCCACAGCATTAAAAAGTGATAACTTTGTGGTAGCTGCAGAATGGGGTTACTGGAAAAGCATAGTAGTGCTAAAGTACAACAAAGCTCAGCTGCATCAGTTCTACGGGTGGCTGAATCTGTCAGTTTTACTTTCAGCTATGGCTTTTTTTAAGTGTCAAGTTCTTTCTGGCCCAAATATGAAGAAATTTGTGACATTTGGTTAATTTTTCTGAAAAGCAAACTGAAGTGAAATGTCCACATTTCTCTACCAGCAACTTATAAAAGATACAGCTATTCCCAACATGGAGAGAACCGTGTTGTGTCTGCCTGTTTTGCAACTCTTAAAGATGATGAGTCTGTCAGAAAAAAGGGGCTGACAATATGCTTGTTTATATAAATACAGTGATCTGGTCCTCATGGCATGACAATCCATCACAGGTAGCTAGAAGACTTTCTTCATTGTGACTTTTTTGTGAACAAGTCATCTTGACAATCCATGCCTTGTTTTAAGGCTTGTTCAAATCCCAGTGGGTTGTCATGTCATTGGAACATGGGAGCACAATTTTTCTGGGGATTGCAGGGATTAACTACAGGAGCAGCACAAAACCCTGCTGCCGTTCTTAGTTTTGCCCGTGACACTGCCAGTGAATTTCCATCCAAGAATACCCAAACAACACTTTCTTGCCACTTTTTAAAAAAACATTCCTTAAAAGCTGTGCAAATGAGTTCTGGCTTTGGTCAGTCATTTTCAGATGTATTGCATGGTCAATTTCCTTGTAGGTTATAGCTGTCAAAGGACAAGGGTAATACACTTTATTCTTATTGGCATCAGGCCAAAACCTTTTTAATTTTCCATTATTTTAAGATTTTTTTATTTTAGTTGGGTTTAATTATAGATATTATATTGTGCCTTTGTTGTTGGACCATCCTGAGACATTTATGTGTAGGGCAGGGTACACAAGTTTTAAATAAATAAAATATAGGAAATAAGGGAACTGACAAGGTAAGACTGCATGTAGAATAATTTGTGTACAGTTGATATGGATCAAGAGCAAAACAATACTAAGGGAGACACAGAACCTATTTACGGAACCTATAGAAGAGCACCAGAATTTGGGGTAAAGCAGGAGGAATAGGTACATCAAAGGGTAAGGGGCAATATTTCTCACTTACGAATATAATTCTCTCTGTTTTAAAAACTGAACAGACACTTTTCAGTATCTTCCATGTTTTCAAAATTTCCTCAGGTCTGCAGCTAGATCAGAAACCAGAGTAGTCCCCCTCTTTTTACAGCTCATTTTTGGAGCGCTTACTGTTGTGGTTGGCAGCTGAACAGGACAGGATCAAGTGAATGGTACACCACTGGGCAGCAGGTGTAATTACAGCTTGTTCTGCCATGTCTACAGGTTTCTATTTTTAAAGTATTGAAAATGTGTGTGCAAGTTTTGGGTCTGGAATATATGATCAAAATTAATGGCTGGGTAGTAAATGAAGGGGAAATGTGTGCACCTGCATTAACTGTTGCGTAAGGTACTAAAATTTTGCCTCAATATACTTTCCAGCTCTTAAATTTGTAGAAATTATCCTCCTTTTACTTCCCAGACATAAAATATGCATACTGTTTCTATTCACTTTCCACTCCCCCTAAACACACAATATTCTCATCAGGTTTTTTTTAACACTCTGAAAAGATGACTGAAGGGGACAGAGCAAATGGGTCCACAACACCATGTACTCATCCCCTCATTCATTTCATTCCATGCAGCTGCCATTTCAGGTGGGGTTTTTTTAAATGGTCTGAGAAATGTTTGCAAGTATTTGGAAAAGGAGCTATGAGAAGTGTGTGTGGGGGGGGTAATATCTTCCCTTCCTGTATGAGCTCTGGATTTAAGGAAGTGTTGAAAAGCTGGAAGACATTGAGAACTGTCAGTTTAACACCACATGATCACATTAACAAAGGGGAGATATTGTTCCACACACCCCCTCACCTCCACTGCCCCCGCTGCTTTGGTACATTTGGTCTTTTGATTTTTCCTCTTATTTCTTGTACTTCTGTCTTCATTAATGGAACCTTCCTTTCCTTTAATTACTTTATTATTTGTCTTTCATTTCTTTGGGACTTTGTACAAATTAGCAAATAAACAGCCTTATCTTGTCAAATTCTTTGTATGTTATTCCACTTTTCAGCTTCCTTGGACAGCTGGATCATACAAGGAAATTGACTTGGGAAAGACTACACATACAGGATAGGTGTAACAGCACATTTGTAGAATGCCAATGAAACTAATAAAAAAATTACAACTGCAATCACTCATTTCTGAGATTCAGTTTAAAAAAATGAAAAGCCAGGGACTCAAATGGGATAGTGGTCAGAGCAGGGAGAGGGCAAAGGGCAAAGAGAAAGATAGCTTCTTCTGCAAAGACATGTGGGGCATGTGCTGGAGCCAGCTGTAGGACTGAGAAGGAAGGATGGGGAGAACCACCCATGACAAGCCCAAGTGTGTGTCTGGTATACTATGGGTTATTCAGTGAACAGTCTACATTTTATTGCTTGTGCACAAAGGTGACTCAGCTTAGTTTGCATAGCCTTGGACTTTGCCAACATGAGAATCTGACCATGCGGGTTGGGTTATGGAACGAGAACCCATGGCTCAAACGGATCATGTGAGACTGCTCAGTGGGTTAAGCCCAGACTTTAACAGTTAAGTACTCAAAGCCCTGGACCTGTATATACAAATTAGTGGTTTTTGGTTTTTCCCATACACCGTTTTTTAAACTCTAGTTGTTTCCGTCCTTAATATAAATTCACCAAAATTTGCAAAATAAAAAAATGAGACTAAAAGCTTTAACCCATTCTAAGATATTCATGGGAGAGCAAGATGTATAGCTCAGGAAAAGTTAGAACTCTAAAACTTTAGAACTTTAAAACTATAGAACTTTGTTTACTTCTGCATACTCTAGTATTTATGCTTTAAATGGGTATCAAGTTATATTGAACAAAAACATCAGACATTTGTTAATTAAATAATGAGGTTTAGCTAAGGTGAAGTAGCTATGTGCATATGTATTGTATGCACATATATATGTATTAAATGTTGCCTTAGAAGTGTGCTATATAAAATTTGAGTTATGAAGTAACCTGTTCCTAAAACAGGTAGGAACAGAAACAGTTAAATTATCATATGCAGCAGTAGAAAAAGGCAAATGAGAAAGAGCACACTTGACCACAAGTATTAATTACATCCACAAGAGCTGCAGATGCTTTTACAATATATTCTCTTTGATTTTTTCTGTTTTTAATATAATATATTATTAAGCTATAACCAATCCTTTCCCAACCTGGTGCTTTCCAGGTATTTTGGAATTGAGGTCCCATCACACGCAGCCTGCATATGAATAATCAGGAATTATGGGAGCTATATTCTAAAATGTCCAGAGATTGGGGCCATTAATAACCTTAAGAATAGAAACCCTGCATAGGAAATTTAAATTAAAAATATTAGAATGCATATTTCATACAATCAGTAGAATAGCCGGTAGATCTGATATGGTGTTTGGTTTGTTACCATGTTCACTTTTTCATCAGTAGCTGAAGATTTGATAATACCTCATACTAGAATAAGCACCAATTGCTTTGCATAGTGCCAAAGATTTAGCCTCACTTGGAACAATCTCTCAGTATAGTGAGCCTACAACTGTGAAGGCAATAGACTGATGACTGAAAATAATTTATGCACAATCCTCTGGGTTGTCTTTATCTCCTATCTGCATTCAGCATTATTCCATTTCTCGTGGTATCTAATGACCTTGTGCTCTGAACATTCTCTGCCTTTTAATCTGAATTCATTTGTCATTTTATAGGCTCCTGGATATACAGAAATGTCATTGACAAAAAATTAACATAAATATTGTGAATGCCAGGGATGCTTCTGCCTTATATTGGAACCTTTACCCCCTTTTACAATTTTTACAGACTGAAGCACAGTTTTGTTTTAATATTGAAGTACAGCATGTAATCTCAAGGTATGTGTTTGGACACTGAAAGAGCAAAAATGCTCAAAAATCACAGTTTTAGGACTTCTCTAATGGTCCAAGTCCTTATACCTGCTGTGCTAACAAACTCAACTGGTAAAGTAACTGTTATGGTGGAGGATGCTAACTGTGCCAGGGCAGTGAAGCAAGCTTTTAGAGTACATTGGTGTTCCAAATGTGTTGGAGACAGATATGTGGAAACAGATATTTAAGAGTAGTTTTGAAATGTTACCGTTATGAGTAGTCCTACAAGTGTGGCTAAACCAAAAGTGATGAACTGCTGGATATTTAGGCTGCAGGCCTATATATCAGTTTGTTTTTACATGGTCTGTTGTTTTCACCAGCACCTTGTACTTCCGTACCACCAGACTTTTAAAACTTCAATGTGGAGTTATAGTATAGACCTTGTATGGCTCCCTAGTAGATTGCAGCTGGAATGCAGGGGTTAACTGCCCCAAAATATTTGCTGCCCCCAAATTTAGCAACACAGTGACAGGAGTATAGCTGATGTGGGTCAGAAGTGGCCACCACACTCTCCAGTGTCCCAGCCTTGCTATACACATTTTTATGTCGTGAGGTCATGACTCATGCCCCCAGTTACTTGCACAGACGCAGGCAATAAAATCTAAAGACCTTTATTCCAAACAACTACAAGATTTATGTTTACGACAGATAGTGTAGGAGCTACCACAGAGAGCCCTAAGCAACACAGTTGCCCCCTCCTTTCTGACCTCTCCGAGATTTGTCACGTGGACCTCAATCTCCTCATACGTCCCTCTCCACGGGGGCTGGACAAACTTCTTTCTCTCCTTCTCTGTTCTAATTGGTCTAAGTGTCGAAGTCTCTGCCTGAGTTGGGCACTTTCCATGACAACCGACTCCCCTTCCTGATTTCCGGGAACTCTCTCAAAAACTTAAGAGTCAGGTGGCAGAGGGGCTGTTTGTGCTATGGGCATCAAGTATAAATCTCCCTGCTCCAAAGCCTGATCCTCGCTGAGGGCTTCTGGCCCTCTTTCGCGTGCTAATGCCTCCCCCAAGTCATTAGGCATGACATTGTATAGGAGTAAGTTCTATTGAACACAGTGGGACTCACTTCTGAACAGACTTGTTAGTGTAGCTAGTGGTAGTCGAATAAATGGAAGACTGGAAGTTTAGCTGTTAATTAAGAATGTTCTATTTCTGCACCTTGAGCAACCTACTTTCAAATATACCTTAAGCTGGTTTTACAGCCTGCTCTTAAATAGCCTTGGCTTGTTCCCAAATTTACACAATACAGAAATCCTTTGTGGAGGAATCGCAATATGCTGCCCTGGTCACTAGAGTGTATCTGAGGTAAACAGTAGTGCCAGGGGAAGAGAGGGCATTTCCTCAAGCCACAGATACACGTACTCCAACTTCCCAGCTCCCTGTTCTCTTTTCTATAGGCCACTGCAAATCTGCATTAGGCATTCAGTGTAGGAAGATCTTGGGTTTCTGTTTATTCAGTTATTAGAATGGTCCTATTTGGAGCCTCTTACCTTGTTGACTTAAGACATGTTATGTGGGGGCAAAATCAGGAAACCATGTATATAGCTTCCTAGCAACCACTCACATGCCCCCATTAGTTCCACTTGTTTGTTTCTTTATGACATTTGTATCCATTGCAGGATCTCTAGGTGGCTGAAACATTATATCAGAAACATTACTGGATTGCGGTTATGACAACACTCTCTGGAATCCATGCCCCTAGCATTCGTGAACTTCCCCTTGTGTTCTGCCCTGTCTTAGAATACAAGGTGAACCAAGAAGTCTGTGAATGCTCACACAATGAAGGTTACTCATCTAACAACTTTTTTCCATGTCATGTGCAGCACAATGGCTCTTGCACATAAAATGGAGGAAGGACGCAGCTTGTGCATTGTACATGCTGGACTTGATTCCTGGCCAACACTTGCCATGAATTAACAGCCATGACAAATTGGACTAAGGTCTGGGGAGCCCAGCCTAGGAAATCCAATGGATTCCACCCCTGGAATGGATTTCTCACATGTTCCTACATCCCAGTACTATGGCTCTTTCTGGAAAAGACCTTATGTAGATACAGCAGACAATGAGTTTGCAGTAATGAACTAGTCAGAAAGAACAATGACTGGAGTCTTCAAAGAAAGAGGCAAATTTATGGCCTTTCTTTGGCTACATGTGGTCCAGAGGTCAGTTTCTGGTCAAAAGCTAATATACCAATAGATACTAAGTTGCACTTTGTGTCTATAGTGTTAGTATGCTTTTCATGTTATTTCTAAGGCCCCTGCATTCATATTTGTGGCATTGATAATAGGATCTCTAAAATTTAAATCTAGAAACAGGCAGGATTTCATACATTGCCAAGACTTCTAGGGAATGATTTCCTCCATACTGAATAAGCTAGTTCCTTGCAAGGAAAAAGGAAAGCATCTGAAGCGTCTGCAACCATGTTTCTAGAAACAGAAACTAATGACAGTTTGTGGTAGTCTGCAGGAGGGATTGCATAGACTTTTTCTCTGCTAGCTGCTAGTCACAAACCTTTGTTCCTGCAGGACAGAATTCAACATATGAATGATTTTCCTGGCAACTGTTTCTTGGGATGCCTGCCGATCCCTCTTAGAACCATAAATCTGGCCTCTCCAACATTATAGTCTTTTATTTCATTTGCTTTTGCTTTGTTCTTGGATACTGTCATGGACATAATTCTCAGTGAGGTGAAAACCTGTTTCTGAGCTGATCACTTGACAAAGAAAGTGGAGACTAATATGAATGAAAGCTCCTCTATATAGAAGATCCCTACTGTGTTTTTTTAAACTACCATGGTAAGGAGGAAGGTTAGGTTACCTTTGGATTTTGTGTATGAAAGAGCTTTCAATCATATGAGCTCCCATCAGCTATCTTAAGTGGTATAACCAGCTCTGTGGGAATGAAGCCTTAGCTATGGGCTTGAAATCTTCTCCCCTTTGAAGTGAAGAAGCTGCTGAATGTGACTTAAATAGTGCTAGCTGTTTCCCCTGTTTTCCTCCCTCTAATACACTCTGTGGTATCTGGAGGCCAAATGTACGCTTTGAACTTGAAAGAGAGGTAGTATAAAAAAGGAAACCACCTCCCTTCCGTGCTCTTGACAGAGCATTTTGTAAATCATTACAGGCCTTCTGCTGTCCAGAGGAGGCACAACAATGAAACACATTGGTGACTTTGCATTAATTTCATGACACCTTTTTGGAGTGTTTGCATTTTACACAGTTACAGCCTTCTTATTCCTTTCTTTCTTTTTCCTGGCAGAATTCTTTCAGTGAGTTAGCTCTAAAGGAATTTTTCCTGCTGTCAAAGGTGTTCATAACCTCTAATTTGCTTGCCACGCCTTTTGCAAAGAGCAGCAAGAGCTCAAACAGATGGCAAGGAGCCATAGAACTGTCAGGCACTTCATTGCTGAAGAATGTTGAGCATTGCCTCCTGTGTCTTACCACATTTGATGGAATGAGAAAGAGAGAGAGGCTTTACAAATAAGCCAGACATTCT
Source organism: Varanus komodoensis (assembly GCF_004798865.1). Classification (NCBI taxonomy): domain Eukaryota; kingdom Metazoa; phylum Chordata; class Lepidosauria; order Squamata; family Varanidae; genus Varanus; species Varanus komodoensis. The sequence continues at coordinate 25,664,495 of NW_025335505.1, read as the reverse complement.
AAAACCATTCTCTCAAGCAGCTGAAAAGCTGGCTTGTCAGCAAACTATAAAACCTTAGTGATATGGAAAAAGATAACCTTTGTATGAAAAAGTGAAAGACAAGACAAATACTCATGGGGTGAATAGATTTTTATTTATTTTATTAATAGCTTACTTATTTCCCTGGTGCAATCCACCCATGGTGATTGCCCTCTCCATTTTATCCCCATAACAACCCTGAGAGGTAGGTTAGGCCTCTCAAGTAAGTGATGGGGCCAAACATGGGCAAACATGGGGGGGGGGGAGCTCTAGTTGCTGCTCTTCAGCCTGTTAATTACAGCATAGTGTTTCTTTGAATTGCAGCATGAAGTAATAAATCTTTAGATTTATTCTTGCATGGGCTCTGTGTTACTATAAAATAGCTTTCCTTGATCCAGAAATAATGACGAGTACATGTAGAATGTGATACTTTTTTTTCCAAACCTCCGGAAGGTGCATCACATGTTCCTGACCTTATTTCTCAAAGGAATTTTAAATGGGGGTAAAATAGGAGTACTAATTAGAGCCTCATTAAATACTTTTAGTCAAGTATGGTAATTTTCTTGAAATGATAATGTAGTCAGTGAATAAAAGTACATTCCATTAAATAGTGAATACAGTTCCCCTCCCCAGCTGACTTTTATACCATAGAGCTTTATTTTACATTTTTAAAATAAAAAAGTTACTTTAAATTAAAGATATTGTGCTTTAATCATATTAACACTCTGTTTGTGTTTTAGCTGATTTTACAGAAGGGAAACTAGTCCAGTCATCTGATTGTGAGTGAATAATGTTAATGTTCTGTAGTTAAGGTTTCTGTTCTTAGTAAATGGACTAACTGAAGCCTGTAAAACACAATTCTCAAATATGTAGAAGTACTTAACTGCAATCAGTTCTACAACATGAAGCAGTTTTTCTAACTATATTGAACACTGTATTGTGGAAACTTCTAAATAACTTTTTAAAAAGTAGAAAGCATAGTTACATGTGCAATTTACTATTTTCTGTGTTCATACAGTATCGTATTAACAACCATAAATGTTGTGCACAGCTAATCTGGGATACTTCCAATTGTATCTACAATTCCTGTATCTGCGTCCCATCTTCCTTCAAAGAGTTCAGGACACTTTGGCACTACCTAGTCCAAGGCCAATCAAAGAAATGTAATAACAAAGTATCATACTTCCAAGCATAATAGTCAACCCACTTCCTTTTCTGGCTCTCAGGAGGTTTCTAAATGGACAAAGGCTTTATCAGTTTTGGGAATTCAGATGCTGGTTCAGATAGTTGAAACTCACAAATCACGATGGGACTGTAGCAGTCCTGGTGCTATGAATCAATAGCAGTCCAGATAGCAGATACGATAACAACAGAAGAGTCACAGTCAAAGTCACAAACCTGCACAAGGCTTCTCTTTTTTCTAGCAGTGGAGTGGGGACTGTTCCCTGCATTCTCAGTTCAGTACTGAAGCATGAAACTAGAATGCGTGTACCGCATTTGCTGCCTTTGCGAAGCTGAAAGGCTCTTTCTTTTTGAAAAAGAAATGTGGAATGTAAATTTGCACAGACCATAAGGGAAGCTAGAGAGGTGTGGTAGTAACTGAAGCTTTTCTAACACATTTACAATATCTGACAAGAACTCAAAACTTCCTGAATAAAAATGCTTTTGTTGCAAAGAGCACTGCTTATATCTGTGAATAATTACAGTAACCAAGAAGGACTGAATTGGGGAATAGAAACCATTTAGTTATTTTGATAACTTCACTTGAGGTCGAACTCTTTGTTTTGTGAGACTTTATTTCCTGCAGTAAAATGGCTCTCAGGCAATAGCTTTTTGTTGTTCTGTAAAATACCCAGCTAAATATACCCTTTTTTTCTTTACTGATAAAGCTACATAAAGGAAGATCTAGGCTGATTTTACACAACAGAATAACTAATTGTGGGTTGTTACTTATGATGGTGTATTCTGTTGTTCAAACCAGTTCCCACAGGAATGCTTATTTGAGGGCAACAACCTACTCTAACAACCCACAGCTTGTTCTAAGGATTGTTGTGGCCACAGTTGTCATCCTGTCCATGGTGGTAGGTGATCACTAAGACATACATAACCATGTTTCAGTGTGTGTGTGTGTGTGTGTGTGTGTGTGTGCGCGCGCGCGCGCAGGGGGATATTTTTGCATGTTCCTGAGCACCTGGGGTCTTGGAGAGAATTTGAATCATTCACCACCCTGAAAGTAAAAATGTAGTGGGCAGAAAAAAAGTTAAGAATCTTGCCACATCTGAGTGTAAATCACATCACTTTTTGCAAGCAAAAGCAATCACAACTGTCAAAAGAAGCCACATTGGGGTGAAAAAAGCACATTCGGACTCTGGATATATTCCTTTGTTGCCCATGCACTTTGGAAGCTGCTGCCCGCTAGAACAATACCCCACCCAAAGCCTCAAATATCTGCATTTGCACAACTGTGAACATCCACAGCTTAACATTAATGCACTTAACATACTGGAGCAAATCTTGTATGCAATTTTTTAAAAAGTGCTGCTCAGGCACTTTGAAGAGCTGTCAGTGACAGTCAAAACAGGGAATGCAAATACAAAAAAAAGAAAAAGAAAAAGTGAAGAAAAGCCATGATGAGCTGAAAAGAGATGGCATTCATCATGGGGAGGGACAGGAGACACATTGTTCCTGGTCCACTGTTCCCTGGGATAACCGTGGGAAAATTTAGGGGCATGGAGGGGGTCTACAGCCCATGGTGAGCCTGGGGCCCACCACGTGTTCTTTAGTCGACAGCCATCCCACTGTAGTAGTGTGGGCTAGTATGACATTCAAGTATGCCCACCAGAAACAGAACAGCCTGGAGTCTTGTATCTAGATGACAGAATAATTCTATAGTAATGATTGGATTAATTCAGATATCATGCCAGACTAGGATTTGTTGTAATGCCTGAATGGATAAACCATGGATTGTGATTGGCTGGGACATTTGTGTGGAAACCAAGATTTAAAATAGTTTTGAAAATCATGGTTTGTGAACAAGTGCTGCACACTGAAGTAATTTTTTGAAGAAAATGTTGCTGCTTGTTGTCTGAATTGAGCTGGTGAGCTGTTTGCATGACATGGCATATGCAACAACAACTTTGCCTCTGTTGGTAACTGTCTTCCACCATTGTTACAAATAGTTTGTGCATTCTTGCCTTCCTGAAAACTTTTCAAGAAGAATGTTTTACTTTTTTCATTTTCCACAGAATTATGTTGACTTTCAAGAATTCCAAATAACAAAAGCTAGAATACTGCATAAAGTAATGAGCAATTAATAAAACCTAGCACGTAATCTAAAGATTGACATTTATGGACCTAACACATTTGTATGTGGCTGATTTTGTGGCTTGTTACCAAACACTGAACGCTGTTGCATAAGCAACATATTTCCTGCATAGCTTGGTATGGCAGACTCACTGTTAGAATTTGAACAGTGAATTGACAAAAGGATGTTTCCTTTGAAATGGATGGTAACTTTTCCCATACATGCTGTTTGGCTATTATAATCAAGAGAGCCTGTTCTTCTTTGTGGTCTCTGTGTATAACACATATGGACTCTGTGCCTGTTGTCAGCTAAGCATTCAGTTGAGTGGGGGCTCCTCCCCTTCCTGTTCAGATACATGTGGGAAGGGTTCCTGCCCATTTCCTCAGTTCTTTTTTCATCCTCCATCATGCCTACATTGGGAAGTGCTTCTCCCTCCTCAAACCTGAGTATTTTTCAGCATTCTTATCCTTTTTTCTACCATCCATTCTTCTTTCTCCCTACTCAGACCCTCCCCACTTTCTCTTACTCTTCTTCATGCCCTCCCTTGATCTCACTCTTTGCTTCTATTCTCCACCTTCCCCATCTGCTGCAATGGCTTCAGAGGTGCCATTTGGAAAATGTATGTGTTGTGGGAGCAAGCTCCCTTCACAGCTGGCCATCCCTCTGCCTTTTCTGCCTGGGTGAGGGACACATAGTTGAGCCCTGCTCACATTACTAGGCATTCACAAAGCAGGCTCAGAAACGCAGAGCCAACTGACTGAGGTCTCAACTGTGGAGCAGAGCTCTGCAAGCCACTGAATCCACAAAACAAGTGGGGCGTGACCACCCACCCACCCAGGCTACGACCACAGCACCTAGGATCTCGGCTACCACTGTGAGAGCCCTGACTGTGTCTGCCTCACTAGTGCAGGCAGGCACCAGAGAACCGCATAGCCTGGAAAGCAACCAAGCACACGAAAAGGATGGCCATTGTCACCAAGGAGAAATGTCAGCACCATGAGAACCCTCATCAACTCTTGATACCAAAGGATCACTCAGTTCTGACCCCACAACTCTCAGAGCCTTTGGTACCAGTGGAGGATCCAGTACATGCAACATCAGCATTTGAAGGCGAGCTGAGGGGCACCCTTCAAAGCTCCCCAGTCTGGCTACCATGTGAGGCATTGCTATCAAGGCAATTCACTCATTCCTTGCTAGACCAGCACTGCCAGGTATTCTTCAAAATGTTGGACAAATTCCCACAAAATAAACTGACATCATTGTTACCCTTTTTTTTGGGGGGGGGGGTACTACCTACTGGACATATGTGGCCCCCAGGTATAGTTTGTGTATATCTCTCACCCTGTGACATTTCTCTGTCCCCTTCAATGAGCATAACTGTTTTTGCTGATTGATGTTACTCCTAATGGGAGCGCAGAAGCAGTCTGTCAGTTGGGATCACCAGCAAAGGAGGGGGGAGCTAAAGCATCCTTCACTTCCTAGTGAGCCTGAAAAAGCCGGTATTGTTCCTTCTGTTCCATGGATGGTGTTGCAAAAGCAGTGATGGCCATGGGGACTACCAAGTTGTATAAGAGCCTTACATGTCTTCCATGTGGCAGCCCTGCAGCACATGGCACTACTTTTTATTTTGTCCTTGTGCATTGTGAAGAAGGTGTAATATGGCTGGGCAGCTGGAGTTTATGATGCTTGCGGCTGATTTAAAAGCAATTGCTTTTACCACCAGGTGAGCGGAGAGGTTCAACCCAGCAACAAGTAATAAGAGGTGGAATAGAAAAGATTTTCTTCTGAGAACTCAACATGTACTGATAAGGGCTAAATAAAGTAAATTTGTTAAAACATTTGTGAAGTGTATTCTGTAGTTAAAATACATAAATAATTCATTCTTGTTACTATCCATTTTTGGCAACAAGTCCTTTTATGTTGTTAGTATTCAAAGCAGCTTACAACAAGAGTAAAAACAAAATGTGATTGATCCAGTAACAGTAAAATGAAAAGGCCCAAGTACTAAACAAATGGTAGAGTAACATAAAAACATGTTTATCTGACATCTAAATGTAATCGATGTAGTACCAGGCAAATATCTTCAGGGTGGAGTGTTCTAAAATCATCACTGCAAAGTGAGTCGGGCACTTTGAAATGCACTGCAAAATAAGCTAGAACTATTGGAATTTTCATCTCACTTCCATAATTTACTGAAATTTACAGCTAGTTCATCATGTCATAGATTTATTCCTGGACACAATTCTGGACTAGTATCAGACTTTAAAGTACTGCATGTGTAAAATACATACATACTGCATGTGTATGTATTTGATGTAAGACTGTAACATTGTTTGATAATCATTCATTTTATGAATCTATCAATAATGCCTTTGGGGACGATTTGGTATGACTTTATTTACTTACTTATTTAGAGTATTTGTATGCTGTCTCATCGCATAGCCTCAGGACGGCTTACATAAAATAAAATAAAACATTTGTTGTTTGTTGTTAGTCGCGAAGTCATGTCCGACCCATCGGGAACCCATGGACAACATTCTTCCAGGCCTTCCTGTCCTCCACCATCTCCCGGAGTCCACTCAAGCTCACACCAGCTGCTTCAGTGACTCCATCTAACCACCTCATTCTCTGCTGTCCCCTTCTTCTTTTGCCATCTGTTGTTCCCAGCATTAGACTCTTCTCCACTGAGTCCTTCCTTCTCATTAGGTGGCCAAAGTATTTGAGTTTCATCTTCAGTATCTGGCCTTCTAAAGAGCAGTCAGGGTTGATCTCCTCTAGGACTGACCGGTTTGATCGCCTTGTGGTCCAAGGAATCACAGGCGTCTCCTCCAGCACCACAATTCAAAGGCCTCAATCCTTTGGCGCTCAGCCTTCCTTATGGTCCAGCTTTCACAGCCATACATTGCAACTGGGAAAACCATAGCCTTGACTATATGCACTTTTGTTGGCAGGGCGATGTCTCTGCTTTTTAGTATGCCTTCTAGATTTGCCAAAGCTTTCCTCCCCAGGAGCAAGCGTCTTTTAATTTCTTGGCTGCAGTCCCCGTCTGCGGTGATCTTGGAGCCCAGGAAAATAAAATCTGTCACTACCTCCATTTCTTCCCCATCTATTTGCCAGGAAATGAGAGAACCGGATGCCATGAACTTAGTTTTCTTAATGTTGAGTTTGAAGCCAACTTTTACGCTCTCCTCCTTCACCTACATCAAGAGGCTCTTTAGTTCCTCTTCACTTTCTGCCACGAGAGTGGTATCATCTGCATATCTGAGGTTGTTGATATTTCTCCCAGCAATCTAATTCCAACTGGTGATTCATCTAGGCCCACCTTTCTCATGATGTGCTCTGCATATAAGTTAAATAGGCAGGGCGACAGTATACAGCCTTGCCAAACTCCTTTCTCAATTTTGAACCAATTAGTGGTTCCGTGCCCAGTTCTCACTGTTGCTTCTTGACCCGCATATAGGTTTCTCAAGAGACAAATAAGATGGTCTGGTACTCCCATCTCTTTAAGAAATTGCCACAATTGGTTGTGATCCACACAATCAAAGGCTTTAGCATAGTCAATGAAGCAGAAG
>NW_025335505.1:25648064-25657501 GCF_004798865.1 Varanus komodoensis | reverse complement strand
AGTGCAATGGTGCGGTAGTTCGAACATTCTTTGGCATTGCCCTTCTTTGGGATCGGAATGTAAACTGACCTTTTCCAATCCCGTGGCCACTGTTGAATTTTCCAAATTTGCTGGCATATTGAGTGTAGGACTTTTACTGCATCGTCTTTTAGGATTTTGATTAGCTCAACTGGAATACTGTTGCCGCCACTAGCTTTGTTGTTGCTCAGACTTCCTAAGGCCCATTTCACATTCCAGGATGTCTTGCTCGAGGTCAGTGACCACCCATCGTGATTGTCAGGGACGTTAAGCTCTTTCTTGTATAGTTCTTCTGTGTAATCTTGCCACCTCTTCTTAATCTCTTCTGCCTCTGTTAGATCCCTGGCATTTTGGTCCTTTATCATGCCCATCTTTGCATAAAATGTTCATATCTCCAATTTTCTTGAAGAGATCTCTGGTCCTCCCTATTCTATTGTTTTCTTCTATTTCTTTGCACTGTTCATTCAAGAAGGCATTCTTATCTCTTCTAGCTGTTCTCTGGAATTCTGCATTCAATTGTTTGTATCTTTCTCCTTCTTCCTTGCCTTTCGCTTCCCTTCTTTCCTCAGCTATTTGCAAAGCTTCCTCAGACAGCCATTTTCCTTTCTTGCATTTCTTTTTCTTTGGGATGGTTTTAGTTGCTGCCTGTTGTACAATGTTGTGAACCTCCGTCCATAGTTCTTCAGGCACTCTGTCTATCAGATCTAATTCCTTAAAAGTATTTGTCACCTCTACTGTATATTCATCAGGGATATGATTTAGGTCATACCTGAGTGGCCTAGTGCTTTTCCCTACTTTCTTCAACTTAAGCCTAAATTTTGCAACCAGAAGCTCATGATCTGAGCCACAGTCAGCTCCTGGTCTAGTTTGTACTGACTGTATAGAGCTTCTCCATCTTTGACTGCAGAGCACATAGTCAGTCTGATTTCTGTGCTGACTGTCTGGTGATGTCCATGTGTAGAGTCATCTCTTGGGTTGTTGGAAAAGAGTGTTTGCTATGACCATCGTATTCTCTTGACAAAATTCTACCAGCCTGTGCCCTGCTTCATTTTGTACTCCAAGGCCAAACTTGCCTGTTATTCCCGTTATCTTTTGGCTTCCTACTTTAGCATTCCAATCCCCCATGATGATAAGGACATCATTTTTTGGTGTTAATTCTAGAAGGTGTTGTAGGCCTTCACAGAACTGGTCAACTTGAGCCTCTTCAGCACCAGTGGTTGGGGCATAGACTTGGACTACTGTGATGTTGAATGGTTTGCCTTGGATTCGAACTGAGATCATTCTGTCATTTTGGAGATTGTATCCCAGTACTGCTTTTCCTACTCTTTTATTGACTATGAAGGCTACTCCATTTCTTCTGAGGAATTCTTGCCCACAGTAGTATACCTGATGGTCATCTGAATTAAATTCACCCGTTCCTGTCCATTTTAGTTCACTGATTCCTAAGATGTCAGTGTTCAGTCTTGTCATCTCTTGTTTGACCACATCCAGCTTGCCTTGATTCCTGGATCTTACATTCCAGGTTCCTATGGAGTATAGATCTTTGCAGCATCGGACTCTCCTTTCACCACCAGATACATCAGCAACAGAGTGTCCTTAAGGCTTTGACCCAGTCGCTTCATTTTTTCTGGCACTATTAGTACTAGCCCTCCACTCTTCCCCAGTAGTATACTGGACACCTTCCGACCTGAGGGGCTCATCTTCCAGCGTAATATATTTTTTGCCTTTTGGTACTGTCCATGGGGTTTTCCTGGCAAGGATACTGGAGGGGGTTGCCATTTCCTTCTCCAGTGGATCACATTGTGTCAGAGCTCTCTGCTATGACCTGTCTGTCTTGGGTGACCCTGCATGGCATAGCTTATACCTTCGTTGAGCTACACAAGCCCCTTCGCCACGACAAGGCAGTGATCCATGAAGGATAAAATAAAACATAATACACATAAAATCCAGATCCACCCTGGCTGCAGATTAAAACCTATAAGCTGATATTAAAATATTGTTGAAATAAAAAGGTCTTAGCCTGGTGCTGAAAAACAAATATCAACGGCGCCAGGCAGACCTCTCTGGGGAGCGCATTCCATAGGCAGGGCTCTACCGCAGAGAAAGCCCTCCTCCGGGTACTTTGCCTCCTAATATCTTTCACGGAGGGTTGCCGGAGGAGGGCCTCTGCTGCTGATCTCGGGGCAGGAGGGCAAATACGGAAGAAGGCGTTCCTTTAGATATCCAGGTCCCATGCCATTAAGGGCTTTACAGGTAATAATCAGCACCTTGAATTGGGGTTCGATGGTAAGCCAGTGAAGCTGGTAGAGGACTGGAGTTCCCGTGGCCTCTCCCTCAACCCTCTGTCCAGAGCGGGGCTGCTCCCAGGGGGCCTGGAGAGCTCTCTCTGCCCTCAGGCACCTCACCTCCTCCTCTAGCAGGGTCACCAGCTTGCACCGAGGGCAAGTGTAACCCTGCCTCTCTTGGGGGAGAAGGGTGGACATGTTGCAGCTGTCGCAGCGGACAGCAACACCTGTGGCTCCCGCCAAGGCCATCTTCTGGTCTGCCATTGGGATCCCTTCCGAGACCTTACCTTGGTCCTCTGCCTTGTCTGTCCTGCAGTTCCCCTCACTCGCCCATTTCTCCCAGACAAAAACCCACATGCACACACTCACACAAGGATAAAATAAAATGTAAATTTAAATTGGAGGAAAAACAAAGCAAAGCACAGCACAGCACCAGTAAAACAAAAAAAGGAAGGAAGGAAGGAAGGAAGGAAGGAAGGAAGGAAGGAAGGAAGGAAGACAAAGCAATAAAACAAACAAACCCTCGGCGTCCCAGGGAAGGGAGTCCCCAGACAGCCCAGGCCACAGCTAAGGGACACAGACAAGGGGACAACGCCAAGAAGACAGAGCCAAACGGGCTTGCAGTGGCTGAGCGCAGCCTTATCAGTCCCTCAGGCCGATGGCCCCGCCTGTCTGCTTCCTCCTGGCCCCTCTAGCCTCTCTGGCCCCGCCTCCCTTCCTCTCCGCTGCTCCTGACCCTCTGCTCCTCTGCCCAGCTCCTCCCTTGCTTTCACCAGTCCCCTGGCCACTCAGCACTCTCTCCCAGCCTGTGCCTCTGCTGCTCTGCTGCTTTGCCAAGAGGCCAGAGCCAAAAGCCTCTGTAAAAGTGTAGATCTTTCAGAAGATCTTTATATGGGCCACTCTAGGAGTGCCAGTCACCAACCATGTGGCCTGATTCTGTACCAGTTGCAATTGCCAGACCATCTTCACTGGACTCTTTCCACCATTCCACCTTAAAAATAGTGGTGGAAGTTTCAAAAGTGATGGTATGTTGCAAAGGCCTAGAGCCTTAAATACCTTAGGAATCCATTTGGGTGCTTATGCCTTCAGTTAAACCCACTGCTTGTGGAAGGCAGTTTAATACTTCTGAGGCAGACAGAAAGAAGTGAAATGCATGTTTTTATTAAACATTTATTAAAATGTTTTAATGAATAAATAATAAATGTTTTTGGAATGGGGCAGGTTTCTGGATCTACATCAGGGCCTTCTATGAACTTGTTCCTATTAAAAATGAGTGTTTATGCTTGTTTGTGGGCTTTCTCTGGAAAGTGCTAAGTCTCTGTTGTGCAGAGGACCCACCATTTATGGAACAGGATTAACAGGACACACGAGAATTGGTATAAGTACCCTGTTGGATTGTGTCCTGTGCTTCGTAAGGTGTTTCAAAATAATTTGCATTGGGTAAGAAACCTTATATTCTGTCAGACAAAAATGTTGAATGTATGGAACATCTGTATTACATATGCAAAATCCATGGAAAGGGGAAAGTTTAGATCCATTGACTGGATTGGGGAGACACTGAGATTCCTGTTCTTGTGCGGAAGCATATCTTTTGTTGCTACTTTACATGTCTCAAGCTTTGCATGTGCTCTCTGATTTCCCTGGTGCATGAATATCAACTTAATTGGATGGGAATGACTGTACGTGGATAGGAATGTTTCAGTATAGATTAAAATAGGTCATAGACTGGAAGCTCTGATATTAGAGCTGGAAGGTTCCAATAAGGCCTCCTGCTCAATGCAAAAGGGGCATCTTGAATGCCTCCAGTGTGGGGGAGCCCATAATTTCCCTTACTTCAGGAAACTTTTCCCTTATGCTCAACCAGAATCAGGCTTCCTGTAGCTAACTTGAGCTCATTACTTTATGTCCTGCACTCTGGGATGATCAAAAAGAGAGGCCTTCCTCCATGTGACAACCTTTCCATATCTTATTTCAGTGTTATCAAGGGTAAACATGCCCAGTTCTTCCAGTCTCTCCTCATTGGGCTTTGTTTCCATCCCTTGGATCATATTTCTTAATCTTCTCTGAACGTTTTCCTGTTCATCTGCATCTTTCTTAAACTGTACTTCCAAGAACTGGATGCAGTACTCAAGATGAGGCCTAACTGGGGCTGAGTAGAGGAGAACTAGTACTTTACATGATTTGTAAGTGATACTTATATTAATGTATACTTATATTAATGTTTGCCTTTTTTGCAGCCACATCACATTGTTGACTCATATTTAGTTTGTGATCTACCATTCTGAGATCCTTCTTGCTTGTAGCATTGTTGAGCCTAGGAATGTGTGAGGACTCTACTTGTGAGAATTCATTGGATTCCCTGGGCTTGGCTCCCTGGTGCACTGGCCAGTAATTGAGGCACAGACTCTGCACCAGCAGCATCCTTCTCCTGTGTCAGGCACAACATCCTAAACAACTGCTACACATGGTATGGAAGAGGGACACTACTTACAGACATGCAGGGTCCGCCAGCAATCTAGCCAAACAAGAATATTAGGATTACTGATTAATTTTTTTGCACTTTTTATGTAATGCAAAACAATCACTCATGCAGAAAAATCAGTTGTGATGATAATTTTGATTTCCAGGGATTCTTTGAAGTTATTCCTAATCCATGTTCTCACTGTTTTCATTTTTAATAAAATTACAGACAAGTGATAGAAGGAACCCCCTTTGAAAGCCTAATATTTTATTTATTGTAGCAAGTAGGATAAGCTATACACAGTACTGACCACATGCAAATTTAAGATATAGCCCAAACAAATGAAGTAGTTGATGGTTACCAGCTGTGGAAAAACAGAGATAGAACTAAATCATTTTCTTTGATTGAATCTCCACAAATGGCTATTTTACTGCTTTTGGGGGGAGACTGTATTCTGGGATGATATTATCTTAGTATAATTCAATTTTCCCTTTCCTTCTCTGGATACCTTCCTTGCTCATATTCTTCCCAAGGATACTGCTCCCATTCCAACAGCCAGACCTCAGTATTCCTAATCGCCTACCATCTCTCTCCCATTTCCTCAAAATATGCTAATTTTATTTATTTAGAAAAGGACCAAAAATGTATGATGCATACATACACTCCTCAGATCAGCTAATATCTTCCATTGCTTATGATTATTACATATGTATGCTGCTCCATAGCCCATAGAGCTTTTGGGCCAGTTTACAATAAAACAGAATTCAATTACAAAATACAATACTATAATCAAAACAATGTACACTATCTTTCCATATGACTGGTCCGCCCAAATGTCATTATATCAGTGATTTTGACCTATATCTCCCATCATCTTTCACCACTGGCTATGCTGGCCAGGACTGATGGAAGCTCTAGGCCAAAATACACAGAAGGCCACATGTTGCTGAACCTTTAAAGAGTTTGTATTCTCCAGGAATCTCTGGGTAGTGACATTTTAAACAAGGTGATATTCATGAGCTGTGTCAAAAAGTCAACAATATACAATTTGAACAACTTCACCCACTAAATACCTGTATAGATTGAAGTAGTGTTGTCTTCACTTTAAAGGCTGAAGTCAGGTTTTATTGCAAAAATAGTTTCACAGTTAAAGAACACACAGTGAGAATTCTTGGTGTGCTTCTCAGTTTCTGGAAGAGAATACTGCCATGAGTCTGCTCTTCCATGACCAGATGGGTTGGTCATGATGGGTTGTACAGAAAGAGACAGTGGCAGGACTTAGCCAACATAATTGAATATTTGTTGAGTGCGGGTTGATGTTAAAACTGTGGAATGTTGCTGAAACATGCTTTATCATCTTAACCTAACTGCATTAACAAGCTTTGACTTTTTTGCCATGAACAACCCATGAAGAGATTCCATGGTTTCTGCTGGGTTGCGAATTGATCACCATGGTTTATCTCAGCTGGTTCAGACCGCACAATAATCCTTCTTTTAACATTAACCCACAGTCAGTCTATACTCAGCTCCTGTGTGTGAGGGTTATCACTAATGTCAGACTTAGTGGCAGCATTATATAATGGTGTCCTTTAGGTAGTGTTAAGGCAACAATACTGGAAGCCAGCAGAGGTCAGTACTGAGAGCCAAGTCCAAAGATGGATCAAAGGTCCTGGCGTACAGGATCTCACAAAGAACAAGGTAGCCAGGAAATGCAAGGCAGGGATCTGGAGATCAGACATTCCAGTAAATTTATGCTTAAAACTGAAGGCTTTTAAGGCTGAATATTCATAGCCCTACCCAGGCATAGTCATTAGCCATCAGAGTTACATCAGGGAAAGTCTTAATTGTGAGGAGAGTCTTACTTTTAGGTGGCTCATTACTTGTTAGAAGTCTTATATCTTTTGGCACTTGTATTTAGTTGAACTAGGTGGTTTGACTTCCACCTCTGAATCAGAGATCCCTCTACATTTCAAAAAGCTGGTTCAGATACTATCTCTCCTGAAGGTCATGGATCTCTCTGATCTGCCTCATGGTTTCTGAAAGCAGACTGTTCTTTTGAGATGTTCAACTCATGGAGTTCTGGAACATCCTCTGAAGGGTATACCTCTAGAGGACACAGTGAGTGCCCTGCTCTATCTGGTGAATTCTCCTGCGTTTCTAGGAAAAGCCCTGCTTATAGAAAACAAATTGCCTTTTCTCTGCAGGAAAAAGTAGAGGCTGATCTTTCTCCTACAAAGTAGACCTTTGTAAAAAGCACCAGCATCACATTCCTGCCTCCTCCTACAAAGGCCAAAAGAGAAAAAAACACAGAGAAGGTGGAAGTGGAAGAAGCGGTACTTCTCTTTTTTCTTCCCACAAGGCTTTTGCAGGAGGCAGCCCTGGAATGTAATGAGCACTTTTTATAATAACCTAACTTAAAAGAAGAAAATACACCTCTCTCTGCCTCAGCAGGTATACAGTATATTTTTCATTCCATACCTTGAGCTTCCACAGAAAGAGAAGCAGATGCCTCCTGTGAAAACCTAATGGAAAAGGAGAGAGAGAAAAAGCCTTATTTATTTATTTATAACATTTGTATGCTGCCCAATTGTGCCACAGCACCTCTGGGTGGCTCACAACTACAAGTTCAAAATACAGTAAAAACACAATTGGAAATTGTGGAAAAATCCACTTCCACAATTTAGTGGAAAGGAGGCAATTTCTTTCTCTTTCCATGGTTATTATGCAGAATATAGTAGGAAAGTCTTGCTGAGACTCTCTGTAAAACCTTGCAACAGTGAAGTCCCCTCATCTTTCTCCCTTTTCCCTTCTTTGTAGAGGAAGAGGGGTAGTTTTTCTCTTTTTTCCATTTGAGATTTTCTTCTGGAACCTTCTACAAACCCCATTCCTTTCATTATCTGAGTTCCTCTGTGTATGAAGGAAGGGATCCATATCAACCAGGAATAATGGTTTTAAGTGGTAAGGTCAAGACTTGCAAGAAAGTATGTCCGTTTTTGCTCAAGGCTTTGCCTTAGCTAGAACTGTTAAAAACACTCAAATATGATTTCCAGTGAAGTGTGCACTCCTGTAGCTAGCCTACACAACCTAGCTGAAAAAAGTTCTGAGGCCTTAGAGACAAATGAAACTGTGCAAAGGTTAAACTTGTCTGAATAGGCTTGGGGAAGTTCTCTAATTGAACCTTGACAGATACCTTTATTTATGGACCCCTGTTTATTGCCAGGGTATTAAATTATGCCCAGAGGCAGATGCTGGAACATTATTACAATGTACATGTGGCATCACCATTACCAAATGAGGAAGCTATCTGCCAAAAACTGTATCAGCTGAACCTTTCAAAGACCGTTGCACCCAGTAATTCAAACAACTGTGATGTTTCAAGGAATCACTGGAAAGTAAGCATTACCTCAGTTACCTCAGTAGTTAAAGGTAAACTGCAAATAAAAGCTAATGCTCTTCCAAAGCTATTGGGTAAATAAACATAAAATAACACAAAAATACTGTAAGATTATATACTTTTTTGAGAAGTAACATCTGGTGCAAAAACAATAATTGCTTAACACTCCAGCAGAATGACTTTTCTTTGTTTCTTTCTTTACAAAGAAAAATCTGTGAAGTTTAAATTTAATTACCTAATTAAATTTCAGGCAGCTATTTTTACATAAATGAAGGCATGTAAAATTAACCTTCGAAACTCATTGCCTTTAGATATTGTGAAGATTAATAGCAGAAAGAAATTCTTAAAAAGAAAGGATTTGACAAGTTCATATGGAAATCGCTGTTAGTGTCGTAGATGCAAGTTGTTGTACTAGTAATGTATTATTAGACTCTGAAAATCTGAGTAAATATATGAGGGATAAATCAGGCCTTAATTATCTTGTAGCTCATTTAGGAGATTTGCCATCCAGCCAGAAACTGGATACTGGACTAATGAGTTATTCATTGGTCTTACATAATTTGTTTGGGTGTACGGTAATTTGCACCAAAACATTAAAAAATATAAAATCTTCTCAAAGGTAATCCCATTTCTGTGATGAGACAAAATAGTGGGTCAAATACACACAGTTGCTTTCATGTACATTCCAGAGGCTGTATTTTCAAAATCTACTTTTAAAAATATATTACGTTGTTTTGCAAAAACAGACTTAGCACAATTAGAGAAAAACGCAGACAGAGAATCAAGCTACGAAGACTAGTTAAAAGGGCTTCTTACAAAAGCTGTATGTGAATTGTTGGAACATTGTAAGAAACCTTTGTTTACCCTAACAGGTAGCTCTGTATTTTGAGTTTTCTTCCCAGCTGTGGGATCTAGAAATCTACTTTTAAAAAATGTGCTAATAATGATTCTCATTGGATCCTCATTGGAGAATGAACTAGATCTCCCTGTGCTGAACATCCCAGATAAGCAGGCTGTTTCAAGAAACTCTAGTGCAGGGGTGTCCAAACTTTTTGCAAGGAGGGCCAGATTTGGTGAGGTGAAAATGTGTGGGGGCCGACCATTCGGCCTGACATTCTTTGAACCATTAACATTAAATGCAAATGAACTATTCTATGAAAGACTAAACAAATAACTTAACTGCACTAATGTGAAGGGTGATACTGAGATCTCGACTGCATTATATAGGCCAGGTCTGGCTCAAAAACCACTGTTTTTGAGCCAGACCTGGCCTATATAA
>NW_025335505.1:25647348-25647964 GCF_004798865.1 Varanus komodoensis | reverse complement strand
GGAGGGCCAGATTTGGTGAGGTGAAAATGTGTGGGGGCCGACCATTCGGCCTGACATTCTTTGAACCATTAACATTAAATGCAAATGAACTATTCTATGAAAGACTAAACAAATAACTTAACTGCACTAATGTGAAGGGTGATACTGAGATCTCGACTGCATTATATAGGCCAGGTCTGGCTCAAAAACAGTGGTTTTGATGCGCAAGATGTCACGCAGGTGAAAGTCACTTAGTCTCGTCCTCACACGGTTCTTGGTAATGTTCATAACCGAGAATGTCTTCTCGCACATGTATGTCGAACCAAACAAGCTCAGCGTTTTCTTAGCAAATGTTCTTGGAACCTGTCTTTATCCAGCTGGCGGTAAAAGTTGACAAGAGGGAGCTGTTGGTGCCGACTGCGACACTCGGCGTCACACTGCAGCTCAATGAGCTCCAGCTACAGGTGGTCTGGAGCGTCATCAGGGTCCACAGAGAAAGGAGATGAAAAAAGCGTGATTTCCTTTTCAATAGCTGCAAAATCCTGAAAGCGCTGTTGAAACTCCTCAGCCAGAGATGAGATGTCTGCTTCATACCTCCTTATTTGCACACTCATATTGTTCTGTGGAAAACTGGTCA
>NW_025335505.1:25529502-25647248 GCF_004798865.1 Varanus komodoensis | reverse complement strand
CTGCAAAATCCCAAAAGCGCTGTTGAAACTCCTCAGCCAGAGATGAGTTGTCTGCTTCATACCTCCTTATTTGCACACTCATATTGTTCTGTGGAAAACTGGTCATTATTTCCTGCAGCGATGGGAAATGTGTGTTATTGGGCTGCGTTTGTGACAGGTGCCTTTGAAAAAGTAGCAGCTTGGTCCCAAAGGCTCTGATATGTGAATACAGTTGGCTTGCCACTGCATTTTGCCCCTGAAGGCTTGTGTTCAGCACATTCAGATGTCGTGTTATATCAACTAAAAATCCAAAATCAGCCAGCCAAACAGGATCAGATAGCTCTGGCATTGGTTGTCCCTTTTTTTGCCAAGAATTGTCTGATTTCCTCCCTAAGAGAGTAGAAGCGCTGCAGTGCAGACCCCTGACTGAGCCATCTTACCTTGTTGTGATACACAACATCTCCGTATTCAGCCTGGATGTCGAGTAGAAACTGTTGAAACTGGCAGTGGCACAGGGCTTTGGAGCAAATATAATTAATAGCCTTCATCACCGGTTTCATAACATGATCATATTTCAGAAGTTTGGCACAGAGAACTTGTTGGTGAATAATACAGTGGAGTTTTATAGCTTTGCCTCCTCCTTCGCTGACTTTGTTACAGACTGGGGTTGATAATCCACTTTGCTCGCCAGCCATGGCAGGTGCACCATCCGTAATGATCCCAGTGATTTTATTCCACGGTAGTTTCATGTCCTCTACGGCGGAACAAACAGAAACAAATACATCTGTTCATTTTGTTCGGTCCTTAAGGCTCTGGAGGTCAAGTAGCTCTTCACTCATGTTCATGTCATTGTCCATTTCTCTCAAAAAAATCAGTAACTGAGCGGTGTCAGATGCATCCGTGCTTTCGTCGCAGGCTAACGAAGAAAAGTCCAACTCCACTCCTTTTGCCTCTAACTGTCTCTTAATAGCAGATGAAATGTCTTCAGTTCTCCGTACCACAGTGTTACGAGCCAGGCAAACATTGGCAAACTCTTGCTTCTCCTCAGGACAAATTTTCTCCACCATTTGCATCATGCAGTCGTAATAAATTCACCCTCAGTAAAAGGTTTGCAGTGCTTGGCAATCAGCGTTGCCACCTCGTAGCTTGCCTTTGTGGCATTTTCACTTGACTCACGGGCTCTTGTGAAAAAGCGCTGCTGTGCCGTTAAAGCAGCTTCCAGTTCCTTCAATTTTTCACCACATTCGTTTCCAGTTAGCTTGTTGTAGTTAGCATGTTTTGTCTGGTAGTGCCTCTCGATATTGAATTCCTTGAAAACAGCCACAGTCTCTTGGCAAATTAGGCAGACACAGTTGTTTCGTATTTCAGTGAAAAAATACTCCAATATCCACTTGTCCTGGAAGCGGCGGCGCTTGCTGTCAACTTTCCTTTTTTTAGTTACAGTTGCCATTTTAGAAATGGGCACGCACGCCTTGTGTCACAAGGGTCACGCGGTGAGAGTGCTGACTCAGGTCTACTGCCATCTTCTGGTGAAATATAACCACCAGCCTTGAAGGAACAGGAGGCAGCAGGGGACAGCTGCGGGAACCGCTGTGCGGTGAAGGGAAAAATGCCGGCCGGCAGGGATGAGTGATAGGCTGAGCCAGCGGGGAGAAGTGGCTGCGGGCTGCTCGAAATTTGAAAACGGGCCGCAATTGGCCCCCGGGCCAGACATTGGACATGCCTGTTCTAGAGGCTACCTGGACAATCATGTACCCTCAGGAGTGATGTTAGAAGGCCTGTCTGTTCCAGATTTGGGGGGGGGGGCTTCTGGTTCACAGCTGGAGGATGAACCCATACCTAGTCCTAGGGTACAGAGCCATCTGTGAGTGCAGGGTTCCTTGACTGCCAAGTGAAGAAATAACAATATGAGAATTAGAACTCTTAATGAGTAAATGGCAACTTTATTTATGAACTGTTGTAAACAGGTCAGGGTCCTTTGGCTATTAAATGCCACAAAAATAAGTACTGATAGTAATAATAATAATAATAGTAAGCTATTCCTCAAGAGTTGAACTTTCCAAGGCATCTGTAATGAGCCATAGCTGAGGCCTGTATGACCTCGAGAAGCTTAAATTGAGAATTGTGGTTGCTGAAACACTGTCTGTTCACAAGTATCCAGGCTTTACTCTAGTGTTCCCTTGTTCCCCAGTTTCATTTTGTACCTTTTCTAGACTGACCCTTGGGTCTTCTTTAATTCTCACCTTTGGAAAATACCCAAGCCAAGTATTCCCCCTTTGCTGTTCCCTAGCTTTGTGTGCTGTATCAACATGCAAGCCAAAATATTAGTACCAAAGGGCAGGTCTGACTCCATCTGAAGCAGAACAGAACCAATAAAATACAAATTTCAGGGTGGCTCTTTTGTTTGTTTTACTATTCAAAGAGGTATATGATAATTATAGTACTTCCATATTCATTAGTAATAATAATTTATAATTATGATTGCACTGAAAATGTGTTTGATCTTTTGGGAATTGCTCTGAAACAGGGTTGATTTTTTTTCTTTTCAGAAAGAGCATGTTGCCTTAACTCTGAAATGGCTCTCATTTCACTTTCAGAGCTGACCATATGACAGCAAGACCAAAATGGTTACACAGTGTCATAAGGTCTCCACAATTGCTATTAACCAAAATCAGTTGGAATAATCCCAGGAGGAAGACAACCTGTTGGGAAAGCAAAATTATTGGAAAAGTGGCAACATGTTGGGGAAATAAACAGTCTCTCTGTGTGTTTGCATTTACAGGAAGTAAAATTAATCCAGTTAAAGCTTACCTTTTGCTCCAAAATCATAAATATTCAAATTATTCCTTACTAAATGTTCAGATTACTATATACTTTATAAATGCTTTTGGAGCATCCATGTCCCTGCACTCAAATGCTGTGCCTCTTTAGCTAGTCTGCAGCCATGTTTTTGTTTTTTCTATTCAGTTCTGCTCTTGCTGTTGAAGAGTGATAAGAGGGTGGGAAGGGAGCTGGGAAAGGAGCCTGGAAGGAAGTCCGACTAAGCTTAGGAGCTGACTGCATTGCTGGAGAAGTTTTAATAAGAAAAATCTTGGTATAGAGACATGACTTCATTGGCTAAGAGAAGGCAAAAATGGATAAGAGTTTTGTTTTGATTAGAACAGTTTATATTTTTGAAAGACCCCATGCGTATTTGAGTTGCACAATATAATCTATAAAGTGAAATAAAATGGTAGCTAAAATAAGAAACAATGCAGTAAGTAAATACTAGAATTACTGTGCTGAATGAAGAAAATGGCACAGATTGATTTTTGTGCTTTGCGTGCTAACCTTTAACAATTCTGTTTTAAGTAGACTCTGTATAAGCCAATTGTCATTTTACTTTAAAGTATGGCTAGTCATAATGTGTGAACTGGATTAATATGTGAAGAGTATGTATGTTCTTGACAGTTTGAATTTGTTCTGTAGAGTTTTGGGCATGTTCTGGTTAGATGATGTTGCACTTGATGAACGTTGCTGTAAAATTTGCAAATGCTGTACAGTATTGAACAGCTGTCACTGTATGTTGGTTATTCCACCTGTGTTTTTTCTTTCTTTTTAAAAGTGACACATTGTTTTTAATAAATTTCCAAATTAGACTTCACTATCAGGGAATGTTACTTCAGCCATTTAAAAAAAAGTGCTGCCACCAAAATAAGTCCCCTGTACCTAAAAGAAACTCAGTGTCCATGGAATTGACACCATTTCTAGGGGTGCTGCAGTGAAGCTCTGCAGAATTCATACCTTTAGCTTTCACAGGCTCCTTCTCATGCTTGGACCTGTCTTAGAGTTGAGGTAAATTATGCAAGTATTCATAGAACAAAGGTTGCACAACCTTCTCCCATATCATGTGCAGCACAAACAAAGGCTTCTGGAAGAGGGACACTGCTTGTGCAGCATTTGCATGGGGCTCAGTTCCTGGTGAGTGCCACGTGAATGTTTGGTAGGTGGATTCCGGGAAGCTGAGCCAAGGGAATCCAATAAATTCCTACTCCCAAAATGGATTCCTCACCTTTTAGGATTTAATGGGAACTAAATTTAATGGGAATTATTTAGAAATGGGAATAAAATATTATTCTTCAGATGATAGGTTTGGATTGCTTAAAGGTCCTTTAAATATGCTTGGTTACAATTCAAATAGGGAATTCTTCTCTAGCTAAATAAACTCTTAATAGATTTCCCTTCAGTTACATTTCTCTAGACTGCACTTGAATCAGTTCCTCACAAATACAGATGCTGCACATCAATCCCGCAGTACTCAAAAGTTCTTGCTTTTTATGGCTTTTAGAATGATTCAAGCATTTCAGGGACTATGTGCTGAACTTTTGGTTTCTCAATGAGACATTAAAAAGAAACCTAATATACATTATATACGACTTTGCTCATAAAACTATGTTTGGTATATTAAATTTAAAAGTATAATTTATTCAGACAATAAATACTAGTGTACTGAATTTAGTTTTGAATGCTCTTAATTAATGATCATTGTATGAGCAAACCAAGTTACATGTGCACTTTATGTTCTCAGAGTAACAAAATGACTTTAGATCTATATAGAGTACTAAAAATAAGGATGACTTTATTATCCTCCCCTTCTGCTCCTTTCCATGGTTCAGTACTAATACTATTTAATTCATATTGCCTATTTAAAATTGGGATTTACCACCATCTGTCAGTTTAATATTTCAATGGGAGAATACTAGTAACATCCAAAACCTACTATTTATATCATTGATTTGTGATTGCTGAATTTTTTTCTTAGTCAAATGCAAACCATATGGTGGGTGTGAATACAGAAAGATGACCTAGAGGTGGGTGAGTCATTGCATGAATAGTATATGTTTTTGTTTGTCTGAAGTGTCCCTCCTTCCCTTCCATTGTCTTACAGCCCAATTTAATGTGTATTTACTTGGTAGTTAGCTCCACTGGGTCTAATGCAGCATCCAGTAGAGGAATATATATATTAGCATTATAGTCTTGTGTTTCTAGATAGTGAGTCTGCTCACTGTCCTTTCCTTTGTGTGTCCACATTCTTATCCTTTCACTCTGGCTCTCCTAAAAATGTATTTTTTCACCATTTTACTACTGTGAGGTGTACTTGTCTGAGATCAGAATGATTTGGTAAAATGGGCAGAAATGTCATGAAACTTCTTAAGCAGGGAGAGGACTGCTCTTCTGGTATGAAATTTGTAGGAAAAAAACACTTGAATGGATGCTCTTTCAGGTGAAAGTTGCAAGTTTATCCAATTCTCACTTTGTGTTCCTTAGCATGGGATTACACCCTAAATGCCTTTACTGGAAATATGCAAACCAATAAATTCTTTCAAACCCAATTATACCATGTGCAACAGCATTTCATCATTGATTAAATATATTGTCTCCCATAATGACATATTCTGATTTCAATTACTCAAATGTTATTACACAGTCGCATACCTGTTCACATATTTTGATTCATGATTCTAGCCTCTGACAATTCCTGAACCTATTGCTGAATATATGTAATGTATGAAATAGATGTATCTAGGCTTTCTTCAGATTGAATTATTTCCAGTTTATACAAAATGAAAGGATCATTGTATTATCAGTTTTCTTGGAGAGTCATTATCTCATACTTTACCACAGAAGAGCTTTTAGTGGTATCTCTATATCGTGCCATGCTTTTATATTTACTAACCTTTGATCCAAAGTGAA
The DNA here is from genome assembly GCF_004798865.1 of Varanus komodoensis. NCBI lineage: Eukaryota > Metazoa > Chordata > Lepidosauria > Squamata > Varanidae > Varanus > Varanus komodoensis. The sequence continues at coordinate 25,641,536 of NW_025335505.1, read as the reverse complement.
AAACTATGCCAATAAATCAACCATCTGGAATATCACAGATATCCTCATGCTGCTGTTTGCCTTATTTGATGAAGCACATCATTTATTCTTTCAGCAATTTTGTTTCTATTAAATAATTTCTTTATTTTCCAGTACCATAATTCTGATCTTTCTTTAGAAAAAGCAATAGGCAAGGCTAAGAATAAAAATATTAAGTGTATTTTAACAGAAGCTATTCATGCTGTCCAAGATAATTACAGTTTAAACTAATTTTTCATATTCTCTTTTTAATGACAGGAAATAATTCAAAGAACATAAATCTGATGTTCTCAAAGTAGAACTCCCAAAAATTTTTCCTTTCATGGAGGGATGAGAATAGAAAAGGATATTTTATTATTCCCTGCTCTCTCATATTTATGTTCGATACTTCAGACGTAGCCTCATGTAACATATAATTTGATATTTCAATATTATTACCAAGCCTTTCTAATAAATTATCTAGGTCCATTAAAGTCAACACACTATCATTTGTATATGATAGTAGTTTACATATATATTTTTCCAGATGAACCTTGACTTTGTGGCTTTAAATATCATGGATTTGATTATTTGTTAGTTTGTGTTCCATAATTAAATGGGATTTTTTTTTAAGTTTTGCAGCCTTGTCTTAAATGCAAGTTGCTTTATGCTCTTATGTATATGGATATTTTTTTGAAACAAACTTCCTGGTTGCTTGTTCCACACATTATTACCATATAAATGTATAAAACAACCTCCAATATTTGCTTTGCTATTTTTGGTTTCAAGGGTCATCTTATGTGCCAATATATATAGTAATAACTTGTGGCAAAATAACCAGGTATAAGGCAACACACACCAAAAAACTAGTCCAACGTATCAAGCCACAAAAAGGGAGGGAGGGAGGGAAGGAGGGAGAAGCAATCCAGTAAATGTATGGCCATCCATATTAAGAGTAAAGATTTGTGGGGGGAAGCTAAAGTTATTTGGAATTTTTCCACTTTGGCGGGGTCCTGTGTGCCTAAGAACATAGAGGGCTGATTTTATGTTACCAGCTTTTTCCTCAGTCCTCTTTTACTTCTCTCTACCTAATTTCTCAGTCCTCTTTTACTTCTCTCTACCTCAGCAATTGCTACAATTTCCTAAAAAGCATCAGGGGAGGGGGGCACTCTTTTTGCATTCCTATTTCTAGTATGACTGAATTTGATATTTTTTTGCGGGTTATAATTTTTGATGTGGGTCTGTCATATATAATTGAAACCTTAACTTGGTTAATACTGTTTCCAGGACAGGCCTTCTGCAACCTGGAGCCATCCAGAAGCTTGGGACTACAGTTCTCATAAACCAATGCCAGCATAGCCAATGGCTGGGGATGGTGCAATTGTAGTACAAAACATCTGGGTACCAGGTTGGGAAGGTTGTTGTATAGTTTAATCTCTGAGTGGCATTGTGTTATATCTGTAGGAGTTAAAAGTTGACTATTATTACTCTGTTCTTCTTTATAAAAGAGAATATAAAGTTCTTACATAGCTTACATGCTGCTGTGACTTGAAAACCTTGCATGATAATGTGAATCTATATACAATATATTCTGTAGAGGTGGCAGCTAGCCTGGAGATAAGGAGAATTCGTACCGAGAAATTGTTTTTAGAGACGTACTTTATTTCAGAGACACGTTTGCTCAATAGATGTTCATATAACAGTCTATAGCATCACAATTTTAAAATTTGATCTAGCTTTATGTTCTTTTTATGATAGGCATGGGCAACTTATTTGATAATAAGGATTGGATGAAAATGTATCTTGAGCAAAAATACTTCATCTGTCATAATTTAGATATTATTTTGAGTGGAAGCTACAAAACTATAGTTAAAATAATTGTTCAGACATTCTTAATTTCAAATGGGAATCTCAGAGTGCCAAAGTTTTAACACATGACTTTAGAAATTCATATAAATTGAAATGCACAATGAAGCAGTTATTTTCATTTGCCATCTTTGCTTGAATTGTTTGATAAGCTTGCCACCATACTTTCTTATGACATACTCTGTAACTTTCACACTGAAGGTAAAGAACCTATTTTAGAAAAATGAAAGCCCAAATGCTCAAAATGGAATATTTTAAAGGATTTTGTAAGGTACACTGAAGGTTAATTGAGAGTAATAGATTGAATACCACCCAGTGGAAAATCACCACCCATGTTTCCATTTTCACTTAATCCGCTACTGTGATCCTTAGCTCAAAATATCTGCATATCTTTGCATAGTCAGAGATGCTAGATATTTTTAGCTGAAAATGTGGACTAAAGAAAAGAAAGGAGCTATTGACCAAATGGCATCGCAGTTCTTTATTTCTCTGTGTTGTCAACCGTTTGATTTGCAATTGGATGACTTAACCAAAATAATCAGATAAGGGATTATTTCTATAAGTAGCTCTGAAATTAAGCAGCCTTGACTAATTGTGGGGAAAAAAAACATTCCTAAATATGAAGCTCTTATGCCTGCAGCAAAAGGCTTTTGTTTTCTCCCGCAACTGATAATATTTACATGGTCCACATAAAGCATAATTTTAAATAATTGACACCAGTGCGGATTGAAACTCTGCAGACAATGTTTGTAGACTAGAAACAACTCTCTCTCTCTCTCTCTCTCTCTCTCTCTCTCTCTCTCTCTCTCTCTCTCTCTGTGTGTGTGTGTGTGTGTGTGTGTGTGTGTGTGTGTGTGTTCATCCTGGCCAATGACAGTTCCCCTTCCAGGCTTTGGGTGATAAACCTTTACCTACTTTCAGAGGGTAACCCAACCTAAAAAAGATACGCACCAGCAGGCAGATCATGCAACAGAGAGATAGTCACAAGAATCTGACCCTGCATCAGACCAAGATGTAAACTCTGTCCCTGTAACTACACTGACAATACTACAGGACCTAATAATGCTATCCACACATCTGTTTACCATCCAGTATGATATAGGCCATCTTCTGCCATCAATGTCTGATTGATTCTGCATAGGGCAAACAGGGCAGTCTAAGCAAAAGGATAAATGGACACAATTCTAATATCAGAGAAGGCAATAGTCAAAAACTAGCAGGAGAACATTTCATTCTCTAAGAACTTTCTGTGAATGACTTTAAGCCATTTTTCATACTCATAACCATGTTTCATTTACAGAATGGGTATGTTTCATATTCTTATAACAAATAATGCAAACATTCTCACTAATCTCAAAATTTTAACAACAGCCTTTCTGCTCTCTTAATGTACTCTTTGATGTCCTCCTGACATTATCTGGGGAGCTGTAGGATTCCTCAGTGGCCCAGGTTCAAGATCCTGCAATAAGAAGGCCAAGCCCCTGCTCTGCCCCCCTCCCAGCTAGCACAGCAAGAATCCTGCTAGCTGCTCCCCCTTGAAGTCACAACTGAGTCTCAGAAGAAAATAGGAGTGTTCCAAGGAGGGAACAGAGAAGCTGTGACTCTGGATTTATGCTGATTCTACTTGGTGGTTACCCAGCTTACTTCCCTCCCTCTCCCTTGCACTAAATCAGAATCTTATGAGTTTGGAAGGTTATGAGCAACTGCTGAGTGTGGTGCTGCTAGGATTCAACCCTTGTGGAACTATTTCCCCCATATTATAGATGGCTTTCATTTTGAGAGCAATAATGTATTAATATGAATTACAGTGGTACCTCGGTTCATGAATTTAATTTATTCCACAATTCTGGTCGTGAACTGAATTGGTCGCAAATCAAGTCACATTTCCCCAAAAGGTTCAGTGTAAATAAGGTTACTCCGTTCTGAACCATATGTAATTTTTTTAACCACAAAAATATGAAACAAAGTACAGTAAAGTATGAAGAGAGAGAACACTAACCTTGCTTGAGGCAACTTCTGGGATGGAGGACAGGAAGGTGGGTGGGAAGGAGGTTGTTGTTTTTTGGAGGGAGAGTCTGCAATCATGGTCTTGCCTAGAGGAAGCTGTGACCATGTGTCAGAGTGGGGAAGATGGCTGCATTCATGTTTTTGCAATACAAATACGATCGTGGCCATCTTCCCCGCACTGCAACCACATGTCAGAGTGTGTTCCAGCAGGGAAGATGGCAGCATTCATGTTTGTGCAAAGACGATCGCAGCCATCTTCCCCACACGAACACAATCGCAGCCATCTTCCCTGCTCAAACATACAGTATTACTGTATATTGAAGGGTCTGTGGGAATCTTGATTCCTTTTTCTATGTTGTTGATTATGTTCTGAATTAAATAGTTAATCAGTTTTCTTGGAATGCTTCTGTTATACTTCAGTATGTATTATTCTGGGTTACAGTGCATTGTTTTGTTTGGTTTTTGATATACAAGTAAATTTGATGATGGAATCAGTAGGGCTTACAGCTGCACTCCTAAACGCAATAGAAGATAGACCTCATTCAATACATTGGGGCTTACTTCTAAGCAAATGTTCACATCTGGGAGAGTGGTTTTCTAAGAACAACCTATTAATACATCTCTAACCTGACTGATAAATTGGGATATGTAACTGTTAGCATTTGCTGTGAACTACGACATCAGACCTGTGCAGTGCCTGGTTTCCAGTTTAAAAAGAAAAATTCTGGGGTATCTAGGGCCCCCACCCCCATCTCAGGCCACCATTTTTGAGAGTATCTTATACATTTTCAACATTCTAAATATACTCACAGCCCAAAAGGGTTGGGAATTAGCCTTTCTGAATGTTGATAGAATTAGCGAATAACCTAAATGGATTCAAGCCTCAGGAATAAGTAGTAAAAGAAGCTTAATGATACAGTTGCACTCCTTAAAGGGTCACCTTTTAAATAAGAATGCATGGGATTCATTCCCCATTCCTTTCCCACAGTACTCCTAAAGGAGAGGAATACTGATAGAACTTACTGTGTTGTAGATATACCGCAGATATTTGTACATAAGGCATGGTTCATTGGAAGAAACAATTAATAATAAACACATACATTTTATGAGCACACACATGATAATAATCACTGCAAATGGCAGTGTCGAAGTAAGTGCCATATTCTTTTTTGCAAATTAGCTTCATGAATAAATATATTGTAACACTTCCACTGTATCTGAATGTGCCCTCTGTGCAGACTGTTTCTTCCTCTTGCTTTTATGTTTCCCATAGTTGTTTTCATTACATAGTAATTTTGGAAGCACATTCAGAAGGGTTTTCAGGTCCTCTTATGGCTTACCAGGTAATTCATTTCTGTGTGCAACAACTCATTTCTTTGTGGATTGTGCTCTGAAACACTTTAAAGAACTATGTTTTAACTCAAATTAAGGAGCTGTTTCATGTGTATTAGAATTGCCATTTTAACAAAAAATATATAACCTTTATTATTTGATCTTATACATATTTTATTTATGTGAAAGTACAGCATACATTTAAGCTACAATTAAAATAATCACAAGCCACAATAAGTGCAGAAATCTATCCACTCCAGGCTTTGCCAACCATAATAAAAACATTCAAATATGTGGTCTGGTCATTCTCTTGGAAAGAGGTTTTCTGAGGTGTAAAACAGGCAGCTTTTATCCAGGTGGAAGGAAAATAAATGAGTCAGCTTTAGGGAGCTACTGCCAACTGTAGGATTCTGCCAAGTCATTAATTTCTCAGAGTTGCTCGATGCCCCCTTTAGTAAGTTTTTATTTGGAATAGGGAAAAGTTGAAGGAGAGTCCAGCTTTAACAGTTGTTATGGGCATTGGACGGAGGGTGTAAGAATACATGCAAATTGATTATTGGGACTGTTAGGATTTTGCTTCCCTTTTTTCTATGTTATTGAATCTTTAATCAGTCTTTTTGAAGGAAAATGTGCCTAAACGATTTCTGTGCTTTTATAATAACTGATTTGCTGGCCATATTAATTACAGTATGCTTAATATTGCTTCTCACATTCTCACCAAAGTTATATGACAGGTAGTTATTTTTTTGGTTCATTTGGAATCTTTGTTTGCTTAGAATAGCCATTTTGTACAAGAGGCTATGTTGTTGTTGTGATACATCATCTTGAAATTGGGTGAACTAGTTATACTGCCTAAATCTGAAAAGTTTGTGGTGGGAGAGAGAATACCTACATTTTGCAAGCTTACCACATATGATTTAATTATTTATCTAATTTTGTACCAACAATGAAGTTCTACTTGTGGAAAGAATCTTTTGCTCGTCTATTCACAGTTTTAGCATTCAGTAGGAGCTGTTAGATATGTACAAACCACTTACAGAAATAGCTGCACGTTGTAGGCTACCAAATTAGTTTCTGAATCTGAAAGAAGCACCTGTTAAAAAGAAAGAGAAGTGAAAAAGCAGACAAAGGTTCCTGTTCTGGCATATAAAGTGCTGTTCTTGTTCAGTAAGTGCTGCACACTTCTACTGAAATTTTATCTTATCTAGTTTAGTGAAGAACAAATAGAGAGTAGGTGTGAAATTCCAAGGAAGCTGCAGGTTGCGGTAAAGAATGAAGAATTATTCTTTCTAAAAAGTCAATAACCACATTAAGCCCCAAAAAAGTATGTGAGCACAAATAAGTGGCACAAAGTTGCACCAAGCACCTCATATGAATTGAAAGCTAAAGCTCTCCTACTTCTCCAGTCCTGATCTGGACTGGGCTCCTGTGCCACTCTAGAACAAAAATAAAAAGCAGGAAAGACATGGCTGTGAGCTACAGTAATATCTGTTGACTCAGATTTCTTATTAATTGTGATATTTCTTCCTTGTTTTGCTGAGTTTCCCATTTTTAGTTTCAGATTTGCTTAACCAGAGAGTTTTAGGTGGAGTGTTGTCAAAACAATCAAATTCAATTACCAAAACAACTTTTGGTTTAATATGTTTAACATATTTTGTTAAGGGCTTTCCATGTTCATTCAAGCTCCAAGCTATTAGGAGATTACAGCTTTATGGTTTATTTATGCAATAGGGTAATTGTATCCCGGCTGGAGGAATGTTGTCCATGGGGTCGTGATGGGTCGGGCATGACTTTGTGACTAGACAACAATTGTATCCCATGATGTGGCTAGTTCCTGCCTTAGAATTGGAACTAGTAGCTGTCAATGGCACAGCAGTGACCCGAATCCCAGATTTGTCTGTTCACTGGAATAGACAGGAATTCTATGCAGATTCAGCTATATCCAACAGATATCTAGGACCGTTCACATAACTTGCAAGAGTAAACATGGAAGTCTCTTAACAAAACATACTAATATATGGTAAATGAATCATGGTCCCCAACTGTGTGGTGTGTTCAAGCTAAAGTGAATAGAACCCCTCTTCATACTGCTCAGTTGGTCATGGAAAGGCCAGGGCTAACATGAGCAGTTCCTCATGCTTCTTAGTCATGTTTGCATAGCCCATTAAAGATTAATGCCTTAACTGGGCCAAGGCCATCAAGTGGAGAAGGTGATGATACTTAGTGTGTAATAATATATAACTGTGAACAGAGAGAAGGTATTGCCCTTGCCCCCAGCAGACACAGATAAACCATTAGGCTGCCACCACTCCTGACATTCACCTCAGCCTGAGCCAATGGATTCTCAGACACTTTTTGTTTACTACATTCCTAGGATTTTAAGAGGTATAGGTCCAAGTCGACACCCTCTATTTCAAGCCCTAGGCCTCAAGCTCTAAACAGTAGCAAAACTAAGCAGAAGGCTCTGGTTTTAGTAGTAAGTCTTACGTGCACAAAGTACATTTGAAATAGGTCCTAAGTTTATTTATAGTGGTGATCAGAAAAAAGGGAAAAATAAAAGTCATATAAGAACCATAGTATGTTTCAAAACCGCACTTCAGGAGGAAAAGTTATCTAGATGTGAACTCAACATGGGTCTTCTTCAAATAGGATCCCAAGTTGTGATTCTACAAGCCACAAGCCAAAAGCAAGATAGAGGAAAAAACACGCACAAAGCCAAAAAGAATGCCAAAATGGAAGACAAAGACCATCATTCACCTTACTATATACCCACAAGGCTTTGGTAAAGCTGAGGTGAGCTTTCTTAATCAATCAGGAGCTGGCTGAATAATTTCCTCAGGTTGTCAGAGGGTGAAGAGCAGGTGTAAGTTCTCATAGCAGCCCAACTGAAGTTGTGCAGTCTAATTAGCAAAGATTCTGCTCTAGCCTTGAAGGGCCAGGAAACAAGAACAACATGAAATACTGTGCCAGGGGTCATTTAATGAGTGTGTACAGGCCCATCTTCCCGAAATGGCATTTTAATAAGCAGTGGAATCTCAAATGGCTTTTTTGACAATAACCATGAACCTCTTCTGTGTAAATGTTCTTCAACAACACAGTTATTTTGTAACTTACAGTGTAATGCTATGCTTGTCTCCTTATAAGTAAGTTTGATTTGAGATAAATGGGCCATCCTTTCATGAAAGTCTGAATGGCTGCAGTCTTAGTAAGACTACCTCATCATTAACTGTGCTGCTCTAAGATGTGTGCATACTCATGCTCTCTTACTGATTAATGGGCAGAGTCTAAAAGTTACACTCAGACTCATATTTCTTTCTTGGAACCCAATCTGAAATGAACTCAGGACAATAGAGATGTGTTCACCTCCATTTCTTTCTTTAATACACAGAATAAACCCTTCAAGTAGGCTAGGCTGATAGATGGCAACAAGCCTAATGCCATCTAGTAAGTTTCATGGCTGAATGGGATTTGAAGTTGGGTCCCCTCATTCTACAGTATCTACTGGTATACCACACTGACACAGGGAGTTCTGTTTGGGAGCATGTGTTGGAAAAAGGCACTTGACTAAGCTCTTCTATGCTTTTTTGCTTCATGACATGGAAGCACAAGATGGCAACAGTAATTCTCTATAAAATCTCAGGAATGTTAACAAATACTGTAATATTCAGTGTTAGTTCACCTACATTAGATGAAGGCCCTGTAGGGTATCCGTTCAGTGCTCATAGTGGCTGCCTCTTGGTTCTGGCCAATTGAGTATAAGCAGCAACATTTGTTTTATGTTATTTTCTTAAAGATGGCCAGGAAGGGCTGTGAAGCAACTATTCCCAGGGTGTGGGGAGATGAAGGCTGACCCAAAAATGTGACAACAGGGTTATGTCAATAAGTATAAACAATCTCAGAGAGGTAGAAGCTTCTCATTACTCCTCCAAAACCATAAATGAATGAGGATTCATGCCTTTCCTAATTTAGTATGTACAGCAGTGGGTAAAACAGCTTCAATTTTTAGCAACACAGTGGAACATTTTGCCAAAATACCCAAGTGTAGACAAGGCCACGCATATTTGCAACGTGTACTGTTCACAGAAGACAGATTGATGCTAATTAGGAGTGGGTGGCATGCAAGTATAAAAATAAAATTCCTTTCTACAATGTTTTAGGATTAAAATAGAGTGCATGATGTGATGATTAGTATGCGTGTGTGAAGAAGTTGTGTACCTTATAAATTTTGTAATGGCATTGGGGATTTGCAAACTTGTTTAATAACAGAAGTATCAGAGTGCAAACTGTACTCACTGTAACATATTTCAAGTTTCTGCTGCTTTGTCATGAAAGAGAATGCTTAAGAATCCCACAAGGGTCAAGAAAATACTTCTATACACCTACTTGTACGGATCCTATATGAACTGACCTGGAAATAAATCTTATTTAATATCACTGGAACTTGCTTTTGCTTAGAGGATTCCACTGCCAGAGTATTGTAAAGTATTTTAGGTCTACTAATACAGGAAAAGTCAACTTTATTGGCAAATTTTGACAAATGCAGTATAGTAAATCTAAATGTGTGTATTAGCCAATGAGAGATTGACTTAGCTGAAAATCATTGTTACTGTTCATGGCAAACAGAATCTGATAAATTATCTGAGGCATAACCTGCTAAGCAAAGGACAATAACAAATGAATTGATATTTGAATAGTTGAAACAAGCAGTATTCCTTCAAACAGGATGATTTATATCCAAGATTAGACTTATCAGTATTGTCTGGGTGACTTATGGTGGAAATGGAAATATATAATTTATTAACGGTTCAGTGGCTAATTAGTGTTTCGCCTTTACCAGAATACAAATACTATTTAATGCTTGATTAACTATTAAAATAAGATGTTAAGTTATACTTAAGACAGTATTCTCTAATCAGTTTTTAGGCCTGAATGCCATCTGTCCTTCTGTCCTTCCTTCCGTCCATGTAATTACACATTTATTTAAAATTTAGCATAAAGTTCTGTGTTCAGTTTTTAAAATATTCAGTACAAACAAATTTTGGTTGTTGATAATGATTCAGCTATGACAACATAACCCACCATGGCTTGCAAATCCAGACCCTTTCCTGCAGGGTAACTTGTTTGTTCTAGAAGTTGTTTTCAGTATCCCCATATGAAGAACTAATGCCTAGTGAGAGTGTCTTAACATAGGCCACCTTGTAGAATGGATAAGATTCAAATAAGGAACTTTTTGAACCATTCTAAGAAACTTTGCTTCTATTTTATTTTACCAGATCAGGTTTTGCATCTTGGTATCTCCCATTGCTAATTAGGCATTTCACTTTTACTCAATAGTCACACCACAGAATTATTCTTCAAATAATTTCCTCCCCCAAAAGAAAAATATTATTCTAATAGGACCTTGTTATGCCTGTATTAAAACATACCAGTGAGATTAATTTGAGAAATATACTTTACTGTATTATCTGTAGATGGAATCCACTAATGACAACCAAGATGGATTTTTTTTGGTTTGGAAAGAATTATTTTTCCTGGGGCAATCCAGAAATAGTATAAACTATATATTTCTATTTTTAAATTATAGGAACTGACTTTGGCTGGCAATACATTTTGTCTAGGATTGGTTTTGTCCCTATATAATGTGTTTATATGAAACAGAATTCTTCAAATAGCTTATTTGTAGTGTTTTGAATAATTTATTCAAAAACTGCAGTTGGGTTTCTTTTGCTTTTATTTGGAACTAACAAATGATTGTATTGGGAGAATGTGTCCTTGAATTCCTTTGCTGTTTTTCAACAAAACTGGTTGAAGAACTGGTAAAATTTCAGTTTTAAATTGGGTGAGACAGGACAATTCTATAGGCTGCTTAAAGATAACAGACACAATCAGATGCAACCCTATCATTTTGCTTTAATCATGGCTTATTCCATAAGCCAAAATCTAGCTCACAGACAGCAAAATAGCAGCAGTTTGTTATGCCTAATATTACTGTACTGTTTCCTTTTTTTGCGGTGTGGGGGGCAAATGCCTACCAACAGTTCTGTTTCCATTGATTGGCTTCCCTTCTTTTCCGCATGTTTAGAAGTTCCTCACAAAATACTTTTTAGCTCTCTTTGTTAACCCCTTCTTCCCAACCTTACAAACAAAAGTGTGCTGTACTCATTGTCAATTAAGACCCAGGATTTTTTCCAATTACAAAAACATTTCTTGTAAGCCAGCAGAAAAACAGATATTAACATTAATTCAGTTTCTTAAGTAGAAAAAGTTATGGTACATTGCTAAAGAAATAGATTTTAGTGGAAAATAAGTGGGTGACACTGGTGTTGATAAGTTTAGGTTAAATTGTGCAATTGCGCCTTTGAACTTTCTATTTTCTGTAGAAGGAATAACAGTTCACTTACAATGTTGATCTATAATACAGTGTTGTAAGACTGAGCTTGTGCAACCTTTGGACAACCTCCTCCTTCCCCAGCACAAACTTGGAGTTAGGAAGTTGCAGCTGCTTTTTTTTTTTTTTTTTGGTTAACCACAGTTTAATATTGTGTCTGAACCCTAGACTTTGGTTAGTCATAACTGTAGCTTACTTAAAGCATGTAGTTTAATGAACCATGTTTTTATAATTAACTTATGAAAAGCAATCCATAATTACAGCTAGTCATGGTTTGAGCTTTGATTTGTCAGAAATGGAAGCAAAAGCTTCTGCAATTCTCACAGCCACTTGGAAAGGGGAATGCACAAGCCTGAGACTCAAACAGACTTGTAATGCTGGTTTAGCATTATGTCCAAATGAGGCTGTGGTTGACATAAGTCTTTGATGACCCTAGCCAAAGAGGGGGGAAAAGGATGGAAACAGTGGTTTCCTAGGTAAGTGTATAAAGCAATCTAGTTTTGCCTTGTTGCTTAGTTCAAGGATTCCTCCACTACTATACCATTGAAACTAAGCTGATTCATAGGACTTTGGTGTAAATTGTGAAATAATCTTGAATGCTGCTTTGTAGACAAAAAAGGATGCATTTGTAAGAACAGTAAAGCAGCATCTCAGAAAAGCCAGGATTTTCTATTATGCACCAGTCATGTGCTTGTACATTCAACTGATTTCTTCCCCATTTCCTTCTTCAACAATCATGACCGCTAAACAAACCAAGACAGATTTGTTTAGTGTGTCATTGGATCTAGGGTGTCTGTCTTGTCTCTCCCTTTGCAAGCCAAGATTGAGAATCAAGATTTGTTCTTGGTTTACAAATCCTGGGTTGTTTGGGAACATCAATTTAGGATTTCTGCTTTGGACAACACACTAAACAAACCCTTGCTGGATTTCTATACTTAGTGCAAACACAGGAATAAGAGTTTAAGGACAGACTGTATAATTTTGTAAACAAAATCTTTGTTTGGTCATTGTACTACCTTCCTTGCAAGCTACCCACATAATTTATTGACAGCTGCTTTTTGTTCCCAATGTTTTTAATGAAAAATTTCATGCCCTTGCATATTGAGTCTACTTTTCAGAAAAGCATGTTTGCTTCTATAAGCCATTTTAAGCATCGTCTGTCCATGTCATATACTAATCAAAATGCTAATCTACCTCTAGCACATCCTTATGAAGGTAAACTCTGCCTTAGAGCTGGCACCAGAAGCTTATTTTCATGCTTATGTGGAAAGTAAATAATTTAATTGACTTATCTAAATTGTTTAATTTACAGTGTCCAATAACTACATAAAGCTCCTGTTCACATCTCTTAACTTAGGGTACTGCTAGATAGCCTTTCCCTTTTGTTGTTCTTTTGTCACTAGGCCCTCTTCACCTGAAACCTTCAACATCCTGCTGCTGTTTCCCATGCTGGCTCTGAGCTCCATTCAGTGTTGTGTCTTCCTTTGCCTCACAAGAATCTGTTTCCTTGCACCTCCACCCTTAACCTTCTCAAGTTCTTCCCTTTTATCTTTTCTTTTTTACTCTTCCAAGAAGTCCATCCCACACCAAACATTTTGAACCTTCTGCACAAGACATCCATAGAAGCCTGTATCTTGGGTCTCAGAATCTCAACGTTCTGTTGTATTGATTACCATCCAGTCTCTTCTGTTTTGTGTAAATGCCCTTCCATATTTGTTTCATTCAGAATTCAGAGAGACAGTCGCAAGAGAATGGCAATGCTTTCCAACACGTTGCCTTAGCATGATTAAATAGCACAGATGTCCCCCATACTAACCCATCCTTTGTCCATATTTCTCCTTTGACTTCCTCTGTGGGTGTCTGTTTACCTAGGCAATTGCTGCTTTCACAGCCTCTTCTGCTTTACTGGTCCTGCTGTGAAGCTTGAGAATTTTTTTTCTTCTGCTCTGTGTAAATTGCGCTGGACTAGCTTAAAATATTGTCAACTAAAATGCAAACCTGTCCTGACACTTGTTAAAACATGTTTTCAGCTTTGTTGGAAAAAGTCCACAACTTTCAAAACAGAATTCATGTGATCTACTCCCATCTGTGAGATGGTGATGTGTGTTCATGTGTGTGGTAGGTCAGGCTATAACACAGCTATTAAAAATCTGAATACATAGCCAATAGTCTTTGAGTCATTTTGTAAGCCAGATTTATTTTTTAGACTCAAAAGCTGATATTATTTGTTTAAACAAGTCCTTTAACTGGAATTAACATAATAGACAATGGTGTGTGTGTGTGTGTGTGTGAGAGAGAGAGAGGGAGAGGGAGAGGGAGAGGGAGAGGGAGGTCTATAGTAACTGAAATCACAAAGCAAAGGGGCATGTCAGTCTCATGCCTTTGCTCTACACAGGTGGAGAGGAGGATACTGAAGATAAGTTTTTGTACTAAGACTAAGTAATCTAAGCTGTTGTAAAATCATTGCTCTGTGTCCTTACTACCCAGTTATGGGGATATGATACCAGTCACAGATATGCTGTTTACCCCTGTAGTGATTCAAACACATATTATTATTACATTTTTAATTATTAGTGCCCATTTTCCTCTTGCAAGGAAGCTATGGTGGCTCCTGCTTTGCAGTCTAACATTTTAATCACTGCAGCGCACTGGCTATTGTAAGGAGCCTTATTATATTAAGAACCACTGCCTGGATTTGTTTTGTTTTTGTTTTACTTCCCCATCCTTTTATTGATTTGTATCATGTCTGAGATAAGAGAATGTCTTGTTTTAATTAAGCTGCAAGTCACTCTGGGGATTTTTCCAGCCGAAGAGAAGGGTATATATGCTATAAATATGCCTTATTTCAAAATGTATATGCCATTACATTTGGCAGAGGCCGTATTTATTTATTTATTTATTTATTTATTAAAAGCTTTTGTATGCCGTCCTATTATACATGATCTCAGGATGGCTTACAATATTTAAAAAGACAATTAAAACAATTTCAATAAATTATAAAACAGAACAAAACAATAAATCACAAAACAAACGGAGCGACCAAACTTAAAAACTATTACATTTTAAAATGCAGTTTGAATAAAATGGTTTTGGCCTGGCGCTGAAAAGAGTATAAGCTTGGTGCTAGGCGTACCTCTCTCGGGAGTACATTCCAGAGTCTGGGCACCACAGCAGAGAAGGCCCTACTCTGAGTTGATGACCTTTTTACCTCTCTTAGAGAGGGTTCCTGGAGTAGGACTTCTCCCATATATCTTAAGGAGTATGAGGGCATATAAGGAAGGAGACGTTCCTTCAGGTGTCCTGGTCCCAAGCTGTTTAGGGCTTTATAGGTCAAAACCAGCACCTTGAATTGGGCCGGACTTCAACCGGAAGCCAGTGGAGCTGCTAGAGGACTGGCATTACGTGAGAGTAACGCACGGTCCCCGTCAGCAGCCTGGAAGCTCTATTCTGTACCAGTTGCAGTATCCAGACTGTTTTCAAGGGCAGCCCCACGTAGAGCGCATTGCAGTAATCCAAATGGGAAGTTACCAGAACATGTATCACTGTTGCTAGGGAGTGCTCATCCAGGTAAGGATGCAGCTGATGGATCAGTCGAAGTTGTAGGAAAGTACTCCTTGCTATCTCCGCCAACTGGAACTCCAGTGACAGCTCTGGGTCAAGGAGTACTCCCAAGCTGCGGACCCTGTCCTTTAGAGGGAATGCTACCCTGTCCAGAACTGGGTCAAAATCACCTACTAGAGATGTGCACGGCCCACCAACAGGACTTCCGTCTTAAAGGGTTTGAGGCTCAGTTTATTATCCCTCATCCAGCCCATTACCTCGACCAGGCACTGGTTCAGTACAGCCACCGCCTCACCTGGAGCAGATGTAAATGAGAGGTAGAGCTGGGTGTCATCAGCATACTGATGACTCCACAGCCCAAACCTGATGACCTCTCCCAGTGGTTTCATGTAGGACAAAATAGAGCCTGGCAGAACTCCATGGAAAAGCTGCCATGGCACAGAGCTATAGTCCCCCAGCACCACTAGCTGGAATTGGCCGGCCAGATAGGAGTGGAACCACTGCCATGCAGTGCCTCCTACTCCCAAGTCAGCCAGCCTATCCAAAAGGATACCATGGTCAATAGTATCGAAAGTTGCTGAGAGGTCCTGGAGAACCAACAGGGACGCACTCCCCCTGTCCCTCTCCCTGCACAGGTCATCGTACAGGGCGACCAAGGTAGATTCAGTACCATAACCAGGTCTGAAGCCAGACTGAAATGGGTCCAAATAATCAGTTTCATCCAAGAGTGCCTGGAGTTGTCCTGCCACTACCTGCTCTAACACCTTGCCCAAAAACGGAATATTGGCCACCGGTCTAAAGTTGATGGCCTCCTCTGGGTCCAGGGATGCCTTCTTCAGGATAGGCTGGATCACTGCCTCCTTCAAGGAGGGGGGTGGGACCCGGCCCTCCCTCAGTGAGCCATTAATAATCTCCTGGACCCAGAGACCAATGCTGTAACTGGCCTCCTTAAGTAGCGTGGAAGGGCAAGGGTCAAGAAGACAGATGGTAGGACGTACCATCCCAAGCACGTTGTCCACATCATCAGACCGCAATAACTGAAACTCAACCATTAAAGATGGACCAGCTGGAGCTTTCCGTACTGGAAGAGTATCAACTGTGGAGTCCAGATCGCAGCGAATCTGAGCAATTTTTTCCTTAAAGTGCTGGGCAAAGTCGTCACAGCAGGCTGGCGAAGATGTGACCACGTTTTCCTGGCCAGCATGTATTAGGCCTCGCACTATTTAGAAAAGCTCCGCTGGACGGCACTGTGAGGAAGCAATGGAAGCGGAGAAGAACTGCCTCTTCGCCGCCCTCACCGCCACAGCATAGGCTTGATAAGGAGCGCGTAAGTGTGTTTGGTCAGATTCATCCCGAGATTTCCTCCACCTGCGCTCTAATCATCTCCCAGCCTGCTTCATCGCCCGCAACTCAGCCATATACCATGGTGCCTAGCGGGCTCCACTAGGTTGAGTTAGGAGATGGGCAGGCAGGTAAAGCAACTAAGGAAGTGGAGATACAAAGCATCACTCAACAAGTCTGGGAACACTATCCTCTTACTTGGCTTTGGATCCTGAGTGACTAGTCTTCTGACTCTACCCCATATAGCAGTTCTCTAATTTGGTTGCAGGTTTCATGCTGGTTTTGCCACCCAGGTCTATCCCATTTTATGAAATAGGGGAGAGGAAAAAAACAGCAGAGAATGTAGTGAGATATTATAAAGCATGACTTCTAGAGAATGATACTAATTTGCTTTTTGAGACAGGTACAATAAATTACTTTGCATCAGAATTAATATTACTTACACTGACATGTTTCCTCCTCCACAGACTACTGCTGGGTTCTGAGACGATGATAAAGATATAGTAGTCATGAAATGGAGGTGGCACTTTACTTATTTAGCTTCTTTTTATATGGCATGTTACCAAGACAGGTTATTTACTCAAAAAATGTTTTATAATATGCTTAATTATGAGGAAGTGGCTTTCACTTTGATTAGTTTCCACCTTGATTAGTTCAAAAGAGAGAAGTGTTGTAGGCAAAAATATAGTCCTGAAGGTAATTCTGATATTAATTTTTTCTAGTGTTAATTTTTCTGGAGTTCCAAATTAGTTTGCTTTGATTCAGTACAACTGACTTGTAAATTGTCTCTGTTGTAAATTCATATAGTTTGTCTTCCAACAGTTGTATCAAAAAAAAAAAAAAAACTCTCAGCTTCTTTGAAAGGTCCCCAGTTTAAAAAGTAGTTTCAGTTTGGAAATTTAATGTGAAATTTTTACAAAGAGAAATTGCTTCTACTGAACGTTTATTTTTTTTCACTCCCTTCTAATTTTCTTTTAAAGTGTTTATTGGCTGAGTCCAAAGCTACAATATTATTTCATTTTTATTCTGCCTCTTTTTCACTAACCAAGAAACCAAAGTGATGTACATGGTATTCCTTTTCTCTGTTTCAGCCACACAACAACCCTATGAGATATGTTAATGTGAGAGTCAGTGATTGTCACAAAGTCACCCAATAAGCTTCATGATAAAGTGAGACCTTCTGCTAGGAATATGGTCTAAAGTTCCAGTTGAACACCCTGACCACTGTTACGCACTGGCTCTAGACTCTAGACTCATATGACTGTATTTGTAGCTGGTGTTGCCTGGAAAACGTTCCTAGAGGAGGTGTGAGTGAGAAGCAGAATAGGTCATCAGAATGTATAACTGACACAATAGATTTAATGTGCAGGGATAAAATATCATACAGTCCTTCCTGAATGTTAAACTTGAGATTAACTGTTTGATTTCCTCTATATTAAAAAAGTTGTCCTCATATGGAAAGCTGCTTGACCTTCTTCCTGACTTAGTTTTATTACATGGGTAGTTTTATTACATGGAAGCAATGAAACCAGCAATTCTCCACTTGTAGACCTGTAGTGGCCCAGGAAGGATTTGTATGTTATATTTCTGCCCTATTGTATGACTCTGGCTGGAATGGAGAAGTATGAGAGAGATCACTGAAGGATGACAAATGACTGGGGAGACACTGAATTGGGTTTGAGAAGCTATAGGCTTCCTTGTGGAGTTTGTGGGGGAGTTGGGGAGGATAATGTCTGGCATCCCACGAAATATATTTAAAGTCTATGCCTTCCAGTCTTTCATTGGAACTTACTTCAAATACCTATCCCTGGGTTTTTCTTTTCTTTTGTGTGTGTGGGAGGGTATGCCATAATAGAACTTAATTTTTAAGGCCACAACCCTCAAGCTTCTTGGCTTAAATTTTCTAGTTAATGGGTTAAAGATAACTGCATAACGGTCTGAGCCTGGAATTATTCATAGCGCAATGATAAAATTCTGCTGAACTTTGCAATTTATTATAGTCAGGGCATGATTGTTTGTATACCAGCCCAGCATATGGACCTAGTGGTAGTATAGTATGGAAAGGAAGCAGTTAGCATGTGCATGGAATTTGATACACACTCTAAAATTCACAATAAGATCTAAAAGTGGCTTGACCTACCGAGAAAAAGGTTACAGCTACAAGACTGTGAACTTCTCTCAGCCAACTAAATAAATCTGATGTAATATTGTTGATTGTGTTAATAGCCCTAAATAACCCTAATTATCTGTGGGGTCATTAAGCAAGCCCATAGGCAGTTTATTCTGAGAACTGTACTATGCTTTGTATTTATTCATGAATTGTAATATAAATTTTATCTTGTGGTAAAATAAATATTAAGGGAATAAGAAAGGATATGGATTCATTTATGAACCACATGTGTTGCTTTTAGTAGATGAAGTAGCATGGATTTGATGAACTCTGTTATTAATATGAATATGCTAATAGTAAGCACAGACCGCTTATCGATCAGTGATGTAATTGTCCTACAAATGGATAGAGGGGAATGATGTAATACTTATCAAGTTACTGAAGACATTGACCTTGAGCAAGATCAGGTGACTGAACATCAGGACTAGGAACAAAACATTCTTAAAAGCAAGTATGTCTGAATAGGAATGGCAGATCATATGTACAAGAGTGAATTTCAGGCAATTTGCTCATCTTTCAAAAGATGCAACACTTTCCCCAATGATTAAAGGCAGTGCTTAATAGGGAGGACTGGTTTTAACTTGTTTGTTTTACTTTTGACATCCTGTAGCATTGCACAAATAAACCACATCATTCATTTTGAAGTATTAATTCTGAATAGTTACCATTTCTATTTTCATAACAAGAATAATCTCAGATTGGAATCAATCTCCACACTGGAGAGCCAGTTTGGTGTAGTGGTTAAGAGCATGGGACTGGGACTCAGACGACCTGGGTTCTAGTCCCCGCTCAGCCATGGAGCCAACTGGGTGACTTTGGGCCAGTCACAGACTCTCAGCCCAACCTACCTCACAGGGTTGTTGTGGGGATAAGATGGAGGAGGAGATGTAAGCTGCCTTGAGCCCTTTGTAGGAAAAAGGCAGGATATAAATCAGTCAGTCAATCAATATTAGCATGAACTTTTCCACCCAGGATCATGAACTAAAAGAATTGCTTGGGTGAAGGATAGAGAATCAGCCTTTTTGGATTGCAGCCCTAAATATGCTTACTTGGAAATGAACTCCATGAAAAAGTACTGGGCCTTCTTTTCTAGTAAAGATGTTTCGCATAAAGGTATGCAACATAACTCATGTCTAATTTTAAGCTTAGAGAAGCTGGAAAAATTGATCTGTGCATTCTCACCAGTAGAGTATGTCCCTTAAATGCTTTAAAAACCTTCCTGTTAACACAGTTAAGCATATTAAGAGGTAGCTAATTAATATGAAGATAGACTACATATATTTAAGTAGAAATAGATATATTACTTGGAATTACACTGAAACAATCTTCTCTATATTTGCTTGTAAAGGAACAAATGAATCAACTCTATGTAATGCAGTATAAAAAGGATATCTCTGATAGTGTGCCAGCTGTGATGCTCTGAAGTATTTATTTTGGAAGACACAGTCCTTGACAAGATTGCATGTGTACAATGCTAGTTGTATTATTTGTGCAGCTGTTGGTTGTGGTAGCACATTCTCCCTTGCCTGAGAGTAGTTACACTTGCAGCTAACCTCTGTAGGTCATTGAGACATCTATAAAACTGCCATGAATTAGCAGTACTAATTGACCAGCATTGATAACTATGGTTTCAGAAATTAAACATCCAGTAAAATATATTCCTGCATTTGATCTGGCTTTTGGACATGGAATTGCTGTCCAATGCATCTCAGTATAACTGTTCTCAAGAGATAAGAGAGATAGTTGCATCTTTTTGTAAGTGTTGGAAGGAACAAAATTGGCAGTAGGGGATGATGGAGGAAACAGAAAAATCCAAATACTTGGCCATGAGGTCCATAGTTTAGGCTGCTGTTTGCCTATAACAGTCGATCAGTTATTAAATCAATGTTTATCACACAGAAGCATGAATACACACCCCATTTTTACTCAGCAGCCCATGATCAGCAGCTCCTGTTGAACATGACATTCAAACCCAGATAGTTGGCTTGTTTAGGGAATAGAAATACAACAGTTAACCCATCTTTAGCCTCTAAACAACCCAGCAGTCTAGGTGTCATACACAGCAATCACATGTTGCTGAGTAAAGCTGGAAAATCCTATTACTACTACTGCTACTACATTTATATCACACTTTTTTCTTCTTGGAAAGAATCTAACCCAGCTTACATAGTCCTCTTCCTCCTCCATTTTATCCTTATTACCCAAATCTGGGAAGCCTTGCAAGGCAGTGAGTTTGCTTAGTGTGCCTGACCAATAACAAATCAGTTGAGACAGCTCTTCAGAAGAAGGTAGTGTATTCCAAGAATAGAGGGGACTACACACAAGTGAGCAAATCAATTTCTAACTTGTATACTGCTGATTGAACATTATATTCCCCCTCCCACTGCTTCACCCGTTCTTCTAGTGGCATGTTCTTGCACCAGTCTTGTCTGGTTCCAACCAACGTCAGCTGCACCATCCTTGCCTCTCATGGTATTTGGGGGCGGGCGTGGGGGGCAGCTAACTTCCTTAGTTTATACAGGGATCAGCCATTATTGTATGCATGATGAGTTAGAGTGCCTCTGAGCCTTGAGGTTTCTGATCATCCTCACTACAGCAACTCTGAGGTAGGTTAGTCAGTGACTAGTCTAAAATCACCCAGTGAGCTTCATAGCTAGATGGGACCTAATACCCAGACCTCCTGTGTCTCATTTACAGATTTATTATATTGTACATATTTTAACTGTGCTTTGTAGATATAAGCTCGTTACATCTTTGTAACTTAAGGAACACAGAATGTGTTGTTTAAAATTCGGTTCACTCATAACTTCAGCATTAAAACGAAAATGTGTGATTATCTGAACAAACTTTTAAAATTAATGTATTAACACTATAATTTTATGAGCAAACCCAGTTGTACATAATACAATTGAGCTTTCTGTTTTATATCAGAACAGAGGCAGTTTAACAGATAGTTGCTGAAGCATTTGAAGTGTCCTAGAAGCCAGAAGGACCAGGCAGAGGTTTTAAGGACTGGAAGTCTGGTATGCAACACCTGCACCTGATTGTGAAGAATTGATTTGGATGAAGTTTAGGGAAATCTAGTCTGAAGGAAAAGTATATTTAGAGTTTATTTAGCTGGGAAGACTTTATTACTCATTAGTAATGGTAGCAACATGTATTTAAGTACCTTTGCATACTTTTAGGGGCAGAGCAGGGCTAGGTAACAAAAATGCTGTATTTGGGCACTGTGGCATTTTCTGTGGTCCCCCAGTGCCCCACCAATGAAATTTGGAGTTTAGCAAAAGCACATACTTGTAGTTTGCTATTGAAATGTAGCGTTATGGAAGCAGCAAACAGGGCTAAGCAAAACAAGCCTCTTTTTCATGTCTTCATTGTGCCACAGAATTATGGCAGCAAAAAGCACATTTATGCTTTTAAGAAGAGACCTTTCCACCAAACTGGTATGCCACTGGAATTTGGTGGCATATTTGGTGGACTGAGAGCTAGAGAGCAGTCCCCAGTGGGGTCGTAATACAACCTCCTGGACTCTGGAAATGGTTCACCTCTAGTATAGCGGGGTTAAATTGGTAGTGGTAATTAAAGGTTCTAGAGCTGAGGCAGTATTCCCTGAAGCCTATTTGGGAACTTTATTAAATGCTGTAGAATAGATCCAAGCCTCAGAGTTCTTGTAAAAACAGAAACATAGGTGGGATAATCCACTCATTGTTTTGCTGCTTGTGGTGTGAGTGGCATGATAGCCTCCTGGGTTTGTTTTCGTACATGTGGATTTTAGAGCAACATTCACTGACTGTTACAGCGTCTAACTAGAACAAGCCAGGAAATACTGGACTTTAAAAAAGAAAAGCTGAACGGTCAAGAATGTACATTTTCTTGACATACATCTATGGTCTTATATCATGTCATTTTTAGAAGTCATTTTGGTATGGTAAAGGTTGGCTAGCAACATGAACATTTAATTCATTATTCTGAAAAAAAAAATTCATAATCCACATTAAAAAGAAGGGGTCTGTGCAAAAGATGGTAAAGATCTTCCCCTACCCTAATTATTTTTTCAGATCTTTTCTATTATTTCTGAGATCCTGGAGTTTTATATGCCCTGTTGTTTCATCTCTTGTTTTATCTGCAGAATTTGCTCTTTATTTTTGAAGGGTGTGATAATGCAGAGCAATAATATTAAATTGTGAGCCACCTTAAAAATCTATAAGAACTGTAAAGTAGGATATAAATTACTCAGCAAAATAATTGAACTAAACCATAGGGTTTTTAGAAGTAAAAACCTGATAATGGAGTTTTGCTTTGTAATTTCCAGCTTAAGTTCTGAAAAATATTCTTGATCCTCCTCCTCCAGGTCAGTTAGCAGAAGTTGTATATTTGAAAGCCAAGTAGAAAATTCTAAAGAAGTTTGTTCAGGCTGACATGGTGAGTAAATAGCTTTCCCTCTCTCTCTTAATGACAAACTTTCAGGTCTCACAAAGAAAGCTATATATCTTCCAGATATGATAAACTAAGATCAGAACGTACAAGGAAGCTATTTTAAAGAGTCCAAAATTTACAAAATTGCAAGCTTTGTGCAAGTTTTTAAGTTCTCCAAAACTCTTCATCTGGCTTTCTGGTGATGCAAAAAGCACAGCATGGGTGAAGAAATGGCAAATTCTAAAAATTTGTGCTGATGTATCCCTGTGGTCTGCAGTTCAGTTTGACCCCATCTCACAATGAGAATTTACACTCTGAATGTATTAGGGACAATCCTGTGGAGATGAGCACAAGCCCCCTAACTCAGAGGGTCATGCTAATCCAATGCAGAGTGGGAAAAATGGCAGA
Source organism: Varanus komodoensis (assembly GCF_004798865.1). Taxonomy (NCBI): domain Eukaryota; kingdom Metazoa; phylum Chordata; class Lepidosauria; order Squamata; family Varanidae; genus Varanus; species Varanus komodoensis. Next base: position 25,618,050 of record NW_025335505.1, on the reverse strand, counting down.
GGCCTTCTTGTTCTTCCCAGTCTGCATATTTTCAAGACAGTCATTTTCAACCATTGAGCAACGGCATTTCAGAGGGAGAGAGGAGGAGGGTGGTGAGGCCTTTAGCCTGACTTCCCTCATCCCTTCTCCTCCCTGCCCTGCTAAATGCTCCCGCCTACCCGTCTACAAAGAACTTGGAGAGCAGTCAGCAAGGTTTTTCTGCACCGGCTGCAACAGGTCAGGGGCAATCAGAGGTCTGATTCTAAGGTCAGTATACAGTCTCTGACTTGACATCTAGGAATCCAAGAATCCTATGAGCCTTCAGTGTGTAGGAGCTGTAGGATCACTCCTAGAATGTGCTGTCCTATGCACATTTAGACAGAAGAATGTTCTCCTACTCCTAGCAAGGCCGAGTGGGTATGCTGGGAGTTGTAGGTCTTTCTTCTGTCTAAACATACATAGGATCCCTTAGTTAGTCAGTGGTACGTGTTGCAGATATCAGGTTATGCTTAGCAATGCATTTTGATATGGAGATAGGTGCTTGCTTCTCTATTTCTACTTAAGTCTGGGTTTTTTCTTTCTTTCATTGAGTGAACCACACAGGTCCCTGAGTTGACATGGAACAGAAGTGTAGAGAATTTTTTTTTAATATTAGCAAACCTGGAAATTGATTGCACCATCTAAAATTATTGTATTGTAGAGAAAAAAAATATTCTCATGAAGCAGCACAGCTTTCTTTGTTAGCTTATGGAAAGAAAATTATCCTGATTTAAATAACCTGGCAAACTTAGTCTCCTGCTTTGGATTTTTTAATTTCCTAATTTGGAATATGGTACCAACTTTTTTTGAAGGAAGTTTTCAAAGGAGGTATTCATTAATATATAGCTATATCATATGTAGGGAGCAGGTACTTCTGCTTCAAAAAACATTTTCCATCTGTGAAATGGCTTTGGAATAGGTTTCAATAAATTTGAAGGACCGCATATATTTTACTTGAATATTTTCTACTAAAGATTCCTACAGTGAATTGAGATAGACCATACTGCTACTAAGAAAAGACCTGCTTTTTGTACACAGCACTCATTTTTTAAAAAGTACTTTCTCCCATTTTCCTTTCTTTTTCTCCTCTATTTCTAAAGAAATACAGAAAATGCATTTTTGCAGCATTCTCCCCTGTCATGTCATGAGCAAATTGATGTGCCTATCTGAAAGATATGTCACAACCTATCAGTTTATTTCTTTGAGATCCATTAACAATCATTCCTTTTATGTGAATATGGATAGTGCCATTCAGCTGAAACAAAAAATATTAATCATAGTTACACAGCATTGTAGAAAAGACTCCCATACTGGAATAAATGTATTTTCCATGTTTCTGCCATGATAATCAGTACCAAAAGCTACCATGCAGACTATAGTGGACACATTTGTATTGATGATTTTGTGAAGGTACTTCATGAACCAGCAAAATGTTACTCTAGGTTTTGTGATCATACATTTTTTTCTAAAGTATTCTGAAAGATACTACTGTTTCATGTGCGATCATGTGCTATGGAAATGGGAAAGTGTGGAAAATGATTGTGGGAGTCATTCTTAACATGAAATTACATTGGTTTTTGAACTAGAAGGAGTAGGAACTTCATTTATCTTAACAATTGTACTTGCACTCATATTGTTGAAACCTTGGAAACTAATGGCTAATCTACAGTATAGTTTACTGCAACTGAGAGTTCATTTTGTTTCAGAGGGCATGATCTGAATTTAATTTTTCACCTGGTACTTTCACTTTATAAATATATATATTATAAATACATATGTCAATATGTAACTATAAAGGGAGCAGGCAGAGATCTCCACCTTAAAAAATTCATAAAACTTACTTTTATGTTAATACAGCAGTTGGTTATCCAGTCTGTTGTGACCAGTCATCTTCCCCACCTTCCAAACACTTAATGGCAAAAAGCTTTCCATTTGCCTGCATAGCTATGCATTGAGCTAGCATGTCAAGTCACCTTTGCTAAGCTGGAAATGTGTAGGCCTGCAGCTGGCTGGATGACCAGAAGTGAAAGCAGAGCAGGGGTTAAACTAAATTGTCTTATAGGTGTCTTCCAACTCTAATTCTGTTCTGATCATTATTATACTAAAGTTTACTGGGTATACTAGATTTTTTATATGAAAGAGTATTGTAGAAGTTAATAACAAAAGAAACAAGTAAAGTTAGAATATCAGTCCTTAGAGAAATGTGGCTTAGTAATAGCAAAATGAATACCTCTACTCCCTTCCAAAGTCCCTCTTGCCAAAAACAAAAACCTGACTTTACCTTCAGAGTGGATCATGCTGCTTATACACAGAGAATGAAGTTAACTCAGAATTTCAGTCTCCAGAGATTTTTGTGCAAGGGTACATTTTCTCGGGGCCTTGTGATAGTCTGAAGAGTGTCTGTGCTTGAATATTGCAAATATGTTTTGGATGCCACATCAATCAATAACTTTCAGTGTAGGATCTGCTGTAGACTATTGGTGTTGACAAGTGCTAAACATATGCATAAAGATAATAATCTTGCTTGCTGCAACTATCTGTGACACATAAATTAATCTGTGTAAGAATATCAGTTTACTGAACTGCATTGATCAAATAAGCATGGCCTTACGGTCTTGATGAGAAGTCAACCTACTTATCCTAATATATGTTTACCCATTAAAACACACACACACACACACACACACACACACACACACACACACACCAGTATGTCTTCATAATCTGTTTTTAAGCAGGGCATGAATGATTTTAAGTTTTCTCCCTCTATTTTTAAATAAACTAACCAAACAATTGATGTTTGTTCTGCATTAAATGATCTAACCATGCAGTATGGTGTTTTTTTAAAAAATTTAGAGTTCTTGTCTAAATAACTTGAAGCAGTGTTGAAGTTTGTCTAAATCTGCTTTCACCATTACATATTAACTTCTATTACTGCTTAACTTTGAAAGTAGAAGGGTAAAAAATTACTAACCCAACCCAGAAGAGTAGTTTTTAAAATTTAATCTAAACCTGTGTTCTGCTTCCACACACAGCTACCATGTGTAGGAAGTCTATATGTAAGACATGTATTCAACAGCTGTTTGTCCCTCAACATCTTATAGTTATCTTAAGTACAGATAGTCTGATAGTCTGAATAAAGTGGCTCTCTCATGGCTGTCTTCAGGTTTTTATTGGTCCTTGGGCAGCAGAGTTTAACTTGACAATTGTGGTCCTGGTCAAACCACACCACTCCCACTTTAGTTACATCCATTTAATTGAAAGCAAATCTTGTCCAAGATAGCACACCCATTTCAAGGAAAAACAATATAAATTTTTGAACATCAATTTAATTTTTTGTGAATGATTTATAAGAAAAATGATTTATTCAAATGATAAGACTACATCAAGATTCTTATACTATGCCATGAAACTTAAATTGCAGTTTTCCTAATGTGGAGCAGTTCCATCTTCCTTTAGGACTTCCACCATTCAACACATGTAAGCTATGTTATTCTTCATGGTCTCTGTGCATCACACATATGGGCTCTTTGTGCATGCATGGAGTGGTTTTCTGAAAAATTCTAAAGCTGATTAAATAGCATTTGGCAGGAGCCCACCCCCAAATGCAGCTAGCATGAAGGCAGGGCTCCCTCCGAGACCTCAGTTCTTTGACAGTCATCTTGTGCGCATCACGAAATTAATCTCTGACTTACTTCACGAGTTACACTGAGATAACAACTGCCTGGTCAGGTCTTTCTCTTTCTCTTCTTTTTTGTCTTCTCCCTGCTACTTGAAGCAAAAAAAAAAAAAAAGGTTAGAACTATACACTGGAACAGCGGTACACTGAGGCCCTTTTGTCGCGCCTCCTCAGCCAGAGAAGATGGCGCCCAAGGACACATTCCACAATTGCACCATATGTGGTAGCAAACTTCCCCTGATGGATGGTCACTCCCATTGTCTTTTCTGCTTGGGAGAGTTGTACATTGTTGAATCTTGCTATCATTGCCATACTTTTACAAAGCAGGCAAGAAAACACTGAGCTGACTGTTTAAAGGTGGAACTTTGGAGCCGACCTTTGGCTCCCGCAGCGGACAGCTTGCCAGCCCCTCCGACCCTCACAAGACCAAGACAAACCGGGACAATCGTTGGACCCTTTTCTACCTCCAAGAAGCACTTTGGTGTCAGAAGGAGAAATCTGAGAATCACTGGCTCAGCTTCCTAAACTGGATCATCTCTCAGTACAGAGACGAGTCTTTTCATCGCCCTTGGTCCTGAGTGTGCTTCTCCAATCTGAGCAGCACAGAGCTAGCCATTGCTCTCGATCACCCTTGGCTCAGACTCCTCGCCAGAAGCATCAGTGTCCCCCAAAATGCCAAGGGGACTTCAATTCTGAGTTTTATGTGGAATGATGAGGATCCATCCATTCCAGACAAGGGTCGCATTGGAGCCCTTCAAGCTCAGAGAACAACCTCTTACGGGGTCCTAGCTATCGCAGCCCACTGCAACAACCTGCTTGAGACCCTGATAATATAATACGTTTCTTGGATAGACAACTTCCATCTTCCTTACTTAGCCAGCATACAGACAGAACCGAACATCTCTCGGAACGAGGACAATATACTTCAGTCTTGTAGGTGTCCTTTCCAGACCATCAGACTGACATTCTGACAGGTGTCGTGACAACTTCTTTTGAGTTATCCCAAACACCAGAGGACATGAGACTTTTCGCATCCCAAGTCCTCCAGATGGCTCACAGTCTAGGACTTAATCCTAGGCAAGAATCTTCTACAGCCAAAGACCCAGTCTTTGAAGCTGTATATGCAAAATCTTCCAGGCCGGTTACTATCCTGCTCTTGCTGACCCTGCTCAATGCAATCCATCAAGAATGGAGCTCTCCGGCAATGGTAGCTCCCCCACCTCGCCATCTCAAGAATATGTATCGGGTCCAAGAGAAAGATGCTGAATTCCTGTTTCAGCACCCTTGGCCCAACTTTATTATTGTTGAGTCCACCCAGCCACACTCTAGGAGAGAACATGCCACTCCATCAGACAAAGAAGGCAGGCACCTCAATGCTATCAGTCTCTGCTTCTATTCTTCCTCAGCCCTCTCCATAGCCAGGCTACCATGGCTAGATACCACCTTATGCTTTGGGACAGAATGGGATCCCTATACTCCTTGTTACTCAAAGAGGCTCAAGACCTGGCGAATGAGATCAAGAATGAGGCTATTCATCTGGCCAGGTAGGAGATCCTCCAGCTCGACTCCAGCTGGAGGGTGGTACACGCAATATGGCGGGAGCCATAGATCTTCACCAATTCAATCTATCATGGACCTCCACTTTCTTAATAAATACATTCAATCCAAAGATTTTAGGATGGTGTCCCTGCAGTCCATCCTTCCTCTACTCTCCAAAGGTGTATGGTTCACATCAGTTGACCTTAAAGATGCCTACTTTCATATTACAGTTGAGGAATCCTATAGACGCTTCCTCCATTTCCAGATAAATAACAAATGTCCACTTCACAGTTCTTCCCTTCGAGTTGGCAACAGCACCCTGTGTATTTACCAAATGTATGTCAGTGCTTTGTGCTTATCTCCGTCTCCATAGCACCTTGATGACTGGCTTAATGTAGCTCACTCACGTGAAGCCCCCCTAAAAGCTACACAATTTACTTGCTCCCTTCTTTCCAGTCTGGAACTCTACATTAATACAGCTAAATCTCACCTTTCTCCTTCCCAGTCGATCAACTTATGATTTGCATTACCAAATGAATGTCTTTGATGGCTTTGCTTGTAGCAGGCACCGCCAACATTCTGGCAGACTCCCTGAGCAGAACATTTACCATATGCCACAAATGGGAACTCCATAGCCGCAATCCTCCAAACCTTTATGGAACCATTGGGGTGTGCCCCAAATAAACTTGTTCACTACCTAACACAACACAGTATGTGATCACTTTTGCTCAAGAGCCGGTCTCGGCACCCTCTTTCTCAGAGATGCCTTTCTCCTGTCTTGGAATGGGAAACTGTTTTATCTATTTCCCCCATTTCCTCTAATTTCGAAGGTTCTCTCAAAGATCTCTCAGGACCGCACCAATGTGATCCTCATCACTCCTTGGTGGCCCAGGCAACACTGGTTCTCCGTTCTGCTCAACCTGCCCAACAGGACATTCCACCATCTACCACACAGGGACAACCTCCTCTCTTAAGATAATGGCAGAACTCTCCTTCCAACCTACCGACTCTTTGCCTCACCACATGGAGAATTTGTCAGACTCAGTCCCACTGATGGACATTCCTCCTGACCTCAAGTTCTAGTTAGACACCTTATTTAAACCATCTACTTGCAGGTCATACAATGCAAGATGGGCAACATTTACGTCCTTCGTAGTCCAACATAATCCTAATCTTCTATCAAAGTTTATACAGCTGCCATCTCAGCTTTCCACAACCCTTTCCAAGGACGTACAGTTTTCTCACATCCCCTAAGTTTCTCAAGGGGATCCTCAATCTAACTCCTTCCCTCGTACATCCTCCTCCATCATGGAGCCTGTCTGTCATCCTTCAGGCACTTACCAAATCTCCCTTCTAACCCATGTACTCGTGCAATCTTCACCTCCTTTCGTGGAAAATGGCCTTTCTAGTGGCCATTACCTCTGCCCAAAGAGCAGCTGAGCTTGCTGCCCTCCAGATTGACTCTCCATATACCATTTTCCATGGAGACAAAGTTGTTTTCTGACCTGACCCTACTTTCCTACCAAAGGTAGTATCTTATTTTCACATCAACAAGGCTGTAATTCTGGCTTTGTTCTTCCAGAATCCATCTACTCCTTTAGAGACCACTCTACATTCCCTGGATGTCAGAAGGGCTCTTGCCTTTTATAAATCAAGAACCCAATCTTTTGGACAGACTCAATGACTGTTTATTCTCTATAGTGAAACCACACAGAGAAAGCCCAGTATCTCCTCAGAAACTCTCTAGGTGGATTGTCCATACTATACTTTTGGCCTATGACCTCTCTGGCCTTCAGCTTTCTGGACCTGACAAAGCTCACTTGACTAGAGCTATATCCACCTCCACGGCACTCTATGCTGGAGTGTCCCTTACTGACCTCTGTAAGGCAGTGACATGGTCAAACTCCTCAACCTTCATTAGACACTACCACCTTGATGTCAAATCCAGAGAGAACTGCACCTTTGGTAGATCTGTTCTCTCCGTTATACTTCACTGAGTGACACCATCCTCCTCCTAGAGGTAAGTTCACCAGTCGCCCATATGTGTGATGCAAAGACACCACGAAGAATAAAGACAGGTTTCCTTACCTATAATTGTCGTTCTTCAAGCAGTCATCTGTGCATTCACACATACCCACCCTCCATCCCCTCTGGTGTCTCTCTCTTGACACATGGGTTGTTCTAGCATCAATGACACAATGATGGTGGTGGTCTCAGCTGCAACTGAGGTCTTGGCAGGAGTCCCACCCTCTCGTAGCTGCCTTTGGGAATGGGCTCCCACCGAATACTAATTAATCGGCTTTAGAATCTTTCTGAAAACTGCTCCACAGATGTGCAAAGAGCCCATATGTGTGAATGCACAGATGACCACTCCAAGAATGACGGTTACAGGTAAGTAAACTTGTCTTTCTTCCTGAAATATCTAATTCCAAGGTTGAATCAGTTTGTGCAATCGGTTGCACTGGTAAGAGCAACAAATTGTAAGCAATGAAACATATTGGAATAACATGACAAATTTTTCACAAGAGTTTGCAAACTTCCTGTCACAAATTAATCCATCCAGTACAAGCACGAGTGAGCAAAACCAATATAATATAGAATTATGAAGAAGTGGTAAGAACATCCATAGCACAGAGGAGTAATCACCTCCACCTTTGTCTCTGTTGGAGCCCTGTGAACCAGGCCAGGATGAGAGAGAAGAGTAGAGGTTGTGAGATAGAGGGTGCTTTTTTCTGCAGTTTGTACTCTTAGGATAGTTGTTTGCTGTTTGTAGCTGCTGTGAGTTGTGCGATAGAGGTTGCAGTTTTCTGCAGTTTGTACTCTCAGGGTAGCTGTTTGCTCTTTGTATGGGTTATTCATGCTTCACTGCTTAGGAAAGATTTATTTGGTTTATTTGGCTCTGTTTTACATGGTACTGTTTTTAAAAAGAGATACTCAGTTGTAATTACTGATTTTGCTTGATCTCTTAACTAATTTGAGATGTTATATATATATATTTGTGAAGTGAAGTGATTGAGTTGTAATTAGGTACTTGCTGAATCAGAGTATTAGTATGCTTTCATTTGTTCCTATGAACCACCCAGAGAGCTTCAGTTATTGGGCAGTATAGAAATTTAAATGAAGGAAGGAAGGATTATACAAGGCAACTGAATTGTGAACAACTGCATTTCTGTAAAAAAAAAACAGCATAAAAATCACATTGCTAAGAAATTTATCCGTAAAGAAAAAAGCACAATAGCTATGACTGTTTGAAACAAAATGGGCTAACTGAACAGAGTAATGTGGGGAAGAAGTTTGTAAAAGTATGTCATTGCTTTAATTTCACTTTTATTTCTTACTAGTAGTTACAGGTTACAGCCCTATACTTGGGAATAAGTGCCATTCAAATCAGTGAGACTTTCTTCAGAGTGGACATGCATAGGATTGCACTATTAATATTACAGTAGTAGGAGGAAAAAACACTGTTTATGTTTTCACATATTTGGTAACTTAATTCACACGTATTACCATAATGTAGGGCTATCATAAAGAGCACTGAAAATGTACTAATCCAATTTGGCTTTGAAACTTTTAAAAATGCCCAATTAATACCTGTAACACTGAGCTAAATCCAGGTTTTTAATCCAGACCTGTAAGACTGAGCTAAGTCCAGAACTCTGAGAGACTTTATTCCCTCTTTTCCCCTTGCAGTCCCCTGCACATGTCCAGAACTGACTGAGAGTTCTGCAACTCTCTGGAGCACCTTTTGGTGGGTGTGGGGTAAAGGAAAATTTGATCCTCCAGCAGTGTCTATTTCATTGGGGGAAGGACACTATATAGGATACAGTCAAATAGAGTTTTGACAAGTTTAGAGTCTCCTTGTAGACTTCTTAAACCTACCATTGAATTTAACAGTGGGATTATACTTAAATCAAATTATGCTAGAATATTAGAAGGCATCTCTAAAGTGACATAGGGTTGTTGATTAACTTTATACCCTTCATTCTTTTCTTATTTGTCTTCAAGAAAAAAGTTACTTTTCCATTTGTATTATTCCATTCACATTTTGTAAATCAAGGTCAAACATGGGTTAGGAAGGCTGTGGCAAGAAGTCCAAAATGTCCATATTTGGTGGAGCTGTTGTTTGGGACAGAGGTTTCAGGACAACATAGAACAGGTTGTATTGGATATAGTGGGTAGAATGTTGCTAAACCTCCACCTCTGTGCATTCCTTATTGTACCAAGTATATAATATTATAGAAAGATGCAATAGATACATAATAAAATAAGTTTAGTATTCTGTTTAATTACTGCACACAGAGTTATATTTATAAAGCAGTGAAAGGATTCTGCATTCTTAGTGCAGAGTGACCAGAACTAGAGAATATTATTCAGCCTTCTCACTTTGACTACCATGCTGGTAAGAATAGAAGTACTGTTTTTCAAATCATTTGACAATTAATTTATTGGCTACTAGAATTGGATGTTTTATACTGATTACTCAAATGATTAATTATAATATGTTAATTTAATTGAATGGATCAATAGTAGTGTAATACTTTGTGATAATACTTTTATATTTACTTCCTAATAGTTAGAATAAAAGAAAACAAATTTCAGGTCAAATCCTTACTGTCTAATTCTTGTGGACTTACATATAGTCAGGACTATTTTTCAATTGTTTCTGCTCTTCAAGTTGTTTTTACTTTTCTATAATATACATGTTCCTCAGTCTGAAGTTGTACAGACTTAGAAATTAGCAACTAGAGTCCCAGTGCCAAACCTTCTCCCATGAAGAGTTTCCCACCGATCCCCATTTCAAATCTAGAGGCAGGAAAGAAGTGTGGAGAAAGTGATGACTGTACACAACACTGGTAATGTGCAAGATTCCATCACCTGTTCAGAAGGTCTTGCATTATTTGCTGACCAGGAATGTAGGCAGAGTGTAATATGGATGAATACCACAATTTTAAAACTAAGGTCGAAGAATTTGTTTAATATGAACTCTACTATGCTAGCCTGTCATTTTGGGCCATTGTAAACTGATGCTGTAATATAGCTTATAGCTAAAAATCAGATTATAAGTGGCTGAAGCAATGTCCTTGCTTTTAGTTATTATTTTAAATTCAAAATAGAACACAAGGTGACAGGAGTAATGATTCATCTTAATCCACCTAGGAAGGCTTCAGCAGTTATAAACTGCTATAAGTGTGTGTGTGTACGTACAAATGAATGAATGATCCACATCAGACTTCATGATGCAACAGCTTGATTTTGATCTAATACTAAACTATGGTTTGGCAGGTGGGGTGCCTTGGTTATTGGAGCACTTCCTCTTTCTCCTTCCTTGCTCCTTGCACGTGGATTCACACTAACCATAATTTGTCTTATGGTGAACTATCATTTCAGTTAATATCCAAATCATGATTTGAAACCCATGTCAAATGTATAGTTTCAAACTGTAGTTTGGAAGCAAAGTGAAACTATACATTTTGGACACAACAGCAAACTATGCATGGTTAATCCTTTGAAGTGTTAAAGTCATTCTACTTGCAAGAGTGAGGGAAGTGCACCAGCCTGTAAGGAGCACTTTTAATAATCGCTTATGGTTTGGCATTATGCTAGCCATTAGCAGCATCTGTTTATTTGAGGGAGAATTTCAATTTTGAATTTAAGCTTGCTTCTGCTAGCATGTGGTATCGATTCACTGGAAGTATGTATTTCTAACATACAAAATTTTTCCGATATAGCAGTTATTTAGAAGGTGGACTTGTAGCATAAGTCATTCTGATTATTCAGTTTTGGGTTTGTGGTTAGAGTTGAAAAGCATTATTGCTGAATCAGCTATATGCTATTGCATAAATGACCTCTAGTAACCACAAATCAATATTCAAAATGAACCTTCATTTTCATATTGTAAATTTTAAGACTGCCCTCAAAATAAGTGCCATTGAATTGAATGCACTTTACTTCCAAGTTGATATCTACAGGATATGGTTGCATGTGGACATAATATCCATTCTCTCCCTCTCTCTCTCTCTCTCTCTCTCTCTCCCTCCCCCCCTTCCAGAAATTGTATAGGTAAATGTTAAGTATTTTTGCAGTTTGGCCTTTCTAGAGGAGTTATATTTAAATTATTTTCTGTATTGCAAGGTGATTAAACCAGAGGTACATTCCCACTTTTCCCATTTAATACTTATATGTACTAACAACGTTGCTTCTATTTTTGTGTGAATGATCATTCTGGTAATTTAAGTTGTTTGCATTAGCATTGATTTTTCTTTACCCTGTGCCCTAGCATTCTTATTTTGTTGTAAAGGAGGAAAGAAGAAGTTAAGTTTTGGTAAGAGTGTCTAAGCCAATGGTCAGGATGGTTGGCATCACTCCCCAGTTGATTCTTACCTTGCTGCTCATGTGCATGAGGGGCATATGCTTTCCTCTGTGTGGCTCAGCTAATTTTCCCTTCTCTTACCTGAGTGTGGACTGGGATGTGCCCTTCTGCTCAAGCTGTCCCCTCTGGAGATCATCATCTCCTTCTCTTCTCTGTTGACTTCAGGCCATAAGCCCTATTTGCACAACAGTGATGGCTTGACAGCTGTGGTGATATACACTGGGCTTGCATTCATGACTGTCAAAGTGAGGAGCCTCATTCTTCCCCAGTGTTGCATAGAAACAGAGTCGGAAGGGGGCTCCCAGGCCATCTAGTTTGACCCCCAGCTCCAGCCAGCTCCACTCACAACATGCCTACCATGTGCATGTCTAGCCTATCCTTGAACACCCTCACCAATAGGGTCTCAACCACCTCCCGTGGAAGCCTATTCCATACCCAGTCCTGGGGTATTACCGGGTAGATGAGAGTAGAGTTACCACAATGAGTCTGATCATGCATCAGTCACCTCTACTCAAAATATCACAGTGTGAAAACCATATACGGTTGCTTGTTGTGACATGTGAACTTATCACTGTGTAGTAGAAGGCCAAAAGGAAAATTCCATTACAGGAAGTACCTGACTAGCCACTGTAGGAAATGGGTGTTTGACTAGATGGAACTTTGGTCTGATCCACCTTTGCTTTTCTTATGTTTGTATGTGATTGTCTTTCTGTCTTACTTAAAACACAATGCTTACTTTAGATGTCACAGCAGCCAATCACCAGAATGTGGTTTGGCAATCAGGAATATATGTGGTGGGTTTCTCATCTTTTAAAATACTTAAAATACTGGAGAGCCAGTTTGGTGTAGTGGTTAAGAGCATGGGACTGGGACTCAGATGATCTGTGTTCTAGTCCCCACTCAGCCATGGAGCCAACTGGGTGACTTTGGGCCAGTCACAGATTCTCAGCCCAACCTACCTCACAGGGTTGTTGTTGTGGGGATAAGATGGAGGAGGAGATGTAAGCTGCCTTGAGCCCTTTGTAGGAAAAAGGCAGGATATAAATCGAAAAATAAATAAATAAAATTACAAATATATTTTCATACTCCCAAAGCAACCCCCAAATGCCCTCCCCCCACACTTTTGTTTAGGTTGGTGAGTGAAAAGGGTAGAGATTGGAGTTGGGATGGGCCAGGGCAAGGATATAAGACAGATACTGTTGCAAAGCCACCTGGGATACATGCTTGGAGAACTGAGCTGGAAGGAGAGCTATAGCAAACCTGATCATCTGTCAAGTATACTGTATCAAAAGGCAGTATTCTTGCCTTTGATTTTCCAACCCGTATGCCAGTGAAATGCTGACTTCAGAGCTGATGCTCTCTTGCCTCCTCCTTCCTGCTCTGATTGCTACCCCTTTGTGTTCACCACTGGTTTTATTTTATTTTATTATTTACCAGAGCTTCAAGAATGTGCATTTGGGATTATATTTTTATTGTGCTCTTAGAACATTGTGCAACTGCATTTATAATTTTTATTATTTTTGTCAAGCTTGCTCAGGTGTGCTTTTCTGGATGTCTGAAATGTGTTTGTTGTTAGTGGCGAAGTCGTGTCCCACCCATCGCGACCCCAGGGACAACATTCCTCCAGGCCTTCCTGTCCTCCACCATCCCCCGGAGTCCACTCAAGCTCACACCAACCTGAAATGTGTACTGCTATCTTATCAGTTCTTTGCATGAGCTGTCAAAGGAAGCAGTGAAGTGGACTACATAACAAACATGGAAATGGACAAGCTGAGACTGTGCATAAGCTGATTCAATGTGTTATGGCAATTTGTGCATGTGAAGTATAGTAACTGCACTCATAACTGCTTCAAAACAAACTGTAGCAAGCATAGGGGAAGCAGTAACTCCCATACCTGCAGAGACAGGGAAGTGCTGGAATGGTAGAGGACACTGAGAAATGTCTGCATAATAACTCAAAGTATTATGAGGAGCCCACTGCAAAGTGAGAAATACTGCCCTTGGGTGCCCCGTCTTATACTTCTGAATTGTACTACCATGTTCCTCCTTTTTCTTACAGTTATTTATCCCCCATCCTTTGCAACTGTGTACAAGTTAGGGTATGTGCGGCCTTGTCATATCAGTTTCCTTGTATCCTATCTACACTACTTCATAACTCCTTTGATAGCTGGGATTTAACAAAGAAAAGTCAACACATTTTGAGCTGCCTTAAGAGTGCACTTGTGAAAGACACCAGTAACAACAATTTAAAAATATGACTCCATTGACTCATTTTTGGGACAATGAAAAATAAAAATTAAAAGTTGGGAATAAGCCCTTCCAAAGTGTCATTCTGGCAAAATCACAAGAAGCAAGCATCCTGAGCTTTTTAACTATTCTTGCTGATTTTCTGCATCCCATGGTGAAATAGCTGTCCTAGATTCAAATGTCCCTACAGCCCATTATCATTTGAACAGTACCTAGAACCAAACCATGGGAAGCTTGTTTGTGGAAAAAACCCTGTGTTGAGTGGTCCAAGCTTCCAGATCATGACAACCCATTGTAGACTACTTTCCCACAATGGTTTCTCATGTTCTGCAAACCTGGTATTTAATAACAAAGATGAACAACCTGCCATAAGGTGATTGTGGCTGCAATAGTTCTGTGCAGAGACTGGGTGTGAGAGGAGGCATTTCTAACATAGTGCCTATTTGGGTAAACAGGTTCATGGTTTATGAAGCAGGGAGTATTACATTTAAACTGGCCCATTGCTTTGTTTGTTTGCTTTCATTTAGAGATAATGTGAATCTTAAGAGGTGCCTAAGAAATGCTATTCCTCTGAAGTTTCTGTCCAGGTTTTGTCATTCTGAGCTAACTTGTTTCTGTTTACATGTTAGCACTAATACATTAGATATCTGTAATTCTGTGTTGGATTTCTGGGGTTTGCTGCACATGCACTATTTACTGGTGGCACAGTCTCTCATTCTTTGGTTTGTTTGTTTGTTTTTTCCCCCTGTAAGTCAAGAAATGTGTGCATTGACATACCCAGTGCAGCATTTTGGCTTTTTGTTAGGTTTTTGTGCACATTTGGAATACTTTGAAAGAAAATCGTCACTCCAGGTCCAAATGCACATCCCCCATCTGCTTCATAAAGCTCTGAAGTGTAATTTTTAGGAAAACATTATCTCCATATTACAGATGAGGTGGGACTGAGAGGCAGTATTGTACTTAATGCCAAGACTGAGTTCATGACAGAGGTGACATTTTAATTTCAGTTTTCATTCTTAACCATTACATTTACAGCCTCTCTAGAAGGTTTGCTAGTATTATTTTAGCATGAATGTAGGAAGTAGTAGTATTGAAATGTGCTAGAAGAATCACTTCTTACCATGCCTAGAAGCTGAAAAGAGCAATATACAATAATGACTCTGTGCATGTGCGGCTTTTCACGCAACTAGAACAATAGACATACTACAGACAGGCTGCATAATGAGTCAGTGTCCAAACACAGCAAGAGTTTACCAAGTGTAGCTGTGACTCATTTTGTTCGTCTAGTGAACTGACTAATAGAACATAAGCTCTTTTCTTAAGAATCTTTGTAACTCTTAGCTGTTCAAAATGTGCAGCTAGCATTGTCAGGAACATTATAGGTCAGCTTTTTTAAAGCAGAAGCACACAAATTAAGAAAAACACTTTCTGTGGAAGCAAAATCCCATTTTAAATTATGAATTTGTTATAACAACATATCTTTGGTTGTTATTGCGAAAAGGAAAATGAACTGCTAGGTACAGCGTTTATTTTTATACCCAGCCAAATGACTTTACTCTTGCATAAAATAGGGTACAGTAAGGACTTCTTGCCTGTTAACTCTTAGATGCTTGTTAATGACTTGTATTAAAATAGCTAGTATACAGCTGGGAAAACAGGCATTAAAATGGCAAATGTGGTTCACTGTAAGCAAGTGTAAAGTGTTGCACAGTGGAACAGAAACTTGTAGCTTTCATATATGTGAATGGAACCAGAGCTCTATTTGGTGTGACTAAATAGAAGAGAGTTTCTTGGGGTTATGGAGAACACTTCAATCCGACATGCATCTGCTGTGAAAAAGGCAAATTTCACATTGGAAATTAGTAAGAAGCAACTTTATAAACATAAGTGGTGTAATCACATGTAGAATACTGTGTATAATTATGATCTTTGCATCTCAGAAAGGATAGTTTAGATCTGGGAAGGATCCACATTCGAAATGATCAAGGGGCTAGGGAAGCTACCCTTGAGAAAATGTTACAATATTGTAAGTCTTTTCAAATTAGGAAAAAGACAAGTACCTAGGGACATGATGACAGTGTATTTAGGCATTGTATAGAGATTTGGATAGGAAGATTTTCTCCCCTTTTCCTAACACTGGTCTCTCATGACACAATGAGTCATCCAGTGAAATTAAATGGTAGGTAATCCAGGGCAGATAAAAGGAAGTACAGTAAAACATTGGATTGCGAGTAACTTGGTCTACAGATGTTTTGCAACATGAGCAAAACGTTTTTCTAAATTTTAACTTGATAAATGAGCGATGTCTTGCAGTACCAGTATTACGCGCGCTTTGCCTGCTGAGCGTCACGTCACAACTGAGTGCCGGTTCTTCTCTCTCTCGGTGTGGGTGTGAGTACAGCATCGTCTCCCCGGCCCAAGTGCACCCGCAGTCACGCCCACCTCTCCCCGAGCGCGCCTGCGATCATTCCTATCTCCCCTCCTGAGTGCACCCACTTCAAATTTTTGTGATTAAAAAAAAAGTTACAGAATGGATTAACCTTATTTACATTGAACCTTATGGGGAAATTTGCTTTGAGATACAAGTGCTTTGGATTACAAGCATGTTTCTGGAATGAATTATGCTCACAATCCAAGGTTTTACTGTACTTCTTTACAGATGTATAAACTGTAGAGTTTGCTTACACAAGATGTAGTGTTAGCTGCTGCTATACTGATTTCTTCTTGGGGTTATGCTTGATCTAGGTGTTAGGCACAGAAGAAGGAGGTGGATAGAAACTGGCTCCCTGTATGTGGGTGCTTTCTCACTTCATTCTCTTCCAGTAGTGTTTGACACTTCCAAATCCATTGCTTTTTAATCTTGTTTTCTTTCTTTTCTTTCCCCACTCTTATCTTGTCTCTTTAATGGAGACTGAAAACTTCATGATGTGCACACCACCTTTTTGCTCTTCTGTATAACACTGGTATACTGTTCAGTCTGCATAACTGTTGAATAGTAGTAGCTGTGGGAGGACAAATGCTGTGGAAAGATAATGTACCTCCTCTGCAAAAGTAGGATTAAAGAACTTTCCTTACATCCATTCTTTTGCTTATTCCTCCCCCTCCCCCACTTTTCAGTGAGAAACCAGCCTCACAAGAATATGATTGTATAATTCCAATGTTAGGTTGGTGGTGTAGTGGTTCGGAGCACAGAACTGGGACTTGCGTGACCTGGTATCTAGTCCTCACTGCCATGAAGCTAGCTGGGTGACTTTGGGCCAGTCACAGACTCTCAGCCCAACCTAAATTCAAAGGGTTGTAGTTGTAGGGATAAGATTGAGAGCAGTAAGAGGAGAATGATGTAAGGTACCTTGAGCTTATCAGAAAAAAAAGGTAAAGTTTCCGCCTGCACATGCGGACTAGTCATGTCCAACTCTAGAGGTGGTGCTCATCTCTGTTTCTAGGCCGAGGAGCCAGCATTATCTGAATTAACTTCCATGGTCATGTGGCTGGCATGACTAGACACTTTCGCACATGTACTGCTGTTCCCTTCCTTCTGAAGTGGTACCTGTTTATCTACTTACATTCGTATGCTTTCAGACTGCTAGGTTGACAGAAGCTGGAGAAAGTCACAGAAGCTCACCGTTACGCAGCTCTAGGGATTTGAACTGCCAAACTGTTGACCTTCCAGTTGACAAGCCCAGCAACTTTACCCACTGACCCACCATGCCCCATACAAGAAAAAAAAGTGTGATACAAATAAATATGAAATTACTTACATTCCTTACTTCTGTGTATGGCTAACAAGAACACAGATGAATCATAGCAGAGTAAGGAAATGTTGTTACAGTATCTGAATGACCATGGCACTGTCCATTCCAATCTGAAAATATTCTGATTGCCTCATGGAATATAAGAGCAATTCAGACTCCCAGGCTCCACTGTTACTTGTCCTTGATTTGTTTTAATATGCTTGTTGTTTACTTTAAAAATAGATAAAGGAAATGGCATATCATTTTTAGTTTACAATGAAGAAAAACACATTTTCTTATAAATGTCTAGCTATAAAGTAATTTGAACTAAATATCTGCACAAATTGTTTCCATGAGATTGGCTGCTTGTTTTGTAAAATCTGATGAGACTACACAGAGTAGACATACTCTTTTTTTTTTCTGAACTTGAAGTGTGTTTGGAGATGTCAGTTTTTAAACAGTGTTTAGAGAAGTAGTTAGCTTTTCAAGTGCACCATTTCACAGCATGCCCTAAATGATTTTGAAGTGTAAGCTTTCAGAAGAAAGTTGACAGGTTCTCTATAGTTAAGTGAGACAGGCACATAGGGCAGTGCTGATGCTTGCCTATCCAACAGCTTTTGAACAAATGGTGTAAGAGAAACGTACAAGAAAATCAATTTACTTTTGATGGATTTGATAACTTAATATAATTGTATCACCTTATGAGAGGAGAGGGTTGGAAATTCAAGAAGTCTTGACTCTATCAAGGTAATCTTGCTGAAAAGATTTTTTAGAAAGATTTAAAGTGACAAGAAGTACACATGCAGAGTTTATACCAAGAATGCTGTATTTGTAAGAGAAAAATGTCTTGTTTTTTCCCCCCACCATAAGGCCTGTTTTGTTAGGAAACCACTCCCTTCTGCTTGTGCTGATCAGACTGGCTGCTAATTGCCTCCTGGTTGATGACATTTTCCATGCATTGCCACATTGTGACCATGATTGTTACAATTTAATGCTGTTAATTGTTTGCAGAGTTTTGGCTTGCAACTCACGCCAATGATGGCAGAGTGGTAAGTGAAGAGCCCTCTGTATTTAGAAAGCCTTTATTGTTTTCTAATTAAAAATGCCTGAAATCTCTGTATCTGAGCATTTTACATTATCGCCTTCTCGAGAATGCTAACAGCTCCTTTGTCATGGGAAAATAGCCACTCTTACTATATTGCAACTGTAAAAAAAGAGTTGTGGTTTGTTTGCTTTTTAAAGTCCTAGTCATTGGACCAAAACCTCTTTTTTATGAAGACTGTAGTTATTGCTGGAAAGACTCTTTATTTGAAGAGGTAGGTGCTGCCATGTAGTCCACTCACAAATGTTTGCCTGATCTTATGATTTGTGCTACACTGCCAGTAGATGGTAATGTGTGAGGAGATTTCTGATGTTTCTTGAATCAGCTAGTCCAGAAAAGAATGCTGAGTTGCTTGGATTAGCCTACAAGATTAGTTATCACCAGTTCCGAACTGGCTTCACCGGTTGTAGTAGGTCCAACTCTGGCATCATTTAAAAATGCCTGTTTAAACCATGTATGACTTGGACTTTGAGACTCTCAAGGATTGCCTTCTTGCGCATGAGTTTTTCCATGTGATAAGATCATTATCAGATGCCTTGGGAAGTTAGATAGGTGGCAGAGATGGCCTTTCTTTTTGTGCTGCCCCCATCTTTGGAATGTCCTCCCCCTGGTGCCAAATTATGTCATTTTGGCATTGGAAGAGCCTTTTTGTAGTTTTCAGGGTCTTTTAAAATAGTGGACATAATCCAGTGACTACCAGTACATAGTGATTCTGTTTTGCAGATGGCCTTCATGACATGGGTAGTGGTGATTTAGCATTTTCAGGGGCAGGGGAAACTGGAGTTTTGCCTATTTGGGGCTTGCCCTTAGTAGTGGGGGGACTGCTTGTGCAAGCAA
This sequence comes from Varanus komodoensis, assembly GCF_004798865.1. NCBI lineage: Eukaryota > Metazoa > Chordata > Lepidosauria > Squamata > Varanidae > Varanus > Varanus komodoensis. Next base: position 25,598,527 of record NW_025335505.1, on the reverse strand, counting down.
ACCATCAGGGCTGGTTTTCATTGTGTGGTTGCACACACAATGAAAGTAGCAGTGCCCCCTGTGTGTAGACGGGCAGAATTAGATGTTTCCTTTTCTGTGAATCTGGCTTTCTGTTGTTCTGATTTTGTGTTTTACTACCCTGAAGCTTTTACTGTTTTCAGTTTTACATTTATTGAGGGGGACACTTTGAGGATTTTGTAAAGAATCAGTATATGACTAACATAAATAAATCAAATTCCCTTTTATAATGTATCTGGGGGAAATGTAGGTTATAGCTCTTGTGCACATGCTGTGAAGAATACTGTTTAACTGCACTGGCATCTTGTGTTCATGTAGGAATTCCTATAGTATGTAATGAATGTATTAACTAGAGATTAGTTTTCAGTTTGAATTGAATTGAGTCAAATTGAATCTTTATTTGCATATAGTCTCTGATTGGCTTGCTTGACAACATGTAAATAGATGTGATTTTGAGTGCAGTTATTGAAAATGAAGCATTGTATGCATAGTACTGCTGGGGAATTAGATGTAGGACATTGCTGCTTTCTGGTTGTTCAGAACTCAGTTGTGTTCCATTGTTATCTTAAAGATGCAGGAAACTTAAATAGTGAATTCCGTATGTCTGTGAAAATATTCATTTTACATACTTGACAGGTCAGCTTGTAAGAGTAAGAGCAGAGAGTTTATTGGGGAATGCTTTAACAATTTATTGTCTGTCTGAAGTGGTACAACCCAGTGGACACATGCAATTCCTTGTCTTCCTGCTCTTAGCCTGCATTTTGTGGACTAAGGCTAGGAGAATAGAATAAACCAGAAAATAGTGTCCATTGTGCTGCCTGGTTTTTTTTTGTATTAACTGGCTCTGTAGCTCAGGACCTATGTAATAAATCATAGCAACTCGCCAGTATATGCACTCACTGACAATTGGCCAGGAAAATATTCAGTGGCCAGCTATTTGTCAAGACCACCCACAAACCTAGAAGCTTAGTTACTAAAAGTAGAACTTAAGATAAAGTAACTTTTCATAGAAAGAAAGTGTTCCTCCCCAGTGAAACCACTTGTCTTCCCCCGTCCCCTCCACATACCAAAGCATTAACATGGAATGGAAGGCAGGAGATTGCTGGGTAAATAAAGTAAAAACTTTCCCTTCCTGAACTTCCTGGAGGGAGCAACGCTAGACAACATCTGAGGAACCATAAGATCTGAGGTTATCTGAAGATCTAAGCATTCCAACTTTGGTAATTGGGAATCAGCGCTTCACCCCCTCCTTTCTCGCAATAACTGTACTGGTTGTTCTCTTGAGTCCAGGGAAGCAACCTTGTAGAGAGGGAAAAGGGGGCTTTCTAGTGGGCACAGAGGAGGCTGGAGATAGGGAAGGTAGGAACAAATGGAGGCAGGGATCCCTGCCATACCTTCTACTCTACATTGGCTAGCAGTAAGACTCTGAGCTTGGAGGCTTCTGGGCATTGCAATAGGCTGTGCCCTAAGTTGACTGGCAACATCAGTTTCTCTAGTGTGTAATAAATCATTCTCTCACATTAACACGCTTACCATGACTGAATGAAACGCTGTTTATAACAAGGGGGTAGTGGTGAAGGAGAAATGAATAAAATGACTGCATACAGGTTCCTCAAAACATTTAGCTAATGCTTTTAAATACTTAATAGTTTAACTGGAATAGAATGTATCTTCTTGTATGAGAATCCCATTGTGCACAGCTGACAGAGTTGATACTGGGAATTGTGTATCTAGTCCAAAGGCACAGGAAGTAATTTCAATCAGGATAGAAGTTCTCTATGTGGAAAAGGCCAAGTTAGCAGGTTAGTACAGAGTTGGGAAAGTGGAAAAGAATGAAAAGACTAAGGTTGCTGTTTTCTGTTCTAGTTAAATTCTCACAGATTTTAAGGTGCAACAATAAGGCACTAGGCAATAGTCCCTTGTGCCCCATTACATATCAGCTTTGTGGAGAAGCTTTTCAGAAGTGACAGACTTACTGAAAATGTGCATGTTCTCTCATAAACCAAATTATAAAATATACATTTGGAGAGGGATTTGCATATTTGGTGGAGTCACACATTTTTGGGCATGTGAATTTGTGAAACTGATTCTGTGTAAATACATTTTGCAGATATTTGTGAAAAATCTGATTATGTCAATAAGCAGATGGCAGAACAAAAAGTACCTGACACTCTGTAAAACATTGAACAGATTTTACAATGTCCATTCATCCCTAGTTTCAAGCCAATAACATTTTATTTTATTGCATATGATTATGAACAAGGACATTTTAAACAGAGAATCTGACAAAACAAAAAATATGCTCAGAATTACTAATAATTTAACTTTTAGTTTTGTGAGTCATACAGAATCTCATAAAATGTATATGTGATCTGTTGTCTAAGAATGGAATTTGGTCTGGAGTTATCACACTGTTAGCCAAAGCATCATCCCATCCCCCACCTGAAAACCTGACACATAAGAGCTCCAGTTCTGCTGTGAGAGATAGGAAAAAAAGGTGGAACTTGGAACAAAATCTTGCAGTATAGAGTTATCATGTTCTGCTGGGCAGGTATGCATTCTTTAACAATACTCCATTCCTCCAGTTTTCTAACCTTTCCTCCATAACAGAAAGCATTATATAGCTACTGAGTATGCTTAGTTCTTATTGGCTTGTCCTAGGAGAAGAGAAGGTTATGTCCTTAACTTTTTCCCTCTCCTCCTCCTCCCATTGCACATGTTGGTATTCCTTAAAGAACATGAATTCTCCCCACTTTTTCCCCTTAGTTGCCCTGTTTTGTCTGTAAGAGTTTGCTATTTATATATGATGATACAGATGAACACCAGTTTATGGTGAAGGTATATTCTCATTTGCTACTGAAGGCCTACGTCCAGCTCCTTCTCCACAAAATTCATTCTTGGAGAGCTTTCCTTCCTCAAGTTGTATCTATGTAAGATCATCTTTCTCCTTTCCTTATCCTGAGGAGGGCAGCTTTGCTCATTGAAAATCTGTTGCTATTTCTGCATTTTCTTCTTTTTTAGAAGAGTCACAACCCAACAGAAGTTGTCAGTGGGGAAGAGTTTTAGAACGGGCTGTCAAACAGAAGCTTGGTCCACAGGAATTTTTCCTTTGTCTCTCACAAGCTCTGGTTCCATCCCTGCGCGTTCCCACTGTATGAAAGTTCAAACACATTAGAAATAAATAGACATAACAGATTTTTACAGACTTTAAAACCAGCACTTAAAAATAAAATAGATATTGCCAGAGACTCCAGGGTGCCAAATTTTCTAAATACTAGTTTTAAGGCCGTACTTTTTTTCCTGGGCATGGGAAAAGGAGGATTATGAGAACATTTTATAGCGAAAAGAGAAACAAATGAGAATAAAGCATTATTCAGACATGCTACTTCTGTGAAAAATCAACACACAAGGGCACAAAACATGGACAAGCATTCCAACTCTACTCTGATCATCCTCCATGAGTAGGAGGCATGGCTTCTGTGGCAAAAAGGCTTCTGACTGAGAAGTTGCTAGAACTAGTTTCCTCATTCTCTCTGATCAAGAGTTGATTTTTCACAGAGGTTGAATGCCTGAATAATAATAATGGTGCATAATAGGAGATAGAGGACCTTCTTACTGGTGGGCCACCCAACTGTGAAATCATCTTCCTACTGAGACCTACCTGGTGCAGTCACTGTCATTTTTTTGGGGCCACAAGTATGAGACTGCCAGTTGCTATAATGGCACATAATGATATGTTAAATATTTTAACAAGTCTGGTTTTTACTAAAATTGTTAAAGTTTTTAAAACTTGTTCTAAACTGTGTATATACAATTATTGGAATATATTATTGTATTCATGTTTTATTGCATTTGTTTTCTATTATCTGCTGTATTTTTGTACCTGTATTATGAATTGCCATGAACCACTCAGAGATCTCTGGCTATTGAGAGATATAGAAATAAATAAATAATCTTTGGATGTAACATAGATGACTGAAGCATGCTGGAATTTGTAGGATGCTTTCTGACTAAATATGTATAAGATCGCACCCTCAGTAGATTTCCAAAGTGTTCTTGATATCGCATTATTTTTCCCCACAAGCGCTTTCTACCAGTTTTCAGATGAATCCTTATTGGATTCTTCTGTGGGCTCATTTTGGTTTAAGTAAGACTGTACTAAAGCTATAAATTGCTTTTTGGTGTAACAAATGAATTCAATATATTTGCCTGTTTTTAACATGCAAATTACTCTGGGGTTAGTGATTTAAAGTTTCCTTTCACATATTAAGGCTCAAATGAGACATTATATAGGATTCCATTTAACACTGTGTGTGTTTTTAAAGCAATAACTACCTCACTGTGCTAAGAGATGAGTTGAAATGATGGAGAAAAGCTCCTTAATCCTTTCCACTCTACTTCTTCAACTCAATTTTCTTCTCCTCAATCTGCTTTCTCACCTATGGTTTAGAGCCTATATATCAGTGAATCCTGGGATTCTCATTGCAATCTCCCTCAGTCATTATTAGTACAAAGGAACAAGTAATCCTTATGTACATTTGTAATCTTTAAAAATGATACAGTTTGGTACTGTTCCTTTTGGCTTTGCAAGACACAGACACCATTGAATATTATAAACTGTATTACTTAATCTGTACTTGCCTTCAACAGGGATTTCAGTGGTTTCAGCACTGAGCATCCTTAGCCAAGTACAGCACTTGGCCATAAATCCAAAGATTACCTCTTGGTGTTCTAAAGGAAAACACCTTTTGATGTGGGTTAGTTAATAAGGTGCAAAAACCAGCTGTGCATTTTATTACCTCTTTTTTCCTATGAATCCAGTATTTAAATGCAAGACATTAACTCTTGGGCAGGGTATTCAACAGGAAATACACTATGCAGAGTAATCTTTGTTCTGTTCATGTTGCTGCATGTAGTAAATCAGCAACAAGTTCTTACGTTTGCTGTTTACTCTTTGCTTTGATGTTGGGCTAAAACATTTGCTGCACTTTGTTTCACATATTGATTATTTCTGCCAGGGTCAAGCGATTATTCTTTATTATATCACATTGTCATTTTCCATCCTATGCTGTTAAACATTTATTTTAAGTCATTGTATGTTTGGTAAATCCTATCAAATGTAGCATATGAGAGACATGTAACAAAAATCATTAAGAGTTACTAAAATGCTGTTGAAATTAACCATTGATTTCCAGTTCTTCTTAAATCAATGGGATCTTTCTCCAAAGAAATGGAATTGGGAAGCAAAGGACACTTTCCAAGTCAACTTGAATGCTAATGTAAATTATGTTGCATTAGAATAAACAACCAAGGTGCAATGCCAGTAACATTAATTAGCATGATGAATGTTGGAGAGAATCCTGTCATGCCAGGTGATACTATTGGCATTGTGCTTGAGGTTCTTTACAGAATTTACATTAATATTTCTATTGACTTTGGATGCTGTTCAGGGCCCTTATTTAACTTCCCACATTTGAAAGCTCTTCATTACAGCTCTATTTTATTTTTAAAAAGAAGTAAAAGACATGCTTGGACAGTTTTTCCTGCAGTTGAGCAAGACCCACTACAAATATATGACATATCATTCTGTGAGATGTTTGTTTCTGTTTTCAGACATCAAACCTTGTGTCATGTAGCCAATATTAGACCCACCTTTCATTTGAGGCTTTGAGAGGGGGAGAACTGAGGATTTGGTGGATGCAAAGCACAGCACAGTAATTTAGAAGGGAGGAAAAGACTAGTCTGTACCATTGCACCATAACTAGACATGTGAGGTGAGAGACAACCTCCTCTTGACATAGAGTTATTGGAGGGGATCTTAGTTTGGGCTGATTTAGACTATTTTGAAAAATTCTGCCATTTTCAATCTTTTGTTACAAGAGAACACAAGAGTGCTGCTGACAGTCTCCAAAGCCTGAGACAAGAGAAGATCCACAACACAGATACATAGCTATTTGAGAGGCTAGAAGCAGTAATAAATTCAATTCTCTCTTCCTGTCTCATATTTGGGGAGGGGCACTTCAAGGCACTTGAAAGAATACTATTGCCCTGCATGTGTTGTAGCATGGATGTGCGCTTAGGAAATATATTCCAGGCATGGAATAAGTTGGATAAGAAATTTCTATCTGCATGCAAATAAGACACCAGGTTCCAAATAGAGGGAAATGTTTTGCATCTAAGGTTTGAAGCAGAAGTGATGATGATTATCAAAGTGTAGGAGATGTAGCTGACACACTTCTTCTCACAACATACCTAATCTTGACTAGCTGTCCTCCTCTACTGTTGCATCATTCTTCCTGTTGCTCTGAGTCTGCAGGCTTTGATGTACACTTATTTATTTATTTTATTTATTTAGTATTTTTGTATGCTGTCCCATTCACATAAGCCTTGGGATGGCTTCCATACAATAAATAAACAACCGTACAAATAGTGCATATAAAATCCAGATTCACCCTGGCTGCAATAGATAATATTAAAAGTTGTTAAAATATTGTTTGAATAAAAAGGTCTTGGCCTGGCGCCGAAAAACAAATAACGACAGCGCCAGGTGGACCTCTCTGGGGAGTGCATTCCATAAGTGGGGCGCCACCACAGAGAAGACCCTCCTCCGGGTACTTAGCCTCCTAATGTCTTTCACAGAGGGTTCTCGGAGGAGGGCCTATGCTGCCGATCTCAGGGGGCAGGAGGGCAAATATGGAAGAAGGCGTTCCTTTAGCATCCAGGTCCGAAGCCGTTAAGGGCTTTATAAGTGATAACCAGCACCTTGAATTGAGCCCGGACTTAGATGGGGAGCCAGTGAAGCTGGTAGAGGACTGCGGTTATGTGAGAATAACATCCAGTCCCCGTCAGCAACATGGCTGCTCTATTTTGCACCATCTGAAGTATCCAGACTGTCTTCAAGGGCAGCCCCACATAGAGTGCATTACAGAAATCCAATCGGGAAGTAACCAATGCATCTGTCACTGTCGCTAGGCAATCGTCCTCCAGGCAGGGACGCAGCTGATGGATCAACTGAAGCTGAAGGAAAGCACTCCTTGCCACCGCAGTCACTTGAGCTTCCAAAGACAGCTCTGGGTCGAGGAGCACTCTCAAGATGCAGACCCTGTCCTTTAGAGGGAGTGCAACCCCATTCAGGACAAGGTCCAATTCACCTACCCAAGAGCCCAAACCATCCACCAACAGGACCTCCATCTTGTCTGGATTGAGTTTCAGTTTATTGGCCCTCATCCAGCCTATTACTTCGGTCAGGCACCAGTTCAGTACAGCCACTGCCTCACCTGGATTGGTTGAAAAAGAGAGGTAGAGCTGGGTATCATCAGCATACTGATGATTCCGCAGCCCACACCTCCTGATGACCTCTCCTAGCGGTTTCATGTAGATGTTGAATAGCAAGGGGGACAAAATGGATCCCTGTGGAACTCCATGGCATAGCTGCCATGGCGCTGAACCAAGTCCCCCAGCACCACCTTCTGGAATCAGCCATTGAGGTCGGAGCGGAACCACTGCCAAGCAGTGCCTCCTACTCCCAATCCCGCTAGCCTATCCAGAAGGATACCATGGTTGATGGTATCGAAAGCCGCTGAGAGGTCCAGGAGGACCAACAGGGACACATTCCCCCTGTCTCTCTCCCTGCACAGGTCATCGTACAGGGTGACCAAGGCAAATTCTGTACCATACCCAGTTCTGAAGCCAGACTGAAGTGGGTCCCGATAATCAGTTTCATCCAAGAGTGCTTAGAGTTGTCCCGCCACCACCCGTTCCAACACCTTGCCCAGAAACAACGGGATGTTGGCCCCCGGTTTATAATTAGTGGCCATCTCTGGATCCAGGGACGCCTTCTTTAGGACCGGCCTGACTGCCGCTTCCTTTAGAGAGGCAGGCATCTGGCTGTCCCTCAGAGAGGCGTTGATGACCTCCAGGATCCAGGCACCAATCCCGTGTTTGGCTTATTCTGTAGCCACGACGGGCAAGGGTCAAGTAAACAGGTGGTGGGGTGTACTTGTCCTAGCACCTTGTCCACATCAGGCCACAAGAACTGAAACTCATCTAATAATATCTGACCAGACGGAGACATTGGCACCTCCCATAGGGGATCTGAATCGCTAGTGGAGTCCAGCTCGTGATGAATCTGAGGGATTTTCTCCTTAAAGTGCTGGGCAAAGTTGTCACAGCTGGCCATCGAGGGTGGTACAGGATCTTTCTTAGGGCCTGGATGTACCAGGCCCTGTACCACCTGAAAGAGCTCCGCTGGATGGCACTATGAGGAGGCAATGGAAGTGGAGAAGAATTTCTTCTTCGCCACCCTCACCGCCACAGCATAGACTTGATAATGAGCTCGTAAGTGTGTCCAGTCAGATTCATCTTTCTTCCACCTACGCTCTTGATGTCTCCCAACCTGCTTCATCGCCCGTAATTCAGGTGTATACCAAGAGGATGAACAGGTTCTGCCAGACAGGAGAGGACGCTTAGGAGCGATCGTGTCAATAGCTCTGGCCATTTTCCCTTTCCACAGTCAACCAGAGCATCAACAGGAGCACCAGCCTTATCAACCAGAAACTTCCCCAGAGCCTTCAGGAATCCATTGGGATCCATCCGGCTCCGAGGGCGGACCAACACAATAGGGTCTGCACCCTTACAGAGGGAAAGGCTGGCATCAAGCTCAAACCTCATGAGGAAGTGATCTGACCATGACAGGGGAGTCAGACACAAATTCCTCACCCTCAGATCACCCTCATCCTGGAGAAAACCAGGTCCAGCGTATGTCCATGTTCATGGGTTGGGCCTATGACATGTTGAGACAGCCCCATGACCAACATCCTGGGGGTCTTCAACACCAGGTCTGAGACGATCTCTGTCAGCTCAGGCAGGGAGTCTGATGGGCAGAAGGGTGCTCGGTACACAGCAGAATCCCCAATCTGTCTTGGTCGCCCAACGCCAGATAGAGACACTCTAGACCCGGTCTCAAGAGAACAGGAAGCCCCGCAAGGGAGATAGAAGCTCGATAAGTTAAAGCGATCCCCCTCCCCTCCCCTCTGGACGTGGCTGGTGCTGGACCAGATATCCGGGCGGGCACAGTAGAGAGGAACCCCCCCCCCCGCCTAGGTCTCTGTTATGCAACCCAGGTTGGCCCCCTCATCCACAGTTAAGTCGTGGATGAGGGATGTTTTGTTGTGGACTGACCTGGCATTAAGCAACAGCACAGTCAGGCCTGAGGGGCGGTTGATAAGCATACCTGGAACCTTCCGGCTGGGGGAATAACCAGAAGGGGGAGCAGGTGTCAACTATCTGTCCCTCCTTCTTCTATGCCGACACGTTGAACCCCCAATGCCATAACGACCATTGCCTAAGACCACCCCAATGGAAGCACCCACGTGCTCCCCAGGCAACCTCATGGTAGCAGCCAGGTGTGAATCCATTAAAACAATCTAAGTTAAAATACAATTAAAAATACAATAAAACCATAAAACCCTCCAACCGCCCAATCACAAAAATCCACCCGCACAGAATGTATGGCCAGCCCAGCCCCCGCACGGCCCCGAACGGTCCCAAACGACATCAACGCCCTTAGGCTGTCGTCCTTAGGCTGCCAGCCTGAGGCTGCCGGCCCTGGCTGCGGCCAGCGAGTTAAGCCGGTGGCCTCTCCCCGCGCACCACCCCCAATCTGGCACAGCTGCCACCCACACTGTCGGGGGAGCAGGGCAAGGGCAGCCACGGAGAAACTTGCCGGCGCCAATGGAGGGCCTGTAGGCCAGCCTCGGCGTCTGCGGGCCACGGCGGCGGTGGAAGGTGGCCCAGTCCTATAAGATGTCAAGGTCCTGTCATGCCCAGAGGCCATTCAATGAGGGCTGTTGTGGCTTCTTCTGCTTTTTCCACTGGCATTCCTCTCCATGACATTTTCAAGGTGACCACTTGGACTACCCCTTGCACATTTGCCTGACATTACTGCCTTGATGGGCGTGCCAGACCAGACACTTGGGAAACCTTCTCCACGCAGCCTCATAATAAGAAGCTGCAGATCAGGTGTTGCCAGCAGGTCACTTGTGGAAAGTCTTCCTTTCCTTAACTTTGTATTTTGTAGAATTTGCCCTTAAAAGTTCATTTTTCTTGCATATTTAGGCAAAATAAGAGGTATTTTAAAAAGATTATATTTCTAAAACAAAAAAACACCCCTGGGAATGAGCACATTATGGAACTGAACTTGACAGCTCATATTATCTATCCTGGCAGAATGTCTGCATTTTTTAAAGTGTTAAATACTGTGAGTAGGAGGATGCAAAAATGGCTTATTTTTAATTCTGATTTTAGGATCCTTTCCATATTAGATTCTATAATTACTAAAATAACAACTGGTTGTATCAACAAAGCAGTTGACCACAGCACTGAAGGATTTGCTCAGGCTGCAATTTTGCACAGAGGCTTCTTAGCTCCCTAATTAATTATTACCATCCAACAGCTGAAGTTCTGTATGAATGGGATTTAAGCAACCTACATGTGTGCACAATTGCAGTGTTAAGATACAGTGTTGTTGCCCTTTCTACTTTGTCTCCCACCTCTCATTCCTGTTACCTGGGTTTTCTTGTCCTTACCTCCTCTTTATGGTCTGCCACAAATAGAAAGTAACATTTGTGGGGCTGTTGCATTCACTTAATAGTGTACGTAAGAGATCATCTACATGCAACTGTACTTCTACTGAATCTGCATAAGAGACCATTTACTGCTTAATGTGATGCACTGAAGGACTGCTATTCTGAGTGATGGACTTGCTGCTATGCAGCACAGGTTAGCATGCCGGCAGCCCATAAAACAGTGGGTACTCTTTTTGGGTAGGCTACATTAGTCTCTTAAAAGTAACTTCCCTGTACAGGCCTTTACATCTTAAGTGAAGGAAATCCAGGCCTCTTCTGCTGATCCTAGCAAGTTAATGTTTAATCATACGAGTAGTCTCAAAGTGATAGTAACATTATTATTAGCAAGAGGTTCAAGACAGATTAAAGGAACTGATTCTTCCCTCACTGCATGGTTCAGCTATGGAAATCACTTCTACGAGATGCAGTGATGGTCAATAATTTGCATGGCTTTAAAAGGGGGTTGGACAAATTCATGGAACAGAAGGCTATTAATGGCTATGAGACCTGATGGCTATATGCTACTTCCAGATCAGAGGCAGTATGTTTATGGGCACTAGTTGCTAAGAACCTTTGGGTAGGAGTGTGTGGTTGCACTTACGTTCTGCTTGTGGGCAGCTGGTTGGCCACTGTGTGAACAGAATGCTGGACTAGATAGAACCTTAGTTTGGTCCAGGAAGGTGCTTCTTAGGTCATTATTATTAATAATAATTCGATTTCTATAGTATCCAATAATCCAAGATCTTTGGCTAATTTACAGAAGATTAAAATCTTTAAAATCCAATATAAAATATAAAAACCTTATGCATACAGAAATGATTTTAAACTATCAGTTATAAAATCCTAGGACTGGATAAAACTTTATCATATGCTGTCAAATGCCTGGGAGTACCTGGAAGTACACTGCAAAAGAATGACAATGTTTGCTGGACTTTCCTGCAGAGAGCATTCCATATTCAGTAGGCTAACCCCATAAAGGCTTTCTCCTTTGCTGCCATCTCCTGGACTTCTCTCAGAAGAGGCACCTAGAAAAGGTCCTTAGATGATAATAGTATACAGGTAGGGTTCGTACTTGAAATACTAACAGTATAAAGAGTTGAACAAAACCCTGGCCAGTGTGCAACATGATACCAAGTTTACATAAGCCTGGTGTACACTTGACTGCATTAAGCCTGTTGAATTTCTGTAGCTCCTGTGTCTAACTGCCTTCAGCAATTGCAATATAACCTCTCTTGCTTTCAATAGCAGTCGTAGTGCAAAAACAGTTACAGTTTTTAGGACAAGTGAAGGCCAGACCTGTGAAAATCAGGAGAAATTTTGTGATTTATATCAGTAGTTTACAAGATAATCCCTGACAGTTTCCCCAGTGAATCAGTGTGTGCATTCATAAATGTGTTACTTTTATTTTTCAAGTAAAGGTAACACATTTGTCAGTTGTTTCCCCTGTTGTTTTATGGACTTGTTGAAAACTTTTCAAAGGGACACATAATGTGCATATTAAATAAATGGCACGTGCTTGAAAAAGTCTAGCTTCATTTCATCCTAGTCACAGTGAAACATGAGTAAACCTGTTCAAGGCTTATTTCATGTGATGGTGAAGAGGAAGTGAAATAATGTTCTAAAACAAATGAAGGTTTAGCGATGGAAGAATATGGAAAATGGAATGGGAACATAGTTGCAGGCATTCATAACAGTGTTTTATTAGCATAGGTGAATTGTGAATTAGAGCAACCAAATTACAGAGTACATCCCAGAACAGTAAGAGGAGGCACTGTAAATACTAGGAGAGTGGAGCCATCTTATAAACGATTGGCTGTTTTTCAGATTTGTGCTTTTGTGTTCCTTGCAAAATATATGTAAGATGCAAAGGAACAGGAATTTTAGGATTACAAGCAGTATAAAAGTACAGTACAGTCAGTCAATGGCAATATTCAGTGGAGTACATCCAACCCAGCGAAATGCTTTCTGCAAGGGATGGAAACGGTATCCACTACTTAGCACTTCCTAGAGGAAGTCCCAAAATGAGTCAAAACATTCCTTTCTAGCTTCCTTATGTGAGTTCCACTGATTCACCCATTGTAGAAACTAGCATTTCCCCTCATGTCATACTGCTTACAGGTGTTATGGGCCACATGTGCAGCAGAAACAGCAGGGCAACAAGGAATTAGCAGGGTCTTAAGCACCCTGTTGATTACTTCCTGTACCAGGGCAGACCACTTGTTTATCTAACTCAGTAATTCTACTGTGATTTGTGGGATCTCTCCAGGGTTACAGGTAAAAGTCATTCCCATCATGCTTATCCTTTAGAATCATAGAATGGTAGAGTTGGAAGGGGTCAGGCCATCCCATTTAGCTAATTGTCTAAACAGAGCCCACAGCTTATCCAGGTAATAGGTTACATTGTTGTGCAACTCTGACAGACAGGGAATTCTATCTGATGTCTAGTCTGAATCTGCTTTCTTTTAACTTAAGCCTGTTATTCCATGTCTTCACTTTGAAATGAATGAGAAAATATCTTGTCCTTTTTCTTTATGGCAGCCTTTGAGGTACTTGTAGAATGCTACCATATCTCTGTCAGTCTTCTCTTCCTGAGGCTGAACACGCCCCATTATCTCAATCTTTCCTCATAGGGCTTTGCCTCCAGTACCTGAATCATCCTTGTTGCCCTTCTCTGAATCCTTTCCAGCTTGCCTGCATCTTTCTTAAACTGTGGTGCCCAGAACTGGACACAGTACTCCAGGTGAGGTCTGACTAGTGCTGAGTATTAGAGATGATTGGGATTGAACCTGGGATTTCCTACATGTAAGGACATGGTGTGTTCCTGTTCAACATAACAGCATTTTAATGTTTTAGGAAAAATATTTTATAGATTGTCAGAAGTCTACACTATTATACTAAAAATATCCCTAAATGATTCAGACTAAAAGGCAAATTCTGCAATGAGGTCTAAGTGTGAAGCATTTGTATAAACTTACTCAATTTATGCAACATTTTGAGACAGAATAGAAAACATTGTTTTCCTGTTAGGATCTTTATTTTTCTACATGCTTCAATCATCCATCTCTGTATAATGCACCTGTAAGGGAAGGCTAGGGCAAGGGCTAGGGCTAGGCATGATCTGAGGGTGAAATTTCTGTTTGCTACTTGCAATGGTATATCTTTTCATGTTTCTCACATCCGCTAGCTGTAGCTCCTGAAAATCTGATTATGTGTCATAAAGATATGAGATATAACACAACAAAAATAGGCATAGGTTGGGTCTAGGAAAACATAAGCGAGCAAGCCAGGATCATGGTTCAGCCCATGCAGAAGAATGCCACTTATCGAAAATACTTCTTACTAGAGAATGAAGCTAGAAATCTGTTTGTGAACATGCTAAATGCTCTTTAACTACAGTTGTACTTTATACTGTGTGTGTTTTTCTTAGTGGGTGGGACTGGATGATAGCCAAGTGGAAATTTTCACAGCACTGCAAAATTGTACAATACACTTACTGCTTTAAATTGTATAGTACCATGCAAACTTGTGACATATTCCAAATAACAGCTTTTACAGAACACAGGTTTATGTGTAGGTGGATCCTTAAACCTGTGTACTTAACAAAGAACAGATAGAGTGTAAAGCCCTGCCCTTGTGGGTGCTTTTGCTGTTTTACATCCATATGTGTACATATGTTTACCACACATGTGGTAATGCAGAAATCCAGAAGGTTCTTTTAGAAATTGCAAATTAATATCCACTTTGGCCCAGTTCACATCACAGTAATCCAGATTTTTGAAACAAGCCCAAGTTCTTTATTTGCATACCACAGAAAACACATTTTTGCTTGAAAGCCACCACAATCAGGCAATGTCACTAGCACAATAACCTGTGTTATTGTGATGGGCAAAATGGGCCATCAGGTACAGAATTAAGGGTAAGTAGAGTACACCCAGAAAATCCTACGGCCCAGGAAGGATCCACTAACAAGAGTTCTCTGCACTTACTTCTCCTCATCATCATCGCATAATGCTGGTTCACCATCTTGCTGTTACCCAGGCAAAGTTGGTGGTGACATGGAGGATCAGTAGATGCCGTTGCTGGATTTCTCACTGGCTTCCTGCATGTCAAGCAAGCAAGTGGTAACAGTGAGGGATGAGGAGCAATAGCAGCTAGTGATAATAGTGGTGAGAAGGTATACTTACTGAAGGAAAGGGTCCCATTGAGAATGTTTTGCCCAAGGGACCCCAGAAACCTGGAGACAGCATTGTAGACCATTACCATTTGTAGTTTTTGGAACTAAGATCTGCTGAACCACAGCAAATAGCAACGTTGAAGAATGGGGCTTCAAGAGCATTCTGGAGTGACACCTTCAACTACAATTACATTTGCTGATTATGCTTTGGGAAATATATGAAACATTTTTGTTTAACCATAATGCAAAGATTTTTATCCTTCATTTTATCTCTTACTACTTTTTAAAAAGTTTTTTTTTCTTTGAAAGAGCGCACCACTTGAGGCCTGTGAACAATCCAGCAACATCTGCAAGTTCTTCAGAGTGAAGGATAATCGGAGACACCCAACAGACAACAGTGAATGTTGTGAGTAAAGTATGCAATAATAATTGCTAAAAATTCCACTGTAACTATCACTTTGAGTAATCAGAATTAAAAATAGTTTTTGCTTTACTAACATTCAAAATGTGTTTGATGCCACACTTCATTTAAGGACTTATATTTCACCTGTGGTGCTTCTTGGACAAATGCTTTTACTGTATAATGTTCTGAGGTGTCTCATATTTTATATAAGGAAGCAGTTTCACTTTCATTCCTCAACTAATGCCCTGACCATTTCCCATAGATGACATTTTTCTTTGAACTCCTTGAAAATTCACAAAATGGATAGCTGCCTATCCATTTCTGCACATCTATCTGTCTGTTATGAACCTTTGGAAAACTGAAAATGTGACTTATAGCTGGCATTTTATTCAGATAACAAGTGGATTTAACAATACCATAGGTTTGTTTCAACAATAAACACTTTAAGGTAAAATGGTGGCAAACTGTATTAATCATGTTTCTATTTGCCTTAGCTGTCAGAGGCAGAAACCCATTTTTTCCCCTTAAGGTAAATTACCTCTCTGATGTTGTCTGGAAGAAGAGGACACTCAGCCTCTAATTTGTAGGAAAGCAACAACCCTGAAGAGAATAACTCCTAGCCTCTCATGCTTATTTGGGAGAATGCCGTACTAAGTTCAGAAGTTGCCACAAATAATTGAGGTTATGTTTGTGGCATAAGGCTACAATCCTAAACACACACGTGGGAATAAAACTGTTGATATCAGTGGGTTCATATCTGAGTAAACATATATAGGATCAGGCTGTAAGACTACAATCCTAGTAGCAGAAACCTAGGAGTAATTCCATTGAACTCTATGTGTTTTATTCTGAATAAACAAACAGGCTTGGACTGTATCAGTGCTCCTCTCCTTCTCTTCCTTTTTATTTGTTCTTGGGCCATCTTATTTTATTGAAAGTAGCAGCAGATGATGACAAAACAAGTAGGCATACAAGAGAAGAGAGTATGAGTTGAATTTTACCCCAAAAGAGGAGGGAGTGATTCAGTCTGATTAGAACTAACATGCATTAGGAGGAAGTTTAAACTTGCTTACTTCCTGATATTCACACAGGTAGGGGAAGAGAGGAGAGGTATGGCTACTTCCTTTTTTGGAGGCCTTTTCCTCTAGTGAAATAAGTGATGGGGAAGAGAGATCAAGCTGCTCTCTCCCCCATGTTGTAGTCTGACAACTACAACTTTACAACATGTAATCATGGAACCAAGTAATCCTTGGTTCCACCTTTGATGAACCATTAGGCACCAGCTACCAATAACTGTATACATTATTTTATGATTTTACAATTTGGTTATTTAAAAATACATGTTCATGTGTCCATGCAGCACCTGAGTTTTTAGTTCTGAAATACATGTCCATATTAAAGTAAATGGTTTAAAGAAAAGGAAGAAAATGGCAAGGACCTGTTAACCTCATGCTTCTATTGTCAATTCCAGAATCTGCTACAGCAAAATGAGGATTGCAAATTTTTCTGAAGGAAGTTTCAGAGCTTTGCAATGTACTGAAATATATCTTTCTTCACTCCTGAAAATTAATTCAATCAATTCTTAATTTCCACTAGAGCCTTTCTACCTTGTGTTTATAATTGCATCATTTCTCTACCAGGTATAATTCAAATAAAAAAATGGGTTAGAAATGCAATTTAGGATCAACTCCTTGTTTGTTGTTATGTGCCATCCCCAACTTATGACAGCCCTGAGAATGAAAGCCTTCCAAAATGTTGTATCCGTGACATCCCTACTTAGCTGTTACAGATTCAAGGCTATGACTTCCTTTATGGAGTCAGTACATCCTAATAGACTCCAACCGTTGTTCCTTTTATTCTTTGTTCAATTTTTATTAATCTAGATTCTCCTGATTGGACTGCTAGACTCATCCTCCTGTATTTCTTTACAGAGATATGTATTTTAATGTATAGTGTGATTCCACCTCCATTTCTGTGTCTTCTGTTCTTCCTGAATAGCTTATCTCCATCAATTCCAGTTATGGGAGTCATCCCACCAGGTTTCAATGTTACCTATCAAGTCATACTTGCTTTCGTGTATTAAGAGTTCAAATTCATGTTGTTTGTTACCCATACTCTGCGGATTAGTATATAGACATCAAAGATCCTGTGCTTTATACTCTGACTTTCTTCCTACTTTTTTGGAAGACAATTATTGAGTACTTGTTAGAGCTTCTTTTTCTGTTGCAGTGGATAAGCTTTCATCCGTTGATGCTACAGTCAGGTGTACTTTTCGCTCCTCTGTACAATTCAGTTTAAAGCCCTCCTGATAAACTTCTTCATGCTGTGACCAAACATATCCTTTCCAGTCCTTGTGAGTTGCAACCCATCACTTGCCACAGGCTATACTACCATCTTCCTGGAAGTATAGCTTGTGGTCCTGAAATCCAAATCTCTCTCTTTGGCACCACCTTTGTAGTCAGGTGTTCACTTTGAGTATTTTTCTTCCTTTGTTTGTTCTTCTTCTACGAACGGGAAGGTTTGAAGAGAAAACTATCTGGACACCAGAGTTCTTGACTTTCCTCCCTAAAGTCTGGCATGATTTGGTCAAACCTCCATTTGCCCATGTCATTTGTTCCCATTTGTATAAGAAGGAAGGGATATGTGTCAGTGGGCTGTGTAAGCTTGGCAATCTATTGGTTATATCACTAATCTGCCCTCCAGGAAGATAGCATACCTATCCCTGGAGGTATGCTATCTCCAAAGGTCATCCCTACATACATGTTTTTCCACCCTTCGCAGCAGGAAGTCTCCCACAAGTAACACTCGTCTTGTTTTTGCAAGCCCTGGTATCATTGCCACTTCTTGGATGACAGCTTTCCTCTTGGTCAGTGTTGCTCTCTATGACTTGCCCTTCTTCCACAGCAGGACGAGCATTCTCATCCTCAAATAACTGAAAGTTGTTAGAGAGTTCTCCTGTTTCCACTGTTGCAGTTTGTCTTCTAGACCTTCTGCATTTATCAGTCATTCTTTTCCAGGAAGTTTTCTTCTTTTTTCCCTTCAGGATTCTCTGCCTTTGCCTCAGCTTGCTGTTGAACTTCTAAGAGTTCTTTGTCATCTTTTGTCTCCTTGCGGGGTGGACACATGCTGCTCTAGTGTTCTCATTTTTTCTTAGAGGGCTGCAAGTGAAGGCAATATTGATCTGTAAACATCCCACAGGCGTTGAAGGTCACCATGACTTTTTAGTTCATTTTTTTCTGAGTTGTTACCATTGGAGGTCAGGATGGGGTTCTTCAAAGTAGTGTGTGTTTTGTTGGTTGGCTTGGTGGACCTTTTGGGGGAGAGTTGGTCAGCACCACTTGCTCCCCACATTCTCTTCCCGCCCGGGTCCACAGAGTTTATGGGCGATCCCCCATGCTCTTCCCACCCAGGTCTACAGAGTTTATTGGCGATTCCACCTTCTTCCAGGGCTGGTTCTAGTAGAAATGCAGCTTGCTGGTGCCTCTGTGAGGGTTGGAAGACAGTTTTTCCACACTGCCCTTTTTGAGGGTAAGTTTGGAAGAGTTGGGCTGTTTTCTTGGGGAGTCAGAGTCTGTCATGTGCTTAGGGACGCCCGCGCTTTCAGGGCAGCTGCCACTGTTGCTTCCACTTCAACCTGTTTGTACAGGGACTTGCTCCTGAGTAGACATACATAGGTGTGTGGTTTGCCTTTTCATAAATTTGTGCTGTACACATGCTGGTTCCTTATTTCTGAGTAGATGCTAGTCCTCCCTGCTTTTCCAACTGCCAGATCTTCCATTCCTCTGTTTCATAGGCTGCTCTCAGGGCTTTTTGTTTGGCTTGTGTTCTCTGACTTTTGACTGCTTGAGTCCTTTGTTGTGCTCCAGGTCTTTTCAGCGGCAAGGAGTGGCTTGGTCAGGGTTTCTTTGTTTTATATTTTACTCTCCCATCTGAGTTCTTCCTGGTTGCTCAGTGCTGCCCAAGGACGACTGCCTTCATCTCTTGCAGTCACCATCATCTCACACCCTGCTTCCACACCAGCCCCTTCTTCTGTAATATTTCTGTACATAAGCTGTCTGGTAGTTGTGTGCGTACAGGGTCTGTTGATGGCTTTCCCTCATTTTCCTATCTGGACCCTGTTATTTCAGGTGCTGATAGTATGCACCAGAGCTCCTTTCCTTGTGGTCTCCACCATGTTTGTAGTTTTGGGTGTGGTGTTTGGGGATATCTAACAGAATCTTCATGCTTCATAAATTCAGAATTCTTTGGAGGGAAGTGGTATAAACTCACGTAAGTTTGTAGTGTACATAGAAGCAATATTTAAGCAGCATCTTGTGGAGCTAGTGTCATGCTGCT
This sequence comes from Varanus komodoensis, assembly GCF_004798865.1. Lineage (NCBI taxonomy): Eukaryota > Metazoa > Chordata > Lepidosauria > Squamata > Varanidae > Varanus > Varanus komodoensis. The sequence continues at coordinate 25,578,972 of NW_025335505.1, read as the reverse complement.
TTCTGTACTAGCTGGAAGAGTGTTGCCATTTCTTGATATACTGTTTCCTAGAACCACATGGCAACAACCATCCCATGGATAGTATGACAAACATCTTTATGAAGGAACATTAAAAATTATATGTTAATAGATAGTTTACAGTATTTTGAATACTGTACAGAAAATATGTCTGCACTGGTCCTTGAGAATAGCTTGTTTTGGGCCCCTTGTGAGAACTGACAGCTCTTACTATGGTGGAATGGATGGAAAGTTTTAACACAATTTAAAGTTCAGAATTCATCTGCTTCTAAAGTTGTTTGCATTTGTTTACGGCTTACTCGTTAACTTTTTTTTTTAACAAAAACTTCAGCTTGCTGAAAGAGAGCGCTCCGTATGTCTCTCTTCTTGCAAACAGCTCTCTTTTGTGTGCCACCTCATATTTTTAGGGATGGGGCAGGAAGAGCAGGAATTGTAGTTATCTGAAAAATGCAGCCTCTGAAAAGGCAATGATTTATTCTCAGGCATTATTCTTGAATAATAGCCTCAGACAGCTGCTGCTTTCCTTTAGATAGGCATAGCTCTGTAGGCATGCTATATATCAGAGTTCAAGGGACTAATAGATCTCTGCCAAAATCATAAGTCTTTAGTATCAGAAGAATGAATAATTGGAATGTCTTATTTCCTTATTTCTGTTCAGTGTCATGTGCTTCTAGTACAGAGCAAAAGTGCATAGATTTTGCCACAGTAGGCCTCCCCAGAGCTACTGCAAGAATTTGTAGCTCAGTGATGAGCACATGCCTTGCATCCAGGAGCTTGCAGGTGCATTCTTTGGCATCTCCACAGGAGCCTGAGTAAGAACCCTGCCTGGAGCCCTGCTGCCAATCACTGTTGATTGTAGTGTGCTAGATGAAGCAAGGGTACGACAGATGATAACCAACTGCTTATATTTTTAACTGTTTTGAGCTTTGCCAGTCATAGAATGTGAGACATGAAACATGATTTGGCATACACAGTTTTATTTCCTTTTCAGGCAGGTGCAAGGTAAGGAAGGAAAAAGAGAGCACATGCACTGTTGTGTTGTGCTCCCTTCCTTTTACCACTGCCACATCGTGTCCTGCCTCCTTCTCTTTACTGTATTGTGCCTCTCTTCCTGTTACTATCTCCTGGCCTTCCTACCAAGCAGTCAGTGATTGGTAGAAAGTGTGTAGGATCAGGGAAAAGAGGCCCATCAGGAGAACCCCAGAAGGATGGACTTGGGTCCTGGGCAGGAAGTTCTGCAACCTTGGTGTAAAATAAAACAAATTCTCCAGTAATTTTGGAATATTTGTTGGAAAAATGGAGTTGGCAACCCTCTTGGCTTTCGTCAAATCTGAAGACTCCATCCATCCATCCATAACACGTGTAACTCTTTTCACTGTCAATTGTATTTTAGCCCATAGATATAGATGTCTTTGTTTACTTATCTTCCCTTTGAACTGTAAGCTTCTTTCCTGTACCTGCAGCATGTAGGAATAATTGTTTTGGCAGACAACATATGCATTGCTCCTTGATAACTCTTTCTTACATTCACATGTTGCGAAGCATTCCAATTATAACAGCCACCCACAACTCTATTTCTGTACCGTATTGTTCGGCACTGTGTGCATTTGTTCCTTTGTATCATTAGCCTTTTGATTCAGCACTAACTGTCGTAGCACAATTTCCCTGCTTTTTAGGACTGCAACACAGAGGTGACAAAAGAATAATACTAGTATTATTGAAAGATTTGTAATATATTTTAAGGAAAACGTTGGTATCGACCTTGGTAACTAATAAAAAATTTGGTTCAAATGTGATGAATGAAGGGAACAGTGCTTATTTGGATAATATTGAAATCTACTTAATTTGAATCTGTTTTTCTTAAACTGGTTAATATTATGTCAACATACAAGTTAACTAGAGTTTCTACTCATTTAGTGATACTATCTGGATTGTGAAGTCATTATTCCATTTCTTCCCTATTTATTCCTGGATGCTATCCCCCATTCTACCACCTCTTCCCTAATCAGGATGAATTTAATTTAGATGTATAAAATTGTTAGCAAAGTCTTTCTGTCTGTCGATCTCTCTATCTGTAATATATGTATTTGAAGATAATGAAATCTCTAAGGGCATAATCCTATGGCTGTCATAGGAAAGGTTGGAATCCCATCTCCAACCTTGGAAACATGCTCTGGTGTTAAAGTTGGAGTTTTGACCCTGAAATGCCTTTGCAGCTAGGGCAGTTCTTTCCATGCCAGCTACAACTTTGTGGTTGGAAGACCAAATTTGAAGCAAGAAGTTGTGGACATCCCATGTGGGGGGAACCAACCATAATATGTCATATCCTGGCTATGCCTCAGCCTCTGGTTCTTGCTCTCTGTGGGAAATGGCCATCTAGGTTTTTCGAAAGGCAGGAGAAGAATAGAGGGCACCTTTGCCTCCATTCTTTTACAACCGTCCATGGGATGCCCATAATCATTCAAGTTCAGAGGGTTACAGGCAGGCACATTGGAAGTCACTGTGTTTATTTGGATAGCAGTATATGAATGTTCTGTCTAATCTGGCAATGAATTTTCCAGGTCCACCAGTACTTGTCATGTTCATTCTTCAAATTTTCTGTTGACCTGTAAGATTAGATGATGTGCTTTTATGGAGATTTTAAATGCTCCCTTTTAAGGGCTGTCTAAATGATTCGTGTGTTGTAATCCAAACACAAGCCATTAATGAAAGGTAAACATTTTTGTAATTAGTTTGCATGTTCTATATTGATGCCTTATGGCACAGTCCTATATATTTCAGTAGAAATAGTCTACAATTTCCAACATGTCTCCAACAGCATGGCTGAATGGAGAGAATTGGAAGCATACGGATTTTTTTCCCCTTCTGTCTACACATGTGTAGGATTGTGCCATGAATGACTTAATCATTCTCTTATTTTCTTTGGGTACCAAGGTTGGTATGTTTTAGTCCACAGTTGTCAAGGGCATCACAATCTCGATAAGAGTCACTGCCTCCACCAGCTATTTAGCATTAATTAATATAAATCAGGCTTGGACCACTGATTTCTTGAGACGTAGCAATGTGACTCTCTGTTCAAAACAAGGAAGAATCAGTGGAAATCAGGAAAACTAGAATGGTAGATAGTGATGTTTAGCTTTCTTGTATATTTTTTGTGCACAGTGGATTTTAATAGTACTTAGCCTGTGTCTCCTCTACCACCTTGCCTTGGCCTTTGTGCAGTTGTCATGTTTCATAATGTCCCACCCTCTTGAGTTATATTCCTTGGTGGAAATAATCTCTAATTTCTGTCCTGGACATTTTAATCTTCCTTCTAATAAAATAATCAGCTATCTTGTCCCTGGAGGATTTTCCAGATTCTCAGAGTTCAGTTGTTCTTACTAAAACATAGCCTTTACTTTCAACCCACAACCCAGCCTTAGGCAAACAGGATGTTTTGAGAATTATGATCCCTATTGATCATATCAATACATTTAGCATTTGGGTCTGAATGATGCTTATGCAAATATATGTGTTAAACAAGCCTGCTTTCCTTTTTTGGTATCAGAGTTACTCTAATGATAGTTGTCTAACTTAAGGACCTTTCCTTTGCATCTTAAAACAAAAAACAAAACCCCTTTGCACTCAGCTCCTCAAGATCCTCAAAAAACTCAAGACCCTTTCACTTTTCAGAATTGTTTATAGCCAGTTGTCTTGTAATCATACTATTTTAATGTATCAGACGTCATTTGTAGTTGTATTACTAACAAATTGTAAGCACATTGGACTAAGTCTTTCTGCATAGTCAAAGCAGTGTGCTGTCGGCCCTCAAACGTATAGATGTTTTTAAGCTACTTACTAATACCGTTTTACTTCTTAAGACCTAGCTAGTAAGTAAAGAACAACCCTGTGATTCATTTCTGATCCTGCTGTTATTCTGGAAAGAAAGTTGCAACAAGAAAGAAAATACATGTGTTCGTATGTATGTATGTATGTATGTATGTATATGTGTATGTGTTTTCTGTGTAGGCCAGGGAATAGCTAGGCTTACACAGCTGCAGGCAAAACCATAGAACAGGTATCTCTGCAGAACACTTCCTACCGGAGGGCTAGAGTATATCTAGGCTAATCTTCACAAGTGCATTGTGTTTTCATTGTTGCAGTGCTCCTGTAGTTTCCAAAGGAAAACTTGTTTTGGCTCCTCGGTCAATTAAATTTCCAGCTTGCAAATCTTTCTCTGTGTGAGTTTGTCTTCAAACATTACAGCAATGGATCTTAGAATGATCAAGAGGAGGTTACAGCACTGGAGGTTTTAGGCATACACGTAGCACTGGCAAAGCTTTATGATCAGAACTGGAGAGTGGTTTGAAGGAACATATTTCATGGCAATATTCAGGATTTTTCTCGTACAATTCATGTTTAGGCCATATGGCAGTAAACAATGCTACTGAAAACTGTTGTCTCAAGATATAAATGTATTCGGAGAGAAGAGTGTTCCTTCTAGCACTTCTTTACCACAAAATCTGGTTGACAGATTCTTATTAATCAATGTCCATGTTTTTATAACACTTGTATTGGGAGAGTAGCGATGAAATGCCGGGTGATCCCTTCATTGTTTGTGCTTTTAAGTTAAAGTCAATGTCTCTTCTGAAGTTCTGATTACAGTGCAGAGGCATCTAGTGGTCATTCTGCATAATTGCAAGTGAACCTTAAAGAATTTAAAAACAAATGTACCACTATAGTCCTATGGAGTGGGATATATCTGGAGAGCAGAGCTCTACTGGATCAAAACAAAGGCATCCTTCATTTAGTATTGTATTTCCCGTCATGGTCAACATACACACTACCTGTGGGGAGCACACTAGTCCTGCTGCTTTCAGAGGCACAGAACCTGTGATACTGGAGGTACTGGATGGCCATATGGGCCATTCTCCATGAATGTGTCAGATCCCTTTAAATCCTTTGCTTCTTTGACTGTCAGCACATCTTATTGCAGTAAATTTTATAAGTAACACTTGTGAACAGTTACATCTTCTGTGCCTCTAGGCTTGATAATCCTTTTAAGCAGAGAAACCAAGGCTGAGGAGTTTAAGGTGATTATGTTATCTACCCCATTTGTTATTACTTTTGCTTTTGTAGTGATGGTAGTGGTGGTGATGATGATGATATATGGATTAACACCTGCCCTGCTTTTTTGCACCCTCCTGTTGGGTGTGGCTCCAGGGACTATCAAAATGGGCACTGAACTTTGCAATATAACTCTAGAGCAGCACTTTTCAATAATGTTATCAATATTCTTCAGTAATGTTATCAGTATTCTTCAGGAACATGTCCTTTGTTTTCAATAGGATTTCAATAGGAAACATTTCATGCTTTCAAATGTCCACCCAATTTGGTAGCTTGCTTTCCTTAGTCAAATTCTCAAATTCTAGTCACAACTTTTTTGGCATCCAGAACTTGACCCAGCTATTAGGCATACTGAAAGCAAGCAAGCAATCATGAAGCAGTGCACAGACACAGTTCACATGGAATGATCAAGCATGGGTAACTGTGACCCATAGTCAAGACCACATGAGAACGAGTGAATGTGTTGAAGCATCCTAGCTTCTTGTCTGCTGCCATTTTTCAAATCAACCCAGAAGTTCCTGGGTTGTACTCCATGACTAGTGAACCCAAAATTCTGGCTAGTAAAACAAGAAACAGCTCAGAGTTTTAAACCAATAGGCAATGGGTTCAAATACTGGGTTGTTTCTTCCTGAACATTTCAGACTTCCACATTCACATGTAACCCAGTAGCAAAGTGGAAGCAGCAGGCCACTGGGAAGCAATGTGCATGCTTGCTCCTTTGCAGCTCCAGCAACCCATGGAATAAATAATGCATGCTCCAGTCATGTTTGTTTTTAAGAAGCTGATACTTTGGCACTCATGTTTAGTCTATGAGGTGTTTTAACAGCATGTAACAATAGTTATCTGGAGCACAAACCTGTGGCCAATAGGCAGTGTCTAGATGGCCATAGGATTTTTCAGATTCCCCGGTTCAACCTTGGAGTGCTGTCTCCTGATCCAGCACAGAAAGGATCATGTTGGCTTTGTCATGAAAGTCAGGTTAGTGACCTTGAAGATGGGATTTGGGGCATTCAGAGGGCATGTCAGGAGGAGAGAGGCACCACAACATGGCAAAGTATTTTGATTCTTCCTTCCTTCTTGCCCTAAGGCACCTCAGCTAATGGCCTAAATCTAACTGAGCTCCAGGGCAGGAGGACCGTGGAGATGACTACTGCCTGCCATAAGATGCTCTAACTGCTTCAAGTTCAGAGGGCTATGGGCATCCTAATTGGATGGCACCATTCCTGTATGTACACTGAAAATTGACTAGAAACATAGATGCCTTCCCCCATCTCTTCTGTAAATAGCTCCCATTAGTTTCTTCATGTTAGCACTACTGAGTTTTAAAATGACTCATGTCTGGGTAGCCTGTAGCTGGGGATAGCATTGCGCATTACACATTGCAAGGCATTTTGAAACAGGAGTATTTGTGAGAATTGTTCTGTGTTTTACAATCAGGATGTGGAAACCATTCTCTAAAAGAACATAGCCGCCCCGAGGCTTCGGCGAATGGGGTGGCATAGAAGTCTAATTAAATAAATAAACAAACAAACAAACATTTGTACAGTGAAGCTGTTGAGGCATTTATATATTTCATATACAAAAGGGAACCCAGCCCACCAGTTTCTTTTCTTTTTACATCCCTTTAAATTCTGTTTTGCTGAAAACTCTTCTTGACAGAAGAGCACTGTGAGTTACTTCCTCTAGGGCTTTTCCTGTTAAATTGACTACCAGACAGATTGTTGTCCACAGCATGCAACAGCGTTCCCAGACTTTTATAGCTACAATCAGGAGCATCTTGTTAAGACATGTTGAAGTAGTAAATTTGTGCTGCTTCCTGGCTAATCTATCATGGCTGAAAGCTCAGAGGAAGCAACAGAGAAGGCTGCTATGCATAGTCTCTTGTACTTTTGCAATTTCTTCTGTACTGTAAAGATTGGCCATTCCTTGAAATAGCATGAATGCTTTTGGTTGATATATTTGGCTAGGATTTTTTTCTTTTTGAAACAAAAGAAAAGTGTTTTTTTTTTTTTGTTTAAAGAGGTTATGTTGCTATGTTGTTATTCTTATGCTATATGAAGTATATTTCAGATTTAAAATTCTGCTCAACTTTACTTCAGCAAATATTTGGCTAGCATTAATTCCACTTGCAGTGACTCCAAAATTAGACATTCTTCATTGAAATTAGCCCAGTGTATCCTAGAAAAGGATAGGCTGAATATTGTTATTGCATGCTATGGCAATGAAGGCATGGGGAAAAAATGTTGCTTTTTTCCAGACAGCTCTCTCATGCTAGTACTTGACCATGTTTTCATTGAAGTTCCAGTGAAACTTTGGAAAGCATAATTGAGAAATATCTGGGGGGTTTTTAAGCTTGATTAAGCTGCTATTGTCAGTACAGAAGTTTTTAAATGAGCACTAAGAAAGTACTTTAAATATAAAAGTAAGTCTCATGCAAGCTTCCCAAAACCGCAAAACAGTATTATTTAACTCAAATATTGTTGTTATTAGTCCAACTGGGCACACAGTGTTTTGTAACATTGAAGAAACAAATAGACCTCAAGTCTAAGATAAGAATTATTATCAAAGAAACAATTTGGAGCAAGGCAACAATGGTCATAAATAGTGGGAAGACGTATACAGATTATGTGCAAAGACAGTAACATGATGCTAAACCTTCTGTTAATAAAGTTAAGCATTTAGGTGTTTCTATGGGATTTCTTTGTAAGTATTTCTGTATAGTTTGTATGTGAATTAAAGCGCATCATTCATTCTCCTTCTGTCAATGCAATAAAATATAGCAAAGAAGAACTTTACAACCAACAGAGTCAAGAGAGAGAGAGGAAAAAAACAGCTAAAAGGTTTTTGGAAGACTAATTCATTGTGGCACAAGCTTTTGCACAATGTAGTCTGCTTCATCAGATGCAAATAGGCTCTAGTCCATGAAAGCTTATGCCAGAATAAATCTCTTAGACTTTAAGGTGCCACAAGACTTGTTGTTGTTTCTGCTGCAATAGGCTAACACAGTTATCTTCCAGAGCTTTTCTTGGGGAAGGAGGTACTCAACTCCTTCAAGCTGCAGTTGGTGGAATAATGCATGCTTGATACCAACCCTTGTAGTTTGAGGAGGGATAGTGTTCAAAAAGCTTCACCACTTGACTCTTCTGGTAACATAAAGTACTAGTCCTCCATAAAGTGAGTTCTAGTTGGCTTTGTTTTCAGGAGGGAAAATAGTTGTTCACACACTAATTGGTAGACTTGAGCAGTATCCAATGGGGTAATTCCTCAAACTGAACAGGTAGCCCTTTGATGAATCTTACCATTGCACAATGGGTTTGCATGAGTTATGTCCAACTGGCTGTCCACTGGATTGCTCAAGCATGATACACATCCGCTCACACAACCATAACTGATCAAACATAACTTTAGTTGGATTCTTGTACACAGTTTGCAGCTTAGTTTCTGCTAGCATAACATCATTTCTGCTAGTGTAATGACATAGTTGGATACATTCCAGATACTCCAGGAAAGTGTTCAATGAGTTATATTCAGATATTTGTCACTGGAGTGAACATTTCAGACATGCAGGGATGCTGTTATTTAAATAAAAGTCTATAAGGTGGCCATCCCTTTGTGGAGACTAAAACACAGAACAGTTTAGGCACTTGCTAGAAGCAGCACTGGCTAACAGTACCTCAGTCTTGAAAGCCACTGAGAAATAAATGAGAATCTACAGGGTCACAAGCTCCTCTCTCTTTGCCAACATAAATCATCATGCAGGATGACCAAAGCAGTTTTGAACTAAAACCTAGCATAAACTCCAACTGAAATAAATCAAGATAATCAGTCTCATCCAAGTACATCTGGAGCTGGTTGACAACCATCCATTCAAAGATCTTGTCTAGGAAAGGAAACTTTGCTACTAGCGTAAAATTATTAATATTTTCTAAGTCCAGGAAGCATTTATTTAGGAATGGTCTCACCACTGCTTATTTCAAATAGACCATGATCATTTCATCTTGCAAGGAATCATTAAGCACCTCCCTGGCCAGATGAAGATAGTCTAGTGATTGTGTTCCAGGGGGGTTACCTTCCCTGCTAGGTTTTTTTTTTTCTTTTCTCTACTGAGGGAGGCTTATACGTTTAGAAGTAGGGTGAGATAGAAGAAAGCATCTGGTACAGTGTGAACTTTGCTTATATGGGGGAATGACAGTGCTTAAAGTTAATCATACATGCTATTGGCTGATCGTACTGTGTCTCATGCAATAAGGAAGAGACTAATCATTGTCATTCAGCTGCTGAGCAGAATAATAACACAGGAGATTTCTTTAAAATAATGATTCTTTCACTTTTCAGGGAAGTTAAACAAATGTGTTAGAGTTAGTTTATTATTCTTGTCCTTCTTTCCCAGATTGAATTTATATTGTTCAATCTTGTGTTAATTAACTGAAGCTTGTAAGCTGTCCTGAGACACTGTTGTGAAGGACAGGTTAGAAATGTTGTTGTTGTTGTTGTTGTTGTTTAGTAACTGACTACAAAAGAAGCTGTAGATTTATCTGTTGTGGTTAAATATTATATAAATCTCCATAAGGGATATAATTTCGGCTAGGAGCTGTTCCTTTATTTGCACTCTCCTTGTGCAATCATTTATTATCTAGGAAATAATTTTAAATAGTAAAATTAAAAATAAAATTAACCCTCTACCATATATGCAGTGTAAATTCATGTCCAAATTTGGCCATTTTACAAGGCATTTACTGTTGATTATGCAAAAGCATTGCACATTGTACCAAGAAATAATTCCAGTAGAACATGAATTAACCTTCCAGGTAGTTTAATCTGCTGCATCGTCTTTCCTCTGGCAGCAGATGCACAAATTATGAATGCAGTGGGAAGCCTCTTTTAGTTATCTTGCCAGTTATGAAGTATTTGGGGATAGCGGGACTTAAAGAAGCTTTTGCCTTGAGTTTAACTTGATGAATTTATTAGTACATTTCTGAGATTGTAAAGCATTAGGTACATCAGTTCTGTTCCATTTTATGCAATTTTGGAATTATATTCATTGATACACATTTTTAAATAACATGTAAAACATAAATAGTTTCTATTCTTTCCTTTCTGGGAGATTGATCAAATTCTGCCAGTAAGTATGCATGGGAAAATTGCTTGGATGGGGAAAATGTAAGATTCACTGTACTGTAATATAAATAAAGCTGAAGAGTCGTTTAAAAATGCCAGATCTACCTTTTTATATATTGCTGAATATTATTTGCATATATTTATTCCTGGAGCCTGAGCTTAAAGAGGGCTCTCTCAGAAGTTATTTTGAGAGGGATATTTTGTTATTTTTATAGTGAACTCAGAAGCTAAAGAGCTCAGCAATCAGCATGCTTCAAAGTCAGCCAAGACACTATACTGGCAGCCTTCCATTCTGCTAGTGATGTGAGTAAGATGCATACTCACTGACTTGAGTCAGGTCATACAGCTTTTACAAGTAAATCTTTCTGCTTTTTCCAGTTGTACAGAAACTGGGAAAAGGGTGTGTGGGTAGCCAAAAAGCAGAATCAATTCTTCCTGTTTAGTTCCCTTCCCCAGACCAGACTTCATTCTTAAAATATTGTTCTGAAGCCAAATTCCCTTTTCTAAGGGGTGCTAATTATGTCTTCTAATAAAGTAACAATTAAACTTACTTTGTTTAAAGGGCTGTAAACATCTCATGTATTCAGCTGCAGGAAGGTAAAACTAATTGATTTTTGTGATTAGAACTAGACAAAGCAAATTGAATTTTCTTGGTGATAAGAAGAACATGAATTTTGGCATTACCATCTTTTGGAGTAATCCATACATCTGTGTCCTGAGTTTACAGGGTCAGTTCAAGCATTGTATCACTGTGATTTTTCCATGCAGGTTTCTATTATTATAGAGTAACATGTAGCAAAAGATAGTGACAGAGGAAATCAATTTCTAAGGTAAATGCAGTACCTCAAAGACATGTTATACAAATGCATGCTGTAAGGATTAAATTGAGTAACTGTTAGGTGGTGCTGCTGAGTGTTCCAAAATATGCCTTGTACTTTGTCACTATATTTCATTTGATTGTAATTTACAGTAAATAACAAAAGTCTGCAATATTTTTCAGTTTCCACAGTATAAGTAGCATTAGCATGCATTTACCTAACTGCCTAGTTTCATTAGTACAACACAGTTCAGAAAAGAAGAATTATTGCTACTCCCATGCTGTCTCTTTTGTTATAGTTTTGTTTGAAGTGCTTTATAATAATAATTATTGTTATACAGGTATGTGAGGGGATGTCACATGGAGATGGGTAGAGACCTGTTCTCCCCTGCAGAGGAAGGCAACGCGCTTCAACGGAGCAAAGCTCAGGGAACCAAGGTTCCATTTAGATGCCAGGAAGCACTTCCTGACAGTTAGGACCCCGAGGGTGTAGAATGGGCTTCCATGAGAGGTCATTGAGGCCCCATCGGTGAGAGTGTTCAAAGATAGGATGGACATGCACATGGTGGGCATGTCGTGAGCAGAACCAACTGGTGCCGGAGGTCAGACTAGATGGCCCGGGAGGCCCCTTCTGACTCGTTCTGTTTCTATGTTTCTATTATGTCATTATACCTCTAGAAGCTGAAGTCACCACTGTTCCCAAAGCTGACCCAGGTCACCAGAAAACTTTTCAGTGCAGCAGGAAGTTAAGCCTAGTCACAGGTCCTGTACTCATGTACTGTCCACTGGACTAATTTGTTAATGGGTGAAAGTTTTGAGAGCATTTCCAAATGGTTAAATAAAAAGTACCAGAATTTTATCTTTAATGCTACATATATTGTGCCAGAAGATTAAGATTTCCATCCCACGTGATGGATGAAAAACAGTAGCCCTGCTTGATAGCTAGTTTACACCAATATGTTCTTTTTTAATGCAGCAAGTGCGTGGTAGATATATCCTATAAAAGAAATAGACTTGGAATTTTAGGAGTATTCATCTATATCTCGAGGGCAAAAGATTGGGGAAAGGCTAGAATTGAACTAGCATTGCAGTATGTGGTCTGAGTATACAGTCTTTGGTGTTTGCATTCTGCATATTTCATGAATTAAAACTGAGTTTAAATCCAAGTTTTCTTTTTTAAGTAGAATGATTATTAATATTGCCTGCATATATTTCACAGATATTGTTGCCAAGAGTTTCCCCACCCATTTTGTGTAAAAATCACTAGTAAGAGAATCCATGAAGAACTGTTTGTTTTCTAATAGAGAAGAACCTGGGAAGAATACTTTTCAGAAGAATCTGAAAATTGTCTGCTTTACTGATTTTCTCTCTTGCCAAACTCTTTTTTAACTTATAAAAACAAAAAATGTGTGTTTGGGATGCTATATGAAATCAGGATCTTACTACTTGTACTATCATGTTGCTGTGTCTCATACCAAGTAGAATATTTTCAGGTACTGGGGTTTCCAAAAGAATTTTACTCTTTTGTTTTCCCTCTCCCACTTTTAGTTCATAATATACAGAGTTTTTTGAGCTACTTTTGTAAACATTTTGCATCAGTATTTTATGATCCTCTGATAAGATCTAGCCAATCCTAAGTTTAAATATTTGAGTCAAATTTAATTAACATTTGTAAGTGTGGGTGGAATACATTTGCTTTGCCTAGATTATGGGTTTGGGAAGATACATGTATAATTGCTACAGACTTAAGTTAAAATCCTCTGCATTCATCTTGAGAGCAAAACTGTGCTCTTAATTTAACTGGATCACTGGGTGAGATATTGGACGTGTTTCCCTATTACAATTACCCACACAGAAAATCACAGCATCCTTGAAATGAATGCTCCTATTGCATAGTTATTTGTCAGGCAAACCTCTTAGTAACAACTTGTAATTAGACAAACGAATCCATTGGCATGAAGCAACACCCTTGTTTCAGAAGTCTGCCCAGGGGGAAAAATGTTTTGTGTATTTAGAAACATACTTAGCTTGAATTGTACCCAATGACAGTGAGTTTCACATTCAATAGTATCAGTAAAATAATACCTTTATTACAATCAGCTGCTGTTTATTATATGAACCTCAAGTTACAGAGAAACCTGAAGAAGAGTCCTGTCACAGAGATATCTTCCTTAGTCTACATACTGAGGATTTTTTAAAAGAGAGTTTGGAAAATAAATGTTACATAGCAGTTTATGTAAAGGTTGGGGAAATAAGTGGCTCTTCTACATCATCTCTTACCTTTGGCTATGTTTGTTTGGGTTCTTGGAATGTGGCAGCATCTCAAGGACAGCATGGTCCCCGCACTTGATGTGGGTTGTTAAATGCTTGTCTGCAGATTGCTTCAACTTTAAGTCAGAGTTGTTCTTCTTCTAATAACTGCTGCTAATAATTGGTAGGCTCTTCATTTTTAAAAACATACATTTTGGGAAATGAGGTTATTTGAAGCATGTTACTAGAATTGTGTAGAGGTTTATGAGTCATTACTAGAAACAATATAGGTGACAGAGTCATTTCTCAACAGTAGCTAAATATGGAAGACTGTTACTCGTTTAAGTTGGCATCTGCTAACTTCACAAGACAGAAAAAAAATATTCTAAGTTCAGCCCCTAAAATCTTCACTGTACTTTTTGTTGTTTATTCTTAAAAGTTACTTGACTAATAACTTCTCTATTCTGACTCAAAATAGACCTAATTCAGATGAAATATATAAAATAATTCTAAACAAATTCAGCTTAATTTGACCCCCTATTTCAGTTGGTTCCCATCACATTCCTGATGATATGATTGCAAACATGGTCAGGATCTAGAGGCCTTCTCATCACTTACTTTCCTAAACTTAATGAGTAATTCTGCTATGAGCATGTCTAAGCATGTGCACAGTGCATCCAGTAACACTGTGAAGCATGAAGAGCACTGGGTTCAGATAGCAGGATCATTTACATTCCAAGGTTGAGAACTAGTCATTGCAACAAACCATGGTGAATAACCCACAGTTCACAATCCAAGAACAGCAGCAGCAAACCAAGGTTTTTGTCTTGTTAGTATAGCTGGGTTCAGATGGGAGATGTTTCAACAACAGTCCACAGTTCAACAACAACAACCCACACACAACTCATACTAAATCCCTGAGTGTTGGTTATTGTACTGCATAACCTGCTCACATGGATAAGCCACCATGGGTTAAATTAGTGGTACATACCAGCACATCCTAATTTAGTCTAGTTACCTGCCCTTGAACACCAGTATCATGATTTGCTTGAGAGGTAAACAACACTTAAATAACCCAGCACTGGCAGGTATTGCCAGGCAAGCATGTGGCTTTGTGCAGGCCCTCCTCCTGAGTCCTCCCACCCATCTTTTGTTGAGATAAGTTTGTGGAAAAGGGGCAAAGGGTTATTCAAGGGTAGGATGGGGCTAATTTTGAGTTTTCCAGGTCATTGATACATATGACATTATATATCTGAATTCAGCTGCTTTTTTTTCCAAGCCATGCCTCATCAATCCTGATGACTATTGTTGGCAGTTTTGTGTTGTGTGGTTTATTCAGCTTTTCTGACTTTAAACTTGTTTTTCATGCTTTATTACATGACTTTCTCTGTGAAGACTAATGCACAGACACTCACAGATGCTTAACTCTGTAGCAGTCAGTCAGCTTGATCTCCTGACTAGTACACTGTTTCTATATAGATATGTATATTACTTCTGCCTGTTACATAGTTTTCTAAAGCAACAATCCTAGCCATTCTTACTTTTTCCAATTTACTGTTATTAGAACTGAGATGTAAATCATAAGCTAGATTATTTTGCTTATCTGTAAGGTATCTGAAAAGATATCCGTGCACATGCTTAAAGAAAGGCTGCTTTGGTTGTCTTTTGCAACTGGAGTTTACCGACAGCTCATTCTTATTCTTGCAATAGCTGGTGGTAGAGAGGGATGCCTCTCAGCATCTGTGGCCTCTCAGCCCTGTCTGCAGTGAGATGGAACCCCAGCTCTGACTTGGGAAATGTTGACTGAGGTCAAAGTTAGGACTCCAGCCTTGGAGGACTCACTGTTCTGCCTTAGCAAACAGAATGGCTCTTCTTGTGTTGACTATGCTCGAAAAAGGGAAGACTATCTTTAGAGTTGGTGTAAGGGGTAGAGAACAGAAGAGTGAGATGCTCAGTCATCTCAAGAAACTTGGCAGTTCTTCAGCTGTTCCTCCCCCTGAGGAGGGGGAAAACATTTAAATGCCTGAAATCAGCTGTCTAAATACCCTCCGGCCTTCCATTGGATGCCTGTAGTTTTCTGAGTTTGGAGACTTACAGGCAGCCATATTGGTTGGCATTCTGTGTTAATTAGGGATCAGAAAATAATTACTACAATTCAGATCATGGATGACAGAATTGAACTTCTTGGTAAGTTGTTGTTTTTGTTATTGATTTCATTTCTGTACCTACTGGTAGCTGAAGCTTTCTGTTTTATGCTGGAGTTTCTCTTTAAAACTCCTTTAAGAAGGGCTATAACTATGTGTCTAAGCATCCCTTTCCCTTCAATTATATCTCATATTTAAATATATGAGGGGTCTTCAAAAAGTTTCTTTACTTTTAAAAAACTCTATTAAGAATGTCAAAAACCAATTACCTCACTTTTCTGCATAGTCTCCTTCCTTTGTGATGCATTTTTCCCAGCATTGTACCAATATTTTAATGCCATCAGCAAAAATATATAAAATATATTTATAAAATATAGAAATGCAGAAGCTTTTTGAAGACCCCTCATATATTTGATCTAAATTTTAAAGCTATTTTTATGCTTTTGATAGTTTTCAAACTATGATTTTAATTGTACCATGCATTATGCTTACAATCCTGTGAAATACTTTTTATATCCTATTGGAAGGTGATTAATCTGTTTGGACCTGTGGGCGCATTAGAATATTGAGAGAATAACAGAACTACTTTCATGATACAACAATTGTGGAAAGGGCAAGAGGAGAGACTAATTCAGTCTCAAAATTGCCTCCATGGTGGAACAGCCATTTTCCAGAAGGCAAACTCTTGAAGTTAAAAGGAAAGTAACCTGACCCAGAACCTAAGCATAAGACAAAAATGGGTCTGAGTTTCCATTCACAGATAAAAGTTAGCCACCCAAAAGCCAGCAGACAAAACATCCGCACACAAGCTACAGGCAAAACACATACCACATCACATCCATACAAACCCAGACAAAAGACCCACAGCAAACCCAGGTGCACACAGATGTACACATATACACGCATTCAGGCAAAATATACATCACACCTGAACAAATCAGTCAAGTTAATGTCTCCCAGAAAGTCCCACCCCCCAAAAGAAAAACCTCCCACACCCAGATAACACAGTCAAAGCACCTCCCCCCCCCAAGCCCCCCAAGGAAGTTTTCTGTGATTCTGACCTCACCTTTATGTGTGTGGCCAAAGGCATTCTTGGAAATAAAAATGGTGTTGCAGCTGGCACATTGCTTGGCAGTAGCCCTACCTCCCAATTAAATCCCCAAATATTTTAATTATTTTTAAAAAGCCCTGCAAAAATCAGGGGACCTAGCAGACATTGAAAGAGATGTCCATGGGCAGTACTTGGGGACCCCAGTCTTACTGTCTTTTATCACTTTTGAACTGAACAGCCTTGATTTACACATTATAATGAGAACATTATAAGAAGCAGCAATTCATGTATGAGGAAGGAGGGTGGTGTTTTGTTTTGTTTTTCCTTTTTAGTTTTTTCAACAGCAACTTCCACGTCCAAAAGGATCATGCCATTTTAAAAACAAACTGGTGTTTCCAGGTTTAAGAAGCAGGGTCGCTGCAAGGAATCTTCCAAAAGAAAGCTCTGTCAATCCATATATATAAATTACTTTTTTTTTTTTTGCATCAAAGCTGAGGTTTGCCTGTACTGATTCTTCTCTCACTCAAATTACCCTAGCTCTAATCCTATAACAAGACAACTGATGGTGAAAAACATTTTAAAATCCTTCCTGAGCTTTTAACTCCACTCCTCACGTAAAATTCTTTCCAGATATTTTTCTTCTGTTTATAAGGATATCTTTCAGTAAGCTGCAGTGCATCAGAAATCTTTTGAAAGCACTATTTTTCCAGACAGTTAAGTGTCTGTGAACATTTTGCCCACTGCCCAGAGGTTAATGAATCCTACTAATCACGCTCTATCTCAACCATTTCTCCATGTGTTTATAATCTGAAACTCACACTTAAAACTTTCATGAGTTGGTTGGGAACTGACCTTCTGTTTTCATAATATGGTGCTGAGAAACTATGCAAGCATTCTTTTCTGTGCATTTAATCTTTATACTTGACTCTCAGCAATCTCTAACTGGCAAGCAAGTTGTTTTGAGTAGACATTTTCTTGTTTGATCTTTTAACTAAAGCAACATGCCTCATCTATGTAAAAGAAAATGTTTTTATAGTTACATTATATTATATATTGGGAGCCACTGTGGTGGCTAAATTGTTGGGTATGAATGTTGAAAATTCAGAGCTGTTATATCTGAACCAGTTCAGTTAGTTGTCCATAGTTTGTTTTATATACACCAACTGTGAACCTATGTACTTCTCCCTGTCAGTTCAACTGTGAGAAATTCTGAAACATTGGCTTTCATTTTCAATTAACAGTGGTTACTGCTATGTCCAAACCAAAAACTGTGGTTAGTGGTAACCATGGTTCATTGGAGCTTGGCCAGACTGGCAGGGATGATGGGAATTTTAGCCCAACACATCTGGAGGGAGCCAGATTTGGGAAGTGAGGTTTGTTGAAACAAGCCAGGATCTTTAAACACAGACCTGGTTAGCATGTTACAGTAAGCCAAAGCTACAGAGAATCCTGACTTACTGTGATCAAGAAAGTGTGCAGATGCTTTCCTCAATCATATGAAGCTGACATGTTTCAATAACCACAGTTGCCTAGGATTAGACAAAATGGTAATTGCCCTCAGTTGCAGCCAAGTCCATTAACACTAATAGCTTAGCATTGCGCTTAGCGTTATCCAGTGTTGCAAATATAGGGCATGCTTTTTCTACTCCTCTCACATTCCTTCCTTTTCTCTTGTTTGAGGAAACATAGTTTGCCTCCAAACCAAAGACTGAATCTATGGGTTTCAGTCCCCAAACTGTAGGAAACATTGTATCAAAATGAACCTACATAATGCATATGGGAGCAGTGAGAAGATTGTTTGGACCACAACTTCTACATAAGTCTTTGAAGAACAGAATGAATAAAAGTATGGAATTTCAACAGCAGTAGTTTTAAAGATTCAAAACTTAATTTATTCCAGATGCTACAATGGAATGAGTGATTCTAGAGATACTCTTGTCTTACATTTTTATTTTTTTAACCTATTGCATAAATTGTTGAAGAAGGGTAGGGATGGTGAAGATGTGTGTGCTGTGTTTATAACCTGTGCTCTGGGAACTGGAGTCCACAAATACAGGCTTTTTATAGTAGGAAAGGATAACAGAGGTAGGAAGGGATAACAGAAGTGGTTCTCATGGTTTTCTTTACTTAGAAGACTTAGAAGCAAATGCAGAATAGAGAAATAATAGCAGCAGTACAACTATATAGTAGGACTTTATTATAGCTCTGCTACAATGGCTTTTCCCTTGCTTTCCTGACATGGTCCTCCTTCTTTTCTTTCTACTATTGCAATTGCTTTTAAAATTGCCAAACGAATATCTACAGGTTAATGCAGGGTATAAATAGGTGGCACAGGCAATCTCCAGGGTCATCCCACTCTCACAAAGCTTGGATCTGAGGAAGTACCCCCTCAAGCCAGGCTTTGTGTGAGGCAATAGAGTCAATGTAGATCTCTGGCTGGCTCTATGAAGACCTCACTGGCTACTTTTCTGGGTGCAGTAGCAGGTGGGATGACGATGGAGACAATAGCAAAAGTGGTAGGTAGTGGTGCCTGTGTGTTCTTGCCTCAAATATCAGGAGAGCTTACACCAGCACTGCATGGCAGGAGCAAAATTGCACTGGCCCAATTCTGCTCACTGCTTGCTTCACTGGCAAGGCTGGTGTATCTCACAGCTTCCCTCACCTGCATCCCATCCATACTTTGCTTTACCCGTTCCTTGCCCTCACCTGTACAGTTCTCTCTTCTTTTTTGCTTACCTTGATCAGTGAAGAGATTTTTTATCTAAAGCTGCAATCCTAAACAAACATACTTTTCCTATGTACCTCATTTAGGTAACTATTCATAGCAGCTGTAGCACCAGCTGAGACTCGGAGCTACACATCCTGCTTTCCAGAGCAGATGTTGAGAGCTAGTATTTCCCCACTTGGGGGCAGAGATCTCATACCTTTGCTGCATTTTCTCTTCCCATCCCTAGGGGAATGCTGGCCTATGAACTTCCTTTCAAGTTGGCCAAGCTAAATTGGAATGGTGCAGAAGTCCTCTGTAGCTATGTGTTCTTTGAAAATAAAAACAAGACTTCAAGAGAAAAGAGATGCTTTCTTTTTAAGACATCTTACCTTAAAACTTACTATAGACACATTTGAGACTGACTAACCCCAGTCTTTTAGATCATACTGCTCCAGCAGCTGACAGTGCCCTGCTTTGTGTCTTTCTATCCTTTCTCTTCATCTGTGACTAAAGAGCTGCTGGAACCTTCTCCTATTGTTACACTGTAACCCTCTCACCTTTTTTCCCTCTTCTCTTCTTCCCTCTTCTCTCATGCAGTCTTGGAAAGGTGGCTAGGCAAGGAGAGCAAGAAACATAATATAGAAGGACTCCTGCTCCAATTGGCTCTTTCTCGCATCCTCCTCTTCCTTCCACATATAGGTAACTTGTTGCAGTTGGTGCTGTGAGAACTCAGTGGAGCAGTAACAATGAACTGCAGAATTAGCAGCTGAAACTTGGCTGGGCTTCCTGTCTTGAAGCACAGCCACCCCAGAAGACTTATGGCATAGGGATCTGCACAGCATGTCTCAAACTCTGCAGACATTTGCAAACTGCAGAATATAAATATTAATGTTCTTATTCATGGTCTCCATGCAAATCACACACCAATGGGGCTTGACACGCAGTGTAGGCCTCATCCCGTGGAAACTTCCAGAACTGGTCGCCATGGAGTGGGCGGGAGCAGGGACTGCCCTGCCCTCGGAGTGGTACATAGGTGGTGGCTCCCGCCCATTCCCTCAGTACCTTTTCAACCGCGCTGGGCTTCACTTTCCGGATTGGACCTCTCCAGCTTAAATGGTTCGCCGTTTTTCTTTCTCTCTCTCTCCCTTCTATTAAAAAAAAAAACCTCCTTTAACTGCATGGAGAGAAGGCTGCCGCTTCTCTCCCCTCTTTCTCTTGCCTTTCTCAATCTCCAGTTTTCTCTCTCTTCCTTGAATCGCCCACGTGCGCTCCTCCAAGGACCGCATGGCCAATTCAGCTCCACGCTGCTGCACCTCCTGTGCAGCTAGGATGCCTGCCAACGATGGGCACCCTAAGTGCCTCCTCTGCCTCGGTGAGGGGCACATCGTGGAGACTTGCACACACTGCCAAGCCTTTAAGAAGCAGATGCGCCGGCAAAGAACCACGCGGCTGAAACAGGTGTTACGGCGGTGCGCCCTCACATCCTTTACCCCAGGAGTGGATAACCTCCCCAGAGAAGATTGCTGTAAGCCCGCCAGGGCAAGGAGGGGGGCAGCATCACCAGGGGAAAGCCCCTCCACGGTGCCGGCGAAGAAAAGAAAGCACCGCGTTGCAAAGCAGCTGCTCCCCGCGGCACTGGAGCCGGCCCGGGATTGTGCAGTCTTCCCGGCCTTTGGAGCACCTCTGGGCGCAACCCCCACTGATCCGGGACTGGAGCAGCTGGGCACCGCCATCCCAGCAACTCCGCCCATGCCTCTGGCCACCCCCGCACGCAGCACGGCGGCCGTGGTCGCAACGGAGACAGCTGACGGAGCGTCCCCCTCCCCGCCAAGGGGAACGCCAGTCCCCAGCGGCGCCTGCAGGAGCTGAGAATCTGCAACAGAGCCAGCAGGATCATCGCTCCCCCCCGCCACAGGAACCAAGGGGGATCGGCACAGCAGCCAGAGGCCTCCCCACTCTCCAGCTCTACAATCTTTAGCTCTCTGCCAACGGGGAGGCCCTGCCCAGCCGATTTTGACTCAGCTTCATCAGAGGCCTGCACTTCCCACGTCAGGCCTAGACCCAGGCCTCAAGGAGGAGGCTTACGAGGGCACATCATACACGGAGCCTCTCTGCCTCTAGCGACTCCGCTCCCAGAGAGCTTTGCAGTCACCAGCACGAATATTCTCCCGCCTCACTGCCAGTGTCCAGGAGGCATGCGCAAGACCAAGGCAGAGGCAGCCAGCAGGAGCTCTCCAGGACCGCATGGCGCTCAGATCGCACCAGCAGGAAGCAGAGCTCTCGCAGATCAGATTACACCACCTCAGCTCCTCGCCATCGTTGGCTCTCACATAGTGGCGAGTCGAGCAGCGCCTCCAGATATGAGGATAGACCGTGAAGGCCCAACGGACACCGCTGGCACAGTGAGGACTCTGCAAGTGACATGGCCTACCCCAGGCCCCCCTGCCAGCGTCACCACTCCCGCAGCCCTGACTTGCGCCGCAAATGCACACACACCACCCATCGGGACAGGAGCACCTGCAGTCGTCGGCCTGTATCGCAGGATTCAGGTCAGAGCCGCTCCCCTGCCTCAGGACACCCCCACTCCCCTGCAACCTTAACCCACTCCCCTGGGGGGCAGGCCTGGGACCAGGATCTCTCCTTTTCACTTGCCAAGGGGAGTAGTTTCTCTGATAGGGTGCTCCGCATGGCCGAGGACTTAAAACTTCCAAACCTGCCAGCCCCCTGAGCCTGAGGCAGACCCATGCTATGATGCACTTGCCTCTGGGGACAACACCACAGTGTCCATCCCAGTCATGCCTGCTCCTCTGGCCACCTCCCGCAGGGCTGAATCCAGGTTTAAAGTTATGGTCAAGCCCTTCCCCCACCTACTCCACCATCCTAGGCCCAACTCGGTCATTGTGGAGGCCATGCAGGGTACCCCACAAAGGGACCAGCCCACCCCAGTGGATAGAGAGGGGCGCCGCTTGGACGCTTTGTCCAAAAAGATCTATGCCGCGACTGCACTTGGATTCAGAATATCCAGCTATGAGGCCACTATGGCCAGATACCAACTTTTCCTATAGGAAAAAGTGGGAGCTATTGTGGGCCAGCTCCCTAAGCACGTGGGTGAGCCCGTCCACCTCATGCACACTGAGGCCGAGGGCCTTTCCAGGTTCCAGCTGGAGGCAGCTCAGTATCACGTTGACTGTGACAGCAAGGCCATGATGGGGGCAGTGGCTATGCGCCGCCATGCCTGGTTGTGTTCTGCCTCTCTCCCCGCTGAAACCCGAGCCTGCTTTGAAGACCTGCCCTTTGATGGCGAAGGCCTCTTCAATACTCAAACTGACAAGAGTATGAACTCATGCAAAGCGCACACCACTGGAAAGCGCGTGGGCTTCAACCAGGGTCCGACACAGAGGAGTTGACAAGAAACACAGCTGGTCCCCAGATGCCGTTTGGGTCCGGACCGTCCCATGCGCTCCAGAGCGAGCACCACCTGCTAACAAAAGGCAGGACTTCCAACCCCGCCAGAGGCACCAGCAGAAGCACCAGGACAACAGGCGCAGGGTATGATGCCCTAGCCCAGGCAGCCCCTCCACCACCTCATCCACTACTCCACCTCCCACCATCCACTTCACAGACCACCTGGTGCGTTTCCTCCCCACATGGGAGAGCATCACCTCGGATTCCTGGATCCTCCATGTTATAGGAGGTTTCTACGTTTTACTGTTGGGTCTGACATTTTTGAATACAATGTTCTCCCCTTCAGACTTGCTACAGCCCCGAGGGTGTTTACCAAGTGCATGACTCCGGTCTGTGCCCACCTTCGCCAACAAGGCGTACAAATTTATCCATATTTGGGCGATTGGCTTATCGTCTCTCCTTCCCAGGACCGCCTTGTCACAGATATTGAGACTACGTGCACCCTTCTGGAGAATTTGGGACTTCTTATTAATAGTGAAAAATCCTGTCTCACCCCTTCACAGGTCATCGAGTTCATTGGAGCACAACTCAATTAGGTCCGGGCGCAAGCATTCTTACCACAGACCCGAATGGAAAGACTCTGTTCCATAGTCAGGCCGGTCCAGGAAGGCGAACGGATTCAGGCATTGATTATCCAGAAGCTCCTGGGCCATATGGCTTCAACAATTAACGGTTGTTCCAAATGCCAGACTGCGAATGCAGCCACTTCAGCTGTGGTTCAATGAGGTGTTCCAGCCCCTCTGCAATTCCCCAAGATGACTTCTCCTCCCTCCCGCCTTGGTTAGCCAGACCTTGACTTGGAGGACGAACACCGACAACCTCGATGTCGGCATACCGTTTCACCAGTGGCAACCCTCCATTTCGCTCCATACCGACGCGTCTCTCATGGGTTGGGGAGCACATTGTTCCAATCTGCAGACTCAGGGCATTTGGCAAGCGAACGAAAGGTTCAATCACATCAACTTTCTCGAGCTTCTAGCAGTATTCAAGGCACTACGCTCCTTCGAACCCATTCTAAGGAACCGGTCGGTGGCCTCCAACAATGTAGTTACTGTCTTCTACCTGAAGAAACAAGGCAGTACAAAGTCGGTACCATTGGCCCATCTGTCTCTACAGATCTGGGACTGGTGCATCCCCAGAGGGTTCTCTTTCGTTGCAATCCATCTGGTGGGAGTAGACAACCAAGAAGCGGACACCCTGAGCAGGAAGATGTCGTCAACCCACGAGTGGGAATTGAACGACCAGGTTTGCAAAGACTTGTTTGCCCGCTGGGGCACCCCGACAATGGACCTGTTTGCGACAGCGTCCAATTCAAAGTTCACGACCTATTGCTCCAGGGCGGGATCGGGTTCAAATTCACAGGGAAACACCTTGATGGTGAGTTGGTCGGATTCCTTCCTATACACCTTTCCTCCGATCCCTCTAATTACTTGCACCCTGGAGAAGGTTGTTCAGGACCGAGCACAGGTCATCCTCATTACATTGTGGTGGCCCCATCAACCCTGGTTCTCGACCATCCTCAACCTGTCCCGACACACCTTCCTCCGTCTGCCACGGATCCCTCATCTGATTACACAGGAGAGAGGGACGGTTCTTCACCCCTGCCTCAACACCCTCAATCTTACTGCGTGGCTCCTGCACTAACCGCTTCTGATTGTTTGCACCGACTTAGACAAAATATTTCGGTTTCGACGCCAGAGTGTCAGTCGGTACCAAACAACCCCACTCGAGTTTCCCCCGAAACTTCATCATTTCGGCATGACATTGAGTTCATACTGCAGTCCACTCTTCGGCCATCCACCCATCGGTCATATGAGGCGAAGTGGAAGCGTTTCACCTCTTTTGCGAAGGCCAATCAGTTTGCTCCTGAATTGGCGTCCATCGACAGCATTCTCTAGTTCTTGCTCTCCTTGCACCAGTCTGGTCTCAAGCCTACCTCTATCAAGGTATACATCGCAGCTATATCCCATTTTCATGGCCCACTGTCCGGTTCCTCTGTTTTTTCTCATATGCTCATCTGTCGCTTCCTCAAAGGACTACAAAATCTCCATCCTCCAGCCCAACCGTCGGTACCGACTTGGAGTCTGTCAGTGGTTCTCCATGCGCTAACCAAGGCCCCTTTCAAACCCCTCGCAACGACCGATTTGAGGTTACTATCTTGGAAGGTGGCCTTCTTGGTCACCATAACATCGGCGAGAAGGGCAAGCGAACTCTCTGCTCTCCGCATGGACCCACCATATCTTAACTTCCACAAGGAAAAGGTAGTCCTGCATACCAACCCAGCATTTCTCTCCAAGGTGGCCACAGCATTTCACATTAACCAAGACATTGTTCTCCCAGCATTCTTCCCTTCCCCGTCCACCCCGACAGAGAAGTCTGTCCATTCCCTTGATGTGCGTCGATGCCTGGCTTTCTATCAGTCACGCACAGAGAGCTTCCGGAAAACCAAATGCCTCTTCATGAAATACTCTGAACCTGACAAGGGTGCTGCTATCTCTGCCCGAACACTATCCAAGTGGATAGTTCAGACTGTCAAGCTTGCTTACCAGCTAGCCAAGCTGGATCTTCCTGTGGCTCCCAGGGGTCACTCTATTAGAGCCGTGGCTGCCTCCTCGACTTTTTCATCGGGCATACCACTACTGGACATTTGTAAAGCTGCCACATGGACGACTCCCTGTACCTTCACCAGGCACTACAGACTTGACATCCGAGCCAGATGGGACTGTTCCTTCGGGCAGGCTGTCTTCTCATCCATCCTTCACTGACAACACTGACCCACCTCCGGTTAGTGAAGCTTGCTATTCACCCATTATGTGTGATGCACAGAGACCACAAAGAAGAAAGTCAGGTTGCTTACCTGTAACTGTCGTTCTTCAAGTGGTCATCTGTGCAGTCACACAACCCACCCTCCGGACCCACTCGGTGTCAGGGGGCAGGACGGTAGTCTCTTTCTATTGACTCCTCTAGTCTATGGCACGCTCCGCTAGGGGGCAATCTGCTGGTCTCCAGAGACTGAGGAAAATGGTGGGCACTCCGCCCTATATAGTACCAGGGAGGAGGGGTGTGGAGTTCCCGCCAAAAACCGTTGAAGCTTTGGTATTCTGGCTGGCAACATGCACTGCGCAGGCGCAGTACCCATTATGTGTGACTGCACAGATGACCACTCGAAGAACGACAGTTACAGGTAAGCAACCTGACTATTTTGCTTTTCCCTCCCACTGTCTGGTAGTCTTGCGTAGCATGAATAGCTAGCAGGGAGACAGAAACACTTCTACATTTACTTGGAATGAGACAAGTTTGTTTGTTTGTTTGTTATAATTTTATCTCAGCTGATTAGCCATAAATTATTGTCAGCTTCATGGTACCATATTGTGAGAGTTTCAGAGGAAACCATTCTTTCTTTGGATCCACCTGCCTATTTGATTGATTGATTGATTGATATTA
The DNA here is from genome assembly GCF_004798865.1 of Varanus komodoensis. Lineage (NCBI taxonomy): Eukaryota > Metazoa > Chordata > Lepidosauria > Squamata > Varanidae > Varanus > Varanus komodoensis. The sequence goes on along the minus strand of NW_025335505.1, from coordinate 25,552,852 downwards.
TACGGTGCTGCTGCAATTGGATTGGTTGGATGCCATTTTCCTAATTTTGACCTGTATGCTAGAGTGCTTTCTGTGCATCAGGGAGCATCGTCATGATGTTTATGCAAGCTCATGTAAAGCTGTTGGGGCACATGCTAATGAGTACAGCACAGTTTGCACTGTGTTGAAAATGTGATCTTGAGACACACAAAAATGTCATTGCAGGGTAAGTGGAAAGGTGCTGTGTGCAGGGAAAATGCATTTTAAGTTTTTATATTTATTCAGCTTATGTGCAGATTTGCTGGGGTGATAGGGTGATTTGTAAAAAGTAATTCACAGTGCCTTACCAAAAGCCAAAACCCCCTCTGCACCCCTCTTGCTGGCTGACTTTCACAGGAGTAAGCAACATTGTGGGAAGTGTGATTTACTTCTGAGTAGACATGTATATGGTGTGTTTTCAACTATTTGTTTCTAACTCAACAGTTGAAGCAATGTGAGACATTTGTGTTATTCACAGATTCACATCTCCATTTGTGCATATTAGCAAATGCTTTTTTGTTTTTTATTTAAAGTTTGATAGGCCATTTCCTTCTTGCAGTGCCGCTCTTGCCTCAGCCCTTCACCTGCTGAACCCAGTCCTCCTTCCCACAGGACAGGTCCACAAGTTTGGCACACCTTGAAATGAAATACATACTGCAGAAAAATTACAACTTATAAAAAGTTATAGCTGGTCTGAAGTAATCCAGGATATAATGGCAGAAATAGCATGAAGAGGTTGGTTTAGTGTGTATGTCATGTGTCCAAAATCCTGCAGTGCACTGTTTAGCTTTTATGTAAGAATCAAAAGAGACAAACTAATATTTTGTAAAGCAGCTGCTGCTTTTTGATTGAGTCAAACTCAGCCTAGTTTCCAAACCCATATGCAAATTAATCTTCAGTGTTTGCCACATGGCTATGGCTATGGAAAAGAATAGACAACTGTTATAAAAGTAGAAGGTAGAAATGCATGCTTTGGGGGGAGTTTGATCTTTTAATAGAGATCAACTTTGGAATACAAAGAAGAAAGAGGATCATAATCTGTAACTATTCAATTCTATTTGTAAAGGCTCTAAAGGATTCTAGCTCACCACATTCCCTTTTATGGATCACTTTTTAAATCTGATGCTGTTATAGCAAGGAATATAAAGCCATCATGCAGCTCATGACAACTGCTTTCATATTTCCTAATAATTACTTCAGTTCAGCTCTGAAAGCCAGAGCTTGCCAGAATACGTAATTTTTTTTACTTGCTTCAGGGTAATAAATAATGTCATAATAGCTTTACAATGATGTTTAGGATGCATGTGGTAGTATGGTAAGAAATAAACATTTCAGGGAGAAATGTTTGGAGTTGTACTGCACTCAAATTAAATAGGCTGCAAACAGATTGATATATGTTATATTAATGTAGCAATGTATATTCCCAGAGTGCATTATGAGCAACACCAATCCAGGCGGATTGGTGGATACTTTTGAGATTCTTAGATTTATTAAACAATTGATAAAACTCTGCGGTTAAAAAGTGAGAACCAAGCATTGGTTCTCCCTGCTTAGTTCTTATTCATGCCTTGTGAATGGATTAGGTCAGGGATGGGCAAAATGTAGATAAATAAATATGAAATATGATCCCACTAGTCTGCTCATTCATGGCATAGGACACAGTCCATGTGTTGTAAGCCACATCTGTGAATAGTTTGATGCGTGCTTTTACACAGGTGTGAACATACTTGCATGTATTATGTGAACTGTGCTTCATGTTCTTGATGTTGCATCGATTACTATCAGTGTGGACCTTTAAATAGCATTCCATGGTGTCTCAGCTACTGTGTACCAGGGTAATGGACAAGATAGTAGGTACAAGTGAAGACTAAGTCAGAACCACAGGACAAACCAGGAGGTGGATTGAGGAACAATCCAGAAAGCCGGACCAAGGGATACAGCAGTATGTCAAGGCTCGGAAGATCCTCTTGAGCAGAAAGCAAGCCAATTGCCAGCCTGGAGGAGAGGGTGAATCCAGGCTCTGTGAATACTGAACTGCCTGTGCAGAAGCTGCACCCAACAGTTCAGTGGTTTGCTGCACAACGCAGCAGCATGCAAACTCAAAGTTTCACAGTCTGAGCCACTGCAGTATCTGATAACTACTGCTGAAAGGCTGTTATTCATCTCTGCAATCTCAGAAGCACAATTTCATAACACTGACAGGAAGGTAAGAATGCAGATTTCCAGAATACACATTGAGCAAAGGTTATATTGCTGTGTGCATATTTTGTCCTCTGGTTACTCAGATTGTGCTGTTACACCTGTGAGAGATCCAGGGCATAACTCAGCTGTCCCCAGGTAACTGAAGATCTTGGCCACTTTGATTCTGATGGTCTCACACTACACTGGTGTATAAATAGGAGTATAAAAAGAAATTCTTCTGGGTTTTGTCTTTCATTATTTTGGTTTTAAAAACTCTCCTGTCCTCCTCTGAAGCCACTTGCATAATTGATATAGACAGGAAAAGTGACAGAGCAGGTCACTGTGAGGAAGGAAAGTGGAGGTGGATGAAGCCTCTATGAATCAGTTCTAAAGATGGCATGACATTTGTTTTCTTGATAATAGAATGCTGTTCTGGGAACCTACAACTTCCACATTAGCTATTTTAGTTGCAAGAGCAACCAGAAATCAAATAGGCTTCTGTGTATAAGTCAGTTCTGTAGTGGTAAGGAACACTTGCAGAAACGGTTTCTTAACTGACTACAGATAAAATATTTTGCAGTTTTATACTTATCTCTTAAAGCATTGCACATTAAGATACTTCAAAAGGCAGTTTGTTATTCCTGTTTGATTGGGAATTTCAATGAAGAGGATTTCAGAAAATATCTGCCATGTTTCTCTGTACATACAATTAGAGGCAGTATTTGCCTTTGCCTTATTTAGCAGTTTTATTCTACAAAGTTTATAAGTAATAGCAGAGAGCTGGTCTTCCCTTTACATTTTGAAAATGCATTCCATTTTATGTCCATTGATTTTATTAGAAATTCTAAGTGTAAATTAGAATTACAATTTTAATAGCATAATTAATACCATAGTTACAGTTAAAAAGACACGCACTACTTTTTTATTTCCTTAATCTAGCTATGGCATGTGAAATAAGCATGCTATGATGAGTAATTACATGTGCATTTACAGTTTGAAGAGGAATGGAGCTCTGTGTTATGAGTGAATGTGTTTTGCAATGCATGTTAATAGTTTCTTGTGCATTTGCTATGAAAGATAATTGCTTTTCAGCACAAATATAACTGCTGTGTTATTGTTTTGGCGGATTTCTTGTTCATTCCATGTGTGTTTGCTTATTATTCCTTGGAGACTTATCTCTCTCAACTTTTGTGTTCCCATGAGAACTCAGTGAGAGTGTTGATATTATAGCTTTAGATGGATAAAGTTGACTCCACCTCCACTTTTGTTTTCAGCCATGGATTCCATTGTTCTTTTTTTAAAGACTGAAACCATATTTACATATTAAAGAGCTTTAATTATCACTCGGGACTCTTCCTCTGCTTAGCTACTACATATTGCCACCGTTCACAAGTTATGTATTTCTGAATTAAAATATAATATCCTTCTCTGGCTAGAGTGGAAGAAGAAACAGTGTCACTTGTATGCCCCAAATGCTGGTCCACAGTGCCTATTAATTACATCTAGATGCCTCATAGTGTGCATAATCCTGCTTTTCTGCACCTCTGCCTTCAATAGACAAATTACTTCGCATTCATGGTAAGAATATTAATCAGTTTTATTTTTGTGTGCTTTCTTGGTTTCCTTCAGAAAAAAAATACTATATTCTCCAGCTTGGATGCATTTATCCACCCTTTCAATGAACAAGAACAGTGTTTATATAGAGACTGGGAATGTGGAAAGGAAAGAAGAACACAGTCATTGAACAAGCACCTCGCTCAGTTATGGACATGGAAGATTAAAATGTGACAATTTCATGAGCAAAAGAGAGAGCTAATATATAAATATCACAGGCAGAACCCTTATAGCCTTATTCTTCATGATTTATCTAATCCCCTTTAAAAGCTGTTCACATTTCCAACCATGAGTGCATCTTCTGGCCACTAATTTTGCAGGTTTAGTGTGTGCTGTGCACAAAAGTTCTTTATTTTAGCTGGTCTGAATCCCCTAACATTCCATTTCATTTAATGGCCCTAGGTTCTAATATAATGAAAGATCTACTTTTTCCACATCATGCATGATACTATACATCACTAACATGTCTCTGCTTCTTGTGCTTTTGCAAAACTAAATAGACCCAACTGTTGCAATGTTTCTTTATGGAAGAGTTGCTCCAACTCCTGATCAATTTGGTTTTCCCTTTCTGTTTCTTTCCGAACTATACAACACCATTTTTGAGGTACGGTGGCCACAGCTGCACAGTATTCCAAGTATGTTCTCCTCACTATCCTTGATAGTATTCCAAGCTTCCTCACTATCAGAGCAATACAACAGTGATACCTGGTGCCGAGAGAGATGGTGGGCTCTCCCACACTAGAGACATTCAAAAAGAAACTGGACAGCCTTAGTGGGATGGTATAACTTGGTCTCCTGCAACAGCAGGGGGTTGGACTTGAGGGCCTTCATGGCCCCTTCCAACTCTACTATTCTATGATTCTATGAGTGTATATACTGAGTACATACTTGCTTACATTGAACTACGTTGACCATTTTAATCACTGAATGGCAGAGCAAAGTTCAACATCCATGTGCTGAAGTGACAGAAGAGCTTGCATTCCATCATGGGAGCTTTCTTCAAAGCCTGACAGTCCCTTCACACCCACAGGTAGAAGACTGTGCTTATTACCTACTGCCTGTTGAATTGTTTGTTGCTATTGAGGCTGAGCTTTATCAAACCATTCTCTCAGGGAGAAGAAAAAAGAAACACATGTGTCTAAACTGTACAGGTATACCTGGCATATATTCAGACTAGGGACACTTACATATTCTCACATTCACACACACATTAAAGGGAACACATTGCAAGCAGCTCCTCCATCTTAGTTCTTGTGCTTGTATTTGCACTACCTACTTCTCATTCCCCAGCAAGAAAAAGCCCCACGGAGCTATTCCAGCTACATTTCCTGATGCTTTGGGAGCAGAGGGAGCTCTGCAGCACTATTTACAGCTTGTAGACTTTCCAGTTCCTTGGGCTGGAAAAAGTATCTCTGAGCTATTCTAGCTGTCTCTTCTCAATTTAACATATTGGCAGAGCAGGGGGTGAAGCTTATCCCTGGATGCTCTCTTTTCCTAACTACAAAGAATCCTTTCTTGGCTCTAAAAAGACAAAGAATTGCACAAGTTCCAAAGAGTAGTTTCTGACTCTTTCAAAGAACATTGGTATCAGCAGCTAAGAGGGTTGTAGAAGGAAAGGGCAGGGATTCTATTCAGGGGTGATTTCTCTCCAAGCAAGAGCCAGCAAATTGCACCTCTGCCCTGTAAATCATCTTCTCAGGTTAGGAGCATATTGGGGATGGGGAGAAATGGGGGCACGAATCTTGTATTATATGGTTTGGTACTCTCTGCGCATTCAGACTGCTATGGCTCACTTGTACATCTATTTGTGGCCAAAGTGGATGGCTTTGAAAAGGGAAAAAGTGAGGAGGAGCTCGTGGAAAAGGAGGTTTGCTTCCAGGGCAAGGTAAAGAAAAGATTGTGGAAAATGTTAGCAGCTGCTTCTAGATGCTCCAGGCCATGTTATGAGGCGTTGATTTCCAATGCTGTCATTCAGGTATTCATTGTTCAGTGCTAAAATGACAGCATCTCAGAGGGGAAAAAGAAAGGCATGGCTGCACAGAGAAGTTCATAATGCTTCATTACAATCTATATTGTGAAACTAGCCATTTGACAGATTTACATGGCTGTGAGACATATGAAATTCATGCTAGGAGTTGCTCTTGGTCATCCAAGAATCTACTTTGTAGATTTAACAGTGCAGAACAAATGAGCAGTAGAAGATGCAAGGCAATGTATGATGACTGGATGACAGGACAATGAGTAGCAGCTCCAACAGCAAATGTCATGCTGCTAAAATGTGAATTGGCTCTGAATGCATGAAAAATTACCTTCCTACTCAAGGCTTTTCAAGGTCAGGCCTGTTGAACACAAATGTAAGAGGAGAAGATGTTTTGGCAGTCACTTCATTTCAGTGTAAAGAGTAGGAGCATATTTGCACCACTTCTCTTACTAGGCCCTGTTTATATTTTCCCACTCCTAAAGTTGATTCTCTCCTTTTTTGGGGGTGGGGGTGGCATTTGAAACTTTGTTACATGCATTTGAGTGTAAGATGCTATTTGTTCATATGGAAATGAAAAACGTGTTGGTATTCAGACGTATCATTAGGATGTTCATTGCATCTTATTCAGTAAGTGCAAGATGGGAAGTAAAGAGGGTCCTTGTGGCAATCTGATGGCATCAAATTGCTTAGGCTTATTCCAGGTCTGGTGCTATGCTTATGAACTGTCCAAGACCCTTTTTTAAACTCTACAACAGCATGTCCATTTTATCATTATGGCTATTTCTTTTCCTCTTGATACTGAACATATGACATTGTCACAACCAGAAGATGTAGAAGAGGGCTCAAAAAAGCAGGTTCCTTTTCTGCCCTCCATCTGTGTGTGAACTTTTTTTATTTAAAAGGGTAATCTTGGAGCATTTCTGGACCATATTATGTTTGATGAAAACCCCAGTATTTGTCCATGGTGGCCAGCTACAATCACAAGGCATTACAACATATTTCGTACTCTTGTCATCATATTCATACTGAAATAAATTTTGCTCAAACTGTCAGCATACTGATGGCAGACACCTGATTCTTGTGTGTTTCTTCATTCAGTTTTGTAAAGCATTTGCTGAATAGTGCTGGCATTTTCAATAGATGTGTAAGATTTTAATTCAGCTATTATGCTTAGTTATATCTTTAGAATATTCTAAGGCATTAAAATAGGAAGGAGCCACTTTACCATCACCTCTCCCCCCACTCCCAACAGTCACTCCATCAGTTCTTTAGCTCACCTTCTTCCACCCATGTTATCTGGGCTTTAGCTGTGACATGCAGGCAGGAGAAGTGTAAAGACTGGAGAGGAGCAGAGTGGTAAGGGGTGCAACAGTAGCAAATGCAAAGTAGAAATTTGTAAACCAGGTGTTGTAAATGAACCTACTAAACAACCAGTAGATCCAATAGGACTGTCAACATTCTGTTGGTTAGTCTGTACTAATATAAGCAGTGGCCAAAACCTCTATTAATTGAGTAATGAGTGGATTCTAGCAAGTGCTTCTTTCAGCCAAACTGAAATAGTTGGTATCTTTGAACTGATATAATGAGAGAAGTGTAGTCCACAAATGGAAACTGCTGTTACTCTTGGCATAAATGTAAAGTGATTAGTCCCGATTGACTTTCCATCTGTTTGAATAAGTGAAATGTGCTTTCATTTTGTCATGTTTGTAAAATGACAGATAGGAATATCTCTTGAACCCTAGCCATTATTTGTACTGCCCATGCTGATGGACTTTCACATCTGCTGCATAATGTAGTGTGTTTGCCATATATAGAGAAACTAAGAATATTAGTACAAGCCCAAAATACCTTCAAAACAGGAAAAGGCTGTACTTCTTAGTGAAGCTTTTCTTAAAGGTATATCTAGCTACCATTTCTGTATGTACAGTATGGCATTCAGGAAAGATTTGCACAATTCTGATTTCCCCCCTTTGAATGCAGCAATATTGATGAGATGAACATTAGAGATCAACCACAACCTCTTCTTTCTAGAAATGGAAACCACAATACAGTGGAAACCATGATACAGAAAATTAGTTTAGTTAATCTTTCTTCCAGAACTAGTAAGATTTATTCCTCAGCTTTGTGTAATCTTCAAGACTGAAATTATTGGTATTTAACATCATAGAATCATAGAAAAGTAGGAAGGGGCCTGTAAGGCCATCAAGTCCAACTCCCTGCTCAATACAGGACTCCATGTTAAAGCATCCTTGACAGATGGCTGTCCAACTGCCTTTTGAATGCCTCCAGTGTGAGAGAACCAACAACCTTCATAGGTGATTGGTTCCATTGCCATGCTGCTCTAACAGTCAGGATTTTTTTCCTGATGTCTAGCTGGAACCTGGCTTCCAGTAGCTTAAGCCCATTATTCCATGTCTTGCACTCTGGGTTGATTGAGAAGAGATTATAGTCCTCCTCTTTGTGACAGTTTTTCAAGAATCCGAAAAGTGCTATCATATCTCTCCTCAGTCTTCTCTTCTCAAGACTAAATATGCCTAGTTCTTTCCATCTCGCCTCATGCAGCTTTATTTCCAGTCCCTTGATCAACCTTGTTGCCCTCCTAGAACTTTTTCCAGTTTTACTGCATCTGTCTTAGAACTGGACACCGCACTTGAGATGAGGCCTAACTAGTGTTGCATAGAAGGGAACCAGTACCTCACATGCTTTGGAAACTATACTCCTATTAATGCAGCTCAGTATAGCATTACCCTTTTTTGCTGTCACAACACATTGTTGACTTGTATTCTGCCTATGATCTACAACAATTCCAAGATTCTTCTCACTTATAGCATTGTGGAGCCATATCTCCCATCTTGTGACTGTGCATTTGGTTCCCTTTTCCTAGGTGTAGAGTTTGGTATTTGTCCTTATCCTTCCCTCTGTTGCTTTCTGCCCAGAGCTCCAGCCTATCGAGTTCACTTTGAATTTTTTTGTTGTTCATTCAGAGTACTAGCTTTTCCAACCAGTTTTGTGTCCTCTGCAAATCTGATAAGGATTCCCTGCACATCTTTATCCAAATCATTAATGAAAATACTGAAGAATACTGGGCCCAGGACTGAGCCCTGCGGTACCCCACTCATCACCTCTTCTTCTTCTCAGTCTGAGAAGGTGCTCTTGAAAATCACTCCCTGAATCTGATTCTGTAGCCAACTATGGATGCACCTGATTATTGCTCTTTCTAGCCTACTTGTAGCTAGTTTGCTGATCAGAATGTCATGGGGCACTTTGTCAAAAGCTTTAATTTTCACAAATGCTGACATTCCAAATGAATAGCATTGCAAACTATTTTAGAAAGTTAATTCCAGAATCTAATACAGTGATGGCGAACCTATGGCACGCGTGCCACAGTGGGCACGAGAACCCTCTCTGTCCGCACGCGGGCCAAGTCACCCGAGCATCACCCCAGCAACTGAGCATTGGATAACAGCACACAAAGGGGCCATGCGCATGCTTGGAAAGGAGTAGCGGTGCCAGGTGATGATGTCATGAGCTGCGACTCACCCAAGCTTTCGCATGGCCAGTCAGTGCACTGCCAAAGATATATATATATATATTGGGATCTAAGATCATGTAAAACTGCATCATGTTACCGAGATAGGACCGAAGTACCCTCATTTGTCTTTATCGGTATGTTAATTTCATATGGTTGGAGGTTGTTCCTACCTTGCCTCCAACACAGCTTGTGCTACAATTCTGATTCTGCTTTTTGGTAACCACAAAAATTCTAACAAGGTAGCTCAGGGAGCTTTGTGGTCCATTTTCTTGTTTAATAGATTCCATTTAAAGTCAGAAGGTCTTAACAACAGCTGCAGACACATTGTGGAAGAGGAGGCCATTTTAATAGAATAGCACCTATACACTTAAGGACTGGTATCTTCCCAGTATTCAGTGTACTGAATTGGAAGACCAAGAAAAGGAAATTTATATTGAAGTACTTCTTTTCTTTCTTGAGTTAAAATAAATGCTTTTCCACAGAACAGTCTCCTTTGAGTCCTGTAAATAAAAAGCCATGTTGTGTTTTCACTGGGAAACCATGTTTCTAGCCAACATTCTTCAGATTTTCCCAGGATTTAGTCATAAAAATCATGCTGGATGCATTGCAAGTATGAAATGTGTACTTATCTGATAAAGGGCAGCAGTTCTGTTTTGCTGCAAAAGTCTATATGAAAATATTTCTTCACCATGGTCAGATACAGTATCTCAAGTACCCAGCCTCTTGTCTGCTCTTCAGTTTCAGAGTTTAAAAACAGTGGAGAGGTTTACATGTCATGGCAAGCAACCATGTGTAATTACCACAGTTAATGCTTTTTACTCATGAGCAACCTGATAGAAATCAAGTGGTTTCTACATTATAGTGTGGTTTCCAACTTTCCTATTCAAATCTCCTGCTGACAGCATATATCTCATTGTCCACCGTACCTGCAATTCAATCCCAAGGTACGCCACTCCCTCCTGATATCATCTGCCTCTTTTTTGTTGGTCTGCACGGTTGTCTGGTTATGTACTCTGTCACCCCCTCCCTTCAACCCCCCCCCCCATATCCATTGGCCAAAACTGTTTGTCAATCAATGGATCTTCACATAGAAAGCGCCTTTTCTGCTGTGATCCTTCTCCACATTGAAACATCTTAAACTTCACTGCCTCCTATCTCCCCTTCCCGCACAGAAGATAGGCTAACCTTGATTAAACTCTCCTTCTGATGTAAGTTCTGTTGCACAGGAGCTGTGCCTGGAATCTCAGAACCCCCACCTCTCAGTAGAGCATCCTCCCCAATGCTAGATCCAACCACACTGTATACAAGTCTGCTATTTCTGCAACTAGGCCTGACCTGCCTGACCCTAATATTACAGAAATCTACCTGCACAATGGTGTGCCATAGCTTGCCTGCAGCAATGTGCTAAGGGTACTGAGAGCTGCCTCCAGGATTGCACTGGGGAAAACACATCTGTATCATGGCCACATCCACCACCTGCATATGTGTCTGCAGAACAGGAAGACATGATAGACCACTCTACGATGGTTCCTGCTGTGGAATATCTTTGCATCCACACTGGAATAGAGGGTTGGACCTAATGGAGGAACTTCCAAGAGTAGTTCTTTCAAATACTCTGAAGTAGCTTCACAGACATCCATGCAGACCTGGCTGCATTAAGCAGGTTCAGTGGGGCTGGTTGGGACCACTGTCAACTGCCACAGGATCATTCTTTGCACCTGGGCCAGGCCATTCTGGATTCTTCTTTATCAACATGCCTCCCTGTGTTTCACAAATATGCAGGGTGCAACACCCCACCATCCCAACACAAAGTCCTTCTCTACATTGAGCAGAGTGTACAAGGAACACCACTGTGTCTTAGCCATTGGAAGGCACAGATTAATGACATGCTATGGGAAAAAGACACTGTAACTTGCCATGTCTTGCAGACCCAGCCAGTTAGCTGAACTATATGAAATTTCAAAGTAGTTTGGTGGAACATTTGGCATTATAGCAAGTAAGGTTCATAGGTTCATTCTCTCAAATGAGCTAAGCAGTATTCTTTTGCTGTAGAAACATACAGTTTTTCTTTTAAAGAAGGTAAGAAAATTAGCTTGACTGAGGCCAGGCAGTAATAGGTTTGAAGCATACTGATTGATATAGTTGTCGAGTAATTTTAAGTATGTATTCATGAAATTAAAGAGACTTATTTCTGGTTTAAGGGAGGAGAAAATTTACCAGAATTAATAATCAGCAGAGACAAGGACAAAGTACTTGACTTTTCATGCATCCATGTACTTAAACCTTCTAAATGAATTATTGCCATAGGTTCAGGAACAACTTCTTCTATTGAAGTAAATCACAGCTTATCACCTTCTGAAGCATGTAGTAAGGTTGATTATGTATTCGGTGATAACAGATATTATGGATTCAGGTTGGGGGTTTTTTTTGTTTTGTTTTTTGTTTTTTGTTTTTTTGGTTATTCTGAATTACCAGTCTATGTTTATATGATCAGGAAGTCCAGAGATGTATTAGCTGTGTATTTGCTTTTTGTTCTACCAATCTGGAAGCATATTGGTTATTTGAGAGTAACTGCTTGCAAGGGACACCAAATCAAATGTAATTGTACCCAACATGTCACTTGTCACATGGACTGAAGTACAGAAGATAAGCCTTTGGATAACAAAGATCCCTCTAGTTCAACATTGTTTTACATGGTAGCCAACCAGCTGCCCTCAGGGAAACAACAGGTAAGACATGAGTGCTACAGCACCAGCCCATCTATGCCCCTCAGAAAATGCTGTACATAGGACTAATGCCTTAGAATCGGACTCAAAGAGGGTTCATCAATAATATCTTCTCAAACTGGGGAGAGGTAATAAGTAGGATACTGCATGGTTCAGTCCTGGGCTCAGTGTTCTTCGACATTTTTACTAATGATTTGGATAAAGAAGTGCAGGGAATGTTTATCAGATTTGCAGATGACACAAAACTGAGTGGATAGCTAATACTATAGAAGACAGAAAGAAAATTTCTAGAATCATAGACTTGGAAGGGGCCACGAAGTCCATTGGGTTCAGCTCCCCACTGTTGCAGGACACCAATTTACACCATCCCACTCAGATGGCTGTCCAGTTTCTTTTTGAATGTCTCTAGTGTGGGAGAGCCCATGACCACTGTAGGCAACTGATTCCACTGTCATATTGCTCTGACAGTGAGAAAACGTTTCCTGATATCTATCCTGAACCTGGGTTGTTGCATCTTGACATGATTATGCTGTGCCCTACACTCTGCTATCAGTGAGAAGAGATCTTGACTTTCCTCTTTGTGACAGCCTTTGAGGTACTTATAGAGGGATACCAGTCTTTTCTTCTCAAGGCTGAACATGCCCATTTCTCTCAGTCTCTCCTCATTGTTTCCAAACCCTGGATCATTTTTGTTTCCCTCCTCTGGACCCTTTCTAATTTTTCTGCATCTTGAGACCCAGAATTGGGCACAGTATTTCAGATGAGGTCTGACTAGTGAGGAGTATAGGAGAACTACTACTTCTCGTGATTTGGAAGTAATACTTCTATTAATACCTCCCAAAATAGCATTTAATGTTTTGGCGGCTGCATCACATTGTTCCTCATATTTAGCTTGCTCTTCATAATTACTCCGTGGTCTTTTTCTTTTTCAGTTCTGCTGAGCCACTTATTCCCCACCTTGTATCAACACATTAGGTTTATTTTTCCTAAGTGGAGGACTTGGCACTTGTCCTTATTAAATCTCATTCTGTTGCTTTCAGCCCAGCGTTTAAGTTTATCAAAATCGCCCTGGAACTTCATTCTGTCTTCTAGGATCTTTGCTGTTCCACCCAGTTTTATATCATCTGCAAATATGATTATCTTTCCTTGTACTTTCTCATTTAAACCATTAATAAAGATTTTGAAGAGCACTGGGCCTAGGACTTACTCCTGTGGCACCCCACTAGTTACCTCCATCCAATTTGAGAAGGTTCCATTGATGAGCATTCTTTGTGTCAATTTAGTAGCGAATTTTGGATCGACCTAATAGTTTTTCCATCTAATCCAGTTTTTGCTAATTTATCAGAATGTTGCGTGGCAAGGTGTCTAAAGCTTTGCTAAAGTCTAGATAGATTATGTCCACAATGTTCGCTTTGTCCATTTGGGAGATTACCCAGTCAAAAAATGAGATTAAATTAGTCTGACAGGGTTTATTTTTGATAATTGCATGCTAGCTTCTATTAATCACTGCATTTTCTTCAAAATGCTTGCAGATGGATTTTTAAATAATTTTCTCCAGAATTTTTCCAGGGATTGATGTCAGATTACTGGTCTATAGTTCCCAGGTTCATCCTTTTTCTCCTTTTTGAAGACAGGGACAACATTAGCCCTTCTCCAGCCATTTGGAACTTCTCTTGTTTTCCAAGATTTATTGAAGATAATAGCCAGTGGTTCTGAGAGTTCCTCCACTAGGTCGCTAGCTCTTTTATGACTCTGGAATGGAGTTCATCAGGCCCTGGAGATTCAAACGTGTTTATTCCATCTAGGTACTCCTTGACCATTTGTCTGTCAATCTTGGGCCGCCATCTCTCACTTCCAGCTTGTACTTCCTCTTGGTTGTAGAGGAAGCTTTTTCCTTGTCATTTGCCATCCACTTTAAGTAGCTGGCCACCTTTCTTTTTCACATGTCTTTGGTTTTGGATAAATCTGAAGAAGCCTTTCTTGTTGTTCTCAGCATCCCTTGCTACTCTCAGTTCATTTCCTGCTTTAGCCTTCCTGATGCCATACCTGCAATTCCTTGTTATTTGTTTATACTTGTCCTTTGTGGTCTGGCCCTGCTTCTATTTCCTGTACATGTTCTTCTTTTTTTTTTTCTTTTTTCAGGCTATCACTTAATTTTTTGTGGAGCCACGTGGGCTTCCTCTGTTGCTGCCTACACTTCTTGTTGGAATTGTTTGTAGGTATGCTTGCAGAACCTTCTTTTTCAAGATTTCCCACCCCTCTTGTACTCCTTTTCCCTTAAGGGTGAGTTGCCATGGCACTTTGCTTCTCATTGAATTTGTCACAGTTGGCTCTCTTGAAGTCCGGGATCTGTGTTTGGCTGCAGTTAATCTTTGTCTCTTTTATAATTGAGAATCTGAGTAGTGCATGGTCACATTCCCCCAGAGTTTCTATGGCTGCTATTTTGTCCACTAGGCCATCCCTGTTAGTTAGTATTAAATCAAGGATAGCTGATTCTCTGGAAGTTGGCAGCAACGCAGGTCAGGAATCTCTTGGAGGGGGCATGTTTTGCAGAAATTGTCTCCCAGTATATATCAGGGAAATTGAAGTCCTCCATGATGACTTTATCATTCTTCTTGGAAATGCTGGCAAGTTGCTTTTCAAAGGTTGCATTCTTGTCCTCTTTTTGACTAAGTGGTCAGTAGTAGACACCAATAACTATGTTTTTCTTATTCTTTGCTCCTTTTAAATTAAGCCAGATGCTTTCAGTGGGGCTGCTAAGTTCATTTTCTTGTATGTCTGGGCTTACACATGCATTCTGTATGACATTAGCATAACCAGCCTATAATTTCCTCAATCCTTTCTAGATCCCACTTAAAAAATGATATTACATTGGCTATTCTTCAATCCTGTGGTACAGAGGTTGATCTTAGGGGCATGCTAAGACATACAGTACATTTATTAGACGATCAACATTTTCAGATTTTAGTTCTGTAAGAACTCTAGGATGGGTACAATTTGGTTCAGGTGACTTACTGGCTTTCAATTTAGGAACTTCATCTTTTGTCACCACTATTTGCCATAGTTCCTCAGACTCCTGAAAACATTTCAGGGACAGATATGTGTCGTACGTCTTTTATATTGAGGACAAGTACAAAGAATCCATTCATATTTCTTTATCTTTCTTTTAGTACTCTTTTTTTAGTCTTTTTTTCTATAATAGCTTATTTGACACTACCTGTTAACCATACTGATAGCCTCTTGGACCTGTTGCTACCTCCCTAACCTACACATTCTAACTGATCTTCTCTTATTGTGGTTTTAAGCAATCTTGCTCTTTCCATGTCCATTTAACCAGTGCCTTCATTGTAGACATGTTTCCTCTTTTAAAGTCAGTTATGAGTCTGAACTTCTCTGGCAATTTTCCACCTAAATATATATTAAATCTGATAGCTCTGTGATCACTGTTTATAGTTGGTTCAACAACTCACCTGAGCTGCATCGGTTAGGATTAAATCCAGAGTTGTGTTCTCTCTGGACTTGTCCTGTTCTAAGGTACTGTTGTTTAGGTCATCAGGAAACGGAACTACTTTCTTACAACTGTAAAATGTCTGTCTGTTTCACTGTGGAAACACATGGTTAGTTGGAGCTTTCTCCCCGTGTATATGTGGAGAAACAGATGCTTATATGTATCGCATGAAAAAGTTGTACATGTAGGAAATATAATTGTTTATGAACGAGCCTTCAGTGATCAAGAAGATCTGGTGGTATTCAGAAGACATGAGTGGACACGTCTCAGTAATAACAATTGAATCAAACCTAACACTATATTAAGTGCCACTGAAGACTCATGGTACTAACAAAACAAGCTAGAGCTGTTTTTGTGACTTGCAGGAGAGATTAACTGATTGTGCAAGTTACTTGTCTTAGTTTACAATGGATATCAGATTCCATTCATGGTAGAATGAGCTGCTGTGTGTTGCAAAATGGATCTGCTACTCTTGAGTTTAGCATCTTGATATATGTAACTACTTTGGGCAAAGTAACTTTTGTGTTGCTATACACTTGAGCAGCTGTCGGGAAAGAACTTGTCTTAGCAGTTAGATTTCTTTTTCCCTTGTTACTGAATCAGCTTGGAAAGCCTGTGTGAGAACTTAAGAACTTTGCTGAATCAGACCAAAGGTCCATCTAGAGCATAGGTCCTCAAACTACAGTCCACGGGCCGGATCTGGCCCGCCATGCCCATTTATCCAGCCCGCCATAGAGGTTTTGGACTTGCCATGCGTGCGGCGAGGCAGCAGCTTGCTCCTTGGAGATCATTTTGGACTTACGCGGAGATTGTTTTGGACTCGCTCGGAGAAAAGGATCTCCGTGCGTGTGTACCCCTGCCTTGCCCTCTGCCCTGGCCTGCATCCCCCGCCCACACTGCCTTGACAGCCAGCGCCCATTGCCAGCACCTTTCAACTGGCCCCTTGTTGAAAAAGTTTGAGGACCTCTGATCTACACAGTGGCTGACCAGATGCCTCTGGGCCAGAAAAGCTGGACTTAAAGGCTGAAGCTCCCCCGCCCCCCCCTTCAGCTACTGCTCTTCCAGTTCATGGGGAAGCTCTGTGGCTGGAAGTATCATACAACTATCATTAGCAGCCTTACCCTCCATTCTTACCTCTTTAAAGCCATCTAAATGTTGCAACCTTTACTTAGAGAGGAGTTCCTCCCCTTGATCATTTTGATTGTCCTTTTTTGGACCTTTCTCAGCTCTAGAAAAATATTATGTAATACCATGATAAAAATGTACTCAAGTAATCCAAATGATTCAACAAAAGAACTGTAACAAGGCATTTTAGTACTAGCAGTTTTATTCTTTATTCTTTTTTCTAATAATCCACAAGATTGAATTTACCTTTTTTCACAGCTGCCAAGAAACTGGGTTGATGTTTTCATTGCACCACAGCCCCTAAAGCATTTTTATTATGTGCCAGTTGTAGGAATTGTAGGAATTCTTAGATGAACCAAAACACAATTCTGTCTTTCACCTTTTGCTTCAGTCTTACTCACAAATGAAATGTGTCCTAACTATTATTTTTTTCTGTAATGAATAAACTATGGAGGTTTTGCTAGAATCTGAAGAAGAGCAAGATAAAAAGGCATTATGACATCGTTATTAGTTTCTTAGTTCCTGCCTTCCTGCATGCAGAGATGTGTCAGAAGCACACGCCCATAGATGTTCCCTTCCAATAGCAGGAGTCAGAGAAAGGAAGAGACAGAATGAGAGCTGTGGGTAAATCACTTCATATACTGTAATTGCAAAGGCAGCTGTGATGGCATGGTGTGAAGGGCTACTATAGTAAGTGTATGGACATATACTATAAAACAGCAACCCTGTCCTCACCCAGGTAGGGGTGATATATCAAAGGCAGCTTCAAGAGTGGCATTTTAGTCTGAATAAAAATTAGTTCGAATGTATTCATTTTTTTTCAAACAGTAAATTGAACATTAGCTCCAGCAACTCTGGTTTTATCAATACAGCTCACATGGGAGTTCAGAATGTTTCAGAATTATAGGTACAATGCAGCACAAGATATTTTACCATCCTGTTGTTAGCTGAAGAAATCATGTTTAATAGCAAGACCTGAATAGCATACCATAGGAAATAATGCTTATGGCTCAAATTTGCAATGCAACAAAGAACTGGCATTTTCTGTGATAATCAGAATGTGTGCACAATGCCCTTTTGTTTTGCCATTACTAGCCCCTGTTAAAAAATACCATGTACAACTTGGTAGCATAGAGTAAAATAGGCTTATTGGGCAGACAAAGAGGAATGCACACAATTTTCTTAAGAAAAGCTTGAAATATCTAATAGCAGAAATTAGCACAAAACCCTTATTTTTAAAAATGTATTTGCTTCATTTGACTATCAGCATTTTCTTTTAAAATAGTCAAAAGAACTGTTTTAATGAAGCATTAAAATTGATAGTTTCTTGCCAGCAGGGATCTTTCTCAGTCCTTAGATTATTAAAGACTTCATGAAAACTGCAAGAGTATCTTCTTGAATCATTTACATCTTTTTTCTTTTTCTTTTTATGGGCTTATGTAACCATGCAGAAAATCTAATAATAAGGGTGCTATTAGTATACACTGCGGTGCCTTTGCGCAAGCTGAAGTGTCATGTTATTACAAATTACAGTGCAGAAATGCTACTCATAGAGTTTCAGAACATTACTTATTTGAGTAACCTTTATCTAAAGATCTTAGCCTAATTGAACAATCTTTCTTCCCTATTCTTTTCTTTGGCTTCATAGCCACTGAAGGGAACATTATAAATGTCTTTCGTTTGATGAACTTAGAGTGGCTCTGATGATCAGAACTAGAATTGTAGAGCCCTTTGTAAACATAAACACTCCTGTGTTCTGTGCTTTTTTTTTTTACTAATCAAAGGGAAAACAGTGATAATCCTTATGTAGATAGTGACAGCTGAACTTTCCACATCCAAAATCCCAAAATGCAGACATAACTTCATAATGTACAGCTTCAATTCCTATATATTTCTAAATTGACTAATTTCCTGCAGATGCCTCAGCCCTGCTGTTGCTGTAAGTTTGAAGTTGAACAAGACATCACAATGGGAGGTATTTATTATGAGATAGTTCCTTGTCTGATGCCTGCAGTTTTCTTTCACTTCTCCAGGAGGACATCTGCACAGTACATTCACTGCTTCTAATATTCTTAGGATGTTTCACAGTAAATCGGAATAGCTTCCTTTCCTCCTCCTGCCCCCACCCCATCCTAAACAGGAAGATATGTAAATTTTTCTTATCTCAAATGAGGTGCATGCAGTTACAGCAGCTCCAGCTACTACCCAAAATGCTGTAAACTTGCAGACCTTGTGTGGTGAAGAAAGAATATTCCAGTCCCTCACCTCTTTTTCCCCATCCTTATCAGAAAGCGAGAGAAGAAAACAAGCTGCAGACAGGGTGAGTTCACATGTCATGATAAGCTACTATGAAAACAAAACATGGTGGCTTGTTTAATCAGTTGCCAACCCACACTACCATTGTAAAATGATTAGGCATTCTTGGTTTGCAGTGCTTCGTTATCACCTAAGTCTTGCTGTCTACTCTCAGCATGTATCCCTGTGTGGCACAACTTTTTAAAGAGTAAAACTGGAGATAATGCAAATGTTGTGTTTCACAGATTGTCGGTTATCTTTTGTTCGGTTAATTGACAGAATTGGGGGGAGGGGGCATTGGCTGATGATTTACTTCTTCTTGCTCTAATTCACAGTAGCACAATTATGTACAAATTTTTATTAACTAACAAATTGTGACTAAAGCAAATGTGTGCAGATCTCTCCAAAGTGAAAAAGGTGAAATAGTACAAATCATCATTTTTGTACTTATAGGTTATTGGGGAGGGGTGGAATAGTTTTTTTTCTCTGATTTTTTTTCTTCTGCATATGTGTACAGCTAAATTTGCATACAATTCCATAAAGAAAAAAAACTGCACATTTTAGGAAAATTGCATACATTTGATGAAATTCTCACAAATTTCACAGTTGATTGCTGCTTAGTTTGTGCAGTCCTCCCATCCATGCAGAAAAAGCAGCAATCCCAAATGTAAATATGAGTTGGGCGCACAGGTGTTGGCAGCCTGCCATACATATACCAGGATTGCAAAGCAGGAAGTGGAGCAGTTGGGTTTTTGCCTGCTCTTGCCAAGCAGCTCTGTAGCCTTGTGGCACAAACCACACTTCAACCATCATGGCAAGCCCACACATCATAAGAAACCACTTTGAAAACAAGCCAGTCTGAACAATGACAATCCATGGGTTGACAATGTGGCTTATGCATAGTTAAAAAAAACCACATGCTGAACCCACCATTCTGGGTTGAGATATGACAAAGGGATGAGAAAAGATGCAGTGATAGTTCTTAAACAGCTGGTGAGTTGTTGACTGGCTGTTTACCATGACAGGATGTGTCATTTTGTGAACCTGAACCACTTATCACAGGGTGGCTTAACCCACCCTGACAACACATGGCTTGTCCTAGGAATTGTTCAACCAGCAGTGGATTGGTGTGTTGTCTAAGCCCAGGTTCATCATGAGTTGTGAAAAAGAACTACAAGAAGAGTCATGCTGCAGAGTCATATAGCTGCTTTTGTTCGTGCAGGTGAAGTTGTTTCCTGCAGTCTGCCTAGCAGAAGATTGCAATATGTCCACTTGTGGCTTCCTTTCCTTCTCCTCTTCCTCGTTCTTGTCGTTGTCGTCCTCTTCTCCTTCTTTCCTCTCCTACCTTCTGTAGTCTTTTTTCAACCTCATTTGCTGGCATTTTATTGACATTGCTGTGTCTTGTCCCTGTGAGCCATTTGTGAGTAATCTTCAGGGTGACCTAGGAATTGAAGGAGCTTATCATTTATTATCTTTAGCTGGTATTTTCAAGCACCCCATCAAAGAATTTTCCCTTGGAAAAAGCAGACTATATTTAAGGAAACAATGACTCACATCAAGTGCTTGAGTACAATTGTTTAACCCCCAAACAATCCAGAGTTCCAGATTCATACATCACGAAATAATCCAGGATGGGACTTCCTGGTTGTTAATTAAAAGTGGATCCAACAGGTGTGTCAATTGCACAGGTCACTCATCCCTGCAGTCCTGACCAAAACAACTCAGGAATTGCCACAGTGACATGTAAACCATGCTGAAGAGAATCCAAGGGTGTTCGTTAAGTTGTGAACTTTGGGTTGCCTATGACTTGTTTCACCAGGCTGTAGAAGTGGTAGGCAAGAATGTAACAAACCCTAGGTCAAATAAACTAAGGCTTAGTGTTATTTGTGAACTAGGTCAAGGCCCCTCATGTGGCAAGTTCAGTGGTACTGTGCTGACAAAAAGCAGGGTCAAAACAGGGCCATTGAGAAACATCAGGAAAGTTTCAGTCTCCTTGGGACAGCTCCCAGAGTTTGCAGAAGTAGTCAGAATCTTAAAAAAAAAGATAACAGTGCAGTAAAGATAGAGCATGTTCAGTGGTCACCATGACTTTGTTGTTGTTGTTGTTGTTGTTAGTCGCGAAGTCGTGTCTAACCCCAACCCCATGGACAGCATTCTGTCCTCTTCCTGTCCTCCACCATCCCCCAGAGTCCACTCAAGCTCACACCAACTGCTTCAGTGACTCCATCCAGCCACCTCATTCTCTGCCATCCCCTTTTTCTTTTGCCATCTATTGTTCCCAGCATTATACTCTTCTCCAGGGAGTCCTTCCTTCTCATTAGGTGGCCAAAGTATTTAAGTTTCATCTTCAGGATTGGCCTTCTAAAGAGCAGTCAGGGTTGATCTCCTCTAGGACTGACTGGCTTGATCACCTTGCTGTCCAAGGGACTCGCAGGAGTCTCCGCCAGCACCACAATTCAAAGGCCTCAATTCTTTGGAGCTCAGCCTTCCTTATGGTCCAACTTTCACAGCCATACATTGTAACTGGGAAAACCGTAGCCTTGACTATACGCACTTTTGTTGGCAGGGTGATTTCTCTGCTTTTTAGTATGCTGTCTAGATTTGCCATAGCTTTCCTCCCCAGGAGCAAGCGTCTTTTAATTTCTTGGCTGCAGTCCCCATCTGCGGTGATCTTGGAACCCAGGAAAATAAAATCTGTCACTACCTCCATTTCTTCCCCATCTATTTGCCAGGAAGTGAGAGGACTGGATGCCATGATCCTAGTTTTCTTAATGATGAGTTTCAAGCCAACTTCTGCGCTCTCCTCCTTTACCCGCATCAAGAGGCTCTTTAGTTCCTCCTCTTCACTTTCTGCCATGAGAGTGGTATCATCTGCATATCTGAGGTTGTTGATATGTCTCCCAGCAATCTTAATTCCAACTGGTGATTCATCTAGGCCCACCTTTCTCATGATGTGCTCTGCATGTAAGTTAAATAGGCAGCGCGACAGTATACAGCCTTGCTGAACTTTCTCAATTTTGAACCAATCAGTGGTTCCGTGCCCAGTTCTAACTGTTGCTTCTTGACCCACGTATAGGTTTCTCAAGAGACAAATAAGATGGCCAGGTACTCCCATCTCTTTAAGAACTTGCCACAATTTGTTGTGATCCACACAATCAAAGGCTTTAGCATAGTCAATGAAGCAGAAGTAGATGTTTTCCTGGAACTCCCTAGCTTTCTCCATGATCCAGCGTATGTTGGCAATTTGACCTCTAGTTCCTCTCCCTCTTCGAAATCCTGCCTGTACTTCTGGTAGTTCTTGGTCCACATACTGCTGCAGCCTAGCTTGTAGGATTTTGAGCATCACTTTGCTAGCATGTGAAACAAGTGCAATGGTGCGGTAGTTTGAGCATTCTTTGGCATTGCCCTTCTTTGGGATTGGGATGTAAACTGACCTTTTCCAATTCTGTGGCCACTGTTGAGTTTTCCAAATTTGCTGGCATATTGAGTGTAGCACTTTTACTGCATCATCTTTTAGGATTTTGAATAGCTCAGCTGGCATACTGTCGCCTCCACTAGCTTTGTTGTTGCTCAGACTTCCCATTTGACTTCACATTCCAGGATGTCTGGCTCGAGGTCAGTGACCACCCCATCGTGGTTTTCAGGGATGTTAAGCTCTTTCTTGTATAGTTCCTCTGTGTAATCTTGCCATCTCTTCTTAGTTTCTTCTGCCTCTCTAAGGTCCCTGGCATTTTGGTCCTTTATCATGCCCATCCTTGCATGAAACGTTCCCTTCATATCTCCAATTTTCTTGAAGTGATCTCTGGTCCTCCCTATTCTATTGTTTTCTTTTGTTTCTTTACACTGTTCATTTAAGAAGGCATTCTTATCTCTTCTAGCTATTCTCTGGAATTCTGCATTCACTTGGGAGTATCTTTCCTTTTCTCCCTTGCCTTTCGCTTCCCTTCTTTCCTCAGCTATTTGTAAAGCTTCCTTAGACAGCCATTTTGCTTTCTTGCATTTCTTTTTCTTTGGGATGGTTTTAGTTGCTACCTCTTGTACAATGTTGCAAACCTCTGTCCATAGTTCTTCAGGCACTCTATCAGATCCAATTCTTTAAATCTATTTGTTACCTCTACTGTATATTCATCAGGGATATAAGTTAGGTCATACCTGAGTGGCCTAGTGCTTTTCCCTACTTTCTTCCATTTAAGCCTAAATTTTGCAACAAGAAGCTCATGATCTGAGCCACAGTCAGCTCCTGATCTAGTTTTTACTGACTGTATAGAGCTTCTCCATCTTTGGCTGCAGAGCACATAGTCAATCTGATTTCTGTGTTGGCCATCTGGTGATGTCCATGTGTAGAGTCATTTCTTGGGTTGTTGGAAAAG